>NW_027362771.1:645415788-645605711 GCF_046119375.1 Phyllobates terribilis
TATATATGTGTATGTATATATGTGTATGTATGTAGATATGTGTGTGTATGTAGATATGTGTATGTATATATGTGTATGTATGTATATATGTGTATGTATGTAGATATGTGTGTGTATGTAGATATGTGTATGTATATATGTGTATGTATGTAGATATGTGTGTATGTATATATGTGTATGTATATATGTGTATGTATGTAGATATGTGTGTGTATGCAGATATGTGTATGTATATATGTGTATGTATGTATATATGTGTATGTATGTAGATATGTGTGTGTATGTAGATATGTGTATGTATATATGTGTATGTATGTATATATGTGTGTGTATGTAGATATGTGTGTGTTAGTGAGAGTGCAGCGCACACAATGTACGATAATAGACATCACACATGCACAGTCCACACAGACGCCCGTTCACACACGCAGACACTACATTACACCCAGGCGGGCACATGATCCTATAATGATCAGGCGGCGTGGATGTGACACACACGGTGGTGCCCGGTCTCGTCTGCTGTGTACAGCAGGTGCTGGGACCTCTCCTCCATCCTCTCCACCATCTGAGTACATCCTCATGGATGCTGCTGTGCTATATCGCAATGTAGCGTGATGTGGTGTAATACAGCCTAATAATCTATCCTGGTGATGACGGCGGTGTGATGACGGCACAGGCCTGACACCGGTGCTTACACCTATACGTGCATGTAATGATGGAGCGCAGCCGGCCATATAGGGTCCCCATTGACGCACCTCTCTGTGTGTCCCTGCTGCCTCCTCCTCCTCCCCCATCGTTCCTCTCTCCCATTTTCTTGGTCTGTCCCCCCCCCTCTTACCTCCGTTACCGGCAGGCTGAGAGATGGAAGCAGGGCTGAGGGGATGGGAGGGGGTCTGTGTGATGGGGAGGGGAGGAGAGGAGAGGGAGGAGAGACAGCAGCACACTGCGGCTGTCTGATCTCCACGCGTGCTGTGTGCGTATCAGGACGTACGTGTGCAGGTACGGGGCGAGGTCTGCACCTCAATCCCAGCCTGACCCGCGTCCTCACGCTGAGGGTCTGCAGGGACATCAAATGGGAAATCCAGCAAGGACAGACCAAATCTGTGTATCCAGGAGCAACCTCACATGTACACATGTAATATCACAGGTGTAATACAGACACCCAGCGTGTAATATCACAGGTGTAATACAGACACCCAGCGTGTAATATCACAGGTGTAATACAGACACCCAGCGTGTAATATCACAGGTGTAATACAGACACCCAGGGTGTAATATCACAGGTGTAATACAGACACCCAGCGTGTAATATCACAGGTGTAATACAGACACCCAGGGTGTAATATCACAGGTGTAATACAGACACCCAGCGTGTAATATCACAGGTGTAATACAGACACCCAGCGTGTGATATCACAGGTGTAATACAGACACCCAGCGTGTAATATCACAGGTGTAATACAGACACCCAGGGTGTAATATCACAGGTGTAATACAAACACCCAGCGTGTAATATCACAGGTGTAATACAGACACCCAGCGTGTAATATCACAGGTGTAATACAGACACCCAGGGTGTAATATCACAGGTGTAATAAAGACACCCAGCGTGTAATATCACAGGTGTAATACAGACACCCAGCGTGTAATATCACAGGTGTAATACAGACACCCAGCGTGTGATATCACAGGTGTAATACAGACACCCAGCGTGTAATATCACAGGTGTAATACAGACACCCAGCGTGTAATATCACAGGTGTAATACAGACACCCAGGGTGTAATATCACAGGTGTAATACAGACACCCAGCGTGTAATATCACAGGTGTAATACAGACACCCAGTGTGTAATATCACAGGTGTAATACAGACACCCAGGGTGTAATATCACAGGTGTAATACAGACACCCAGGGTGTAATATCACAGGTGTAATACAGACACCCAGCGTGTAATATCACAGGTGTAATACAGACACCCAGGGTGTAATATCACAGGTGTAATACAGACACCCAGCGTCTAATATCACAGGTGTAATACAGACACCCAGGGTGTAATATCACAGGTGTAATACAGACACCCAGCGTGTAATATCACAGGTGTAATACAGACACCCAGCGTGTAATATCACAGGTGTAATACAGACACCCAGCGTGTAATATCACAGGTGTAATACAGACACCCAGGGTGTAATATCACAGGTGTAATACAGACACCCAGCGTGTAATATCACAGGTGTAATACAGACACCCAGCGTGTAATATCACAGGTGTAATACAGACACCCAGGGTGTAATATCACAGGTGTAATACAGACACCCAGCGTGTAATATCACAGGTGTAATACAGACACCCAGCGTGTAATATCACAGGTGTAATACAGACACCCAGGGTGTAATATCACAGGTGTAATACAGACACCCAGCGTGTAATATCACAGGTGTAATACAGACACCCAGGGTGTAATATCACAGGTGTAATACAGACACCCAGCATGTAATATCACAGGTGTAATACAGACACCCAGGGTGTAATATCACAGGTGTAATACAGACACCCAGCGTGTAATATCACAGGTGTAATACAGACACCCAGGGTGTAATATCACAGGTGTAATACAGACACCCAGCGTGTAATATCACAGGTGTAATACAGACACCCAGCATGTAATATCACAGGTGTAATACAGACACCCAGCGTGTAATATCACAGGTGTAATACAGACACCCAGGGTGTAATATCACAGGTGTAATACAGACACCCAGCGTGTAATATCACAGGTGTAATACAGACACCCAGGGTGTAATATCACAGGTGTAATACAGACACCCAGCGTGTAATATCACAGGTGTAATACAGACACCCAGCGTGTAATATCACAGGTGTAATACAGACACCCAGCGTGTAATATCACAGGTGTAATACAGACACCCAGGGTGTAATATCACAGGTGTAATACAGACACCCAGCGTGTAATATCACAGGTGTAATACAGA
Organism: Phyllobates terribilis; assembly: GCF_046119375.1. NCBI lineage: Eukaryota > Metazoa > Chordata > Amphibia > Anura > Dendrobatidae > Phyllobates > Phyllobates terribilis. Next base: position 645,418,784 of record NW_027362771.1, read on the forward strand.
CACCCAGCGTGTAATATCACAGGTGTAATACAGACACCCAGCGTGTAATATCACAGGTGTAATACAGACACCCAGCGTGTAAAATCACAGGTGTAATACAGACACCCAGGGTGTAATATCACAGGTGTAATACAGACACCCAGCGTGTAATATCACAGGTGTAATACAGACACCCAGGGTGTAATATCACAGGTGTAATACAGACACCCAGCGTGTAATATCACAGGTGTAATACAGACACCCAGCGTGTAATATCACAGGTGTAATACAGACACCCAGCGTGTAATATCACAGGTGTAATACAGACACCCAGGGTGTAATATCACAGGTGTAATACAGACACCCAGCGTGTAATATCACAGGTGTAATACAGACACCCAGCGTGTAATATCACAGGTGTAATACAGACACTCCCCCGTGTAATATCACAGGTGTAATAAAGACACCCAGCGTGTAATATCACAGGTGTAATACAGACACCCAGCGTGTAATATCACAGGTGTAATACAGACACCCAGCGTGTAATATCACAGGTGTAATACAGACACCCAGGGTGTAATATCACAGGTGTAATACAGACACCCAGCGTGTAATATCACAGGTGTAATACAGACACCCAGCGTGTAATATCACAGGTGTAATACAGACACCCAGCGTGTAATATCACAGGTGTAATACAGACACCCAGCGTGTAATATCACAGGTGTAATACAGACACCCAGCGTGTAATATCACAGGTGTAATACAGACACCCAGCGTGTAATATCACAGATGTAATACAGACACCCAGCGTGTAATATCACAGGTGTAATACAGACACCCAGCATGTGATATCACAGGTGTAATACAGACACCCAGCGTGTGATATCACAGGTGTAATACAGACACCCAGCATGTAATATCACAGGTGTAATACAGACACCCAGCGTGTAATATCACAAGTGTAATACAGACACCCAGCGTGTAATATCACAGGTGTAATACAGACACCCAGCGTGTAATATCACAGGTGTAATACAGACACCCAGGGTGTAATATCACAGGTGTAATACAGACACCCAGAGTGTAATATCACAAGTGTAATACAGACACTCAGCATGTAATATCACAGGTGTAATTCAGACACCCAGAGTGTAATATCACAGGTGTAATACAGACACCCAGAGTGTAATATCACAGGTGTAATACAGACACCCAGCGTGTAATATCCCAGGTTTAATACAGACACCCAGTGTGTAATATCACAGGTGTAATACAGACACCCAGCGTGTAATATCACAGGTGTAATACAGACACCCAGCGTGTAATATCACAGGTGTAATACAGACACCCAGCGTGTAATATCACAGGTGTAATACAGACACCCAGCGTGTAATATCACAGGTGTAATACAGACACCCAGCGTGTAATATCACAGGTGTAATACAGACACCCAGCGTGTAATATCACAGGTGTAATACAGACACCCAGCGTGTAATATCACAGGTGTAATACAGACACCCAGCGTGTAATATCACAGGTGTAATACAGACACCCAGCGTGTAATATCACAGGTGTAATACAGACACCCAGCGTGTAATATCACAGGTGTAATACAGACACCCAGCGTGTAATATCACGGGTGTAATACAGACACCCAGCGTGTAATATCACGGGTGTAATACAGACACCCAGCGTGTAATATCACGGGTGTAATACAGACACCCAGCGTGTAATATCACGGGTGTAATACAGACACCCAGCGTGTAATATCACGGGTGTAATACAGACACCCAGCGTGTAATATCACAGGTGTAATACAGACACCCAACGTGTAATATCACAGGTGTAATACAGACACCCAGCGTGTAATATCACAGGTGTAATACAGACACCCAGCGTGTAATATCACAGGTGTAATACAGACACCCAGCGTGTAATATCACAGGTGTAATACAGACACCCAGCGTGTAATATCACAGGTGTAATACAGACACCCAGCGTGTAATATCACAGGTGTAATACAGACACCCAGCGTGTAATATCACAGGTGTAATACAGACACCCAGCGTGTAATATCACAGGTGTAATACAGACACCCAGAGTGTAATATCACAGGTGTAATACAGACACCCAGCATGTAATATCACAGGTGTAATTCAGACACCCAGAGTGTAATATCACAGGTGTAATACAGACACCCAGCGTGTAATATCACAGGTGTAATAAAGACACCCAGCGTGTAATATCATAGGTGTAATACAGACACCCAGCGTGTAATATCACAGGTGTAATACAGACACCCAGGGTGTAATATCACAGGTGTAATACAGACACCCAGCGTGTAATATCACAGGTGTAATACAGACACCCAGCGTGTAATATCACAGGTGTAATACAGACACTCCCCCGTGTAATATCACAGGTGTAATAAAGACACCCAGCGTGTAATATCACAGGTGTAATACAGACACCCAGCGTGTAATATCACAGGTGTAATACAGACACCCAGCGTGTAATATCACAGGTGTAATACAGACACCCAGGGTGTAATATCACAGGTGTAATACAGACACCCAGCGTGTAATATCACAGGTGTAATACAGACACCCAGCGTGTAATATCACAGGTGTAATACAGACACCCAGCGTGTAATATCACAGGTGTGATACAGACACCCAGCGTGTAATATCACAGGTGTAATACAGACACCCAGCGTGTAATATCACAGGTGTAATACAGACACCCAGCGTGTAATATCACAGATGTAATACAGACACCCAGCGTGTAATATCACAGGTGTAATACAGACACCCAGCGTGTGATATCACAGGTGTAATACAGACACCCAGCGTGTGATATCACAGGTGTAATACAGACACCCAGCGTGTGATATCACAGGTGTAATACAGACACCCAGCATGTAATATCACAGGTGTAATACAGACACCCAGCGTGTAATATCACAAGTGTAATACAGACACCCAGGTTGTAATATCACAGCTGTAATACAGACACCCAGCGTGTAATATCACAGGTGTAATACAGACACCCAGCGTGTAATATCACAGGTGTAATACAGACACCCAGCGTGTGATATCACAGGTGTAATACAGACACCCAGCGTGTGATATCACAGGTGTAATACAGACACCCAGCGTGTGATATCACAGGTGTAATACAGACACCCAGCGTGTGATATCACAGGTGTAATACATACAACCAGCGTGTGATATCACAGGTGTAATACAGACACCCAGCGTGTAATATCACAGGTGTAATACAGACACCCAGCATGTAATATCACAGGTGTAATACAGACACCCAGCGTGTAATATCACAGGTGTAATACAGACACCCAGCGTGTAATATCACAGGTGTAATACAGACACCCAGCGTGTAATATCACAGGTGTAATACAGACACCCAGCGTGTAATATCACAGGTGTAATACAGACACCCAGAGTGTAATATCACAAGTGTAATACAGACACCCAGCATGTAATATCACAGGTGTAATTCAGACACCCAGAGTGTAATATCACAGGTGTAATACAGACACCCAGAGTGTAATATCACAGGTGTAATACAGACACCCAGCGTGTAATATCCCAGGTTTAATACAGACACCCAGCGTGTAATATCACAAGTGTAATACAGACACCCAGCGTGTAATATCACAGGTGTAATACAGACACCCAGCGTGTAATATCACAGGTGTAATACAGACACCCAGCATGTAATATCACAGGTGTAATACAGACACCCAGCGTGTAATATCACAGGTCTAATACAGACACCCAGCGTGTAATATCACAGGTGTAATACAGACACCCAGCGTGTAATATCACAGGTGTAATACAGACACCCAGAGTGTAATATCACAAGTTTAATACAGACACCTAGCGTGTAATATCACAGGTGTAATTCAGACACCCAGAGTGTAATATCACAGGTGTAATACAGACACCCAGAGTGTAATATCACAAGTGTAATACAGACACCCAGCGTGCGATATCACAGGTGTAATACAGACACCCAGCGTGTGATATCACAGGTGTAATACAGACACCCAGCGTGTAATATCACAGGTGTAATACAGACACCCAGCGTGTAATATCACAGGTGTAATACAGACACCCAGCGTGTAATATCACAGGTGTAATACAGACACCCAGCGTGTAATATCACAGGTGTAATACAGACACCCAGCGTGTAATATCACAGGTGTAATACAGACACCCAGCGAGTAATATCACAGGTGTAATACAGACACCCAGCGTGTAATATCACACGTGTAGTACAGACACCCAGCGTGTAATATCACAGGTGTAATACAGACACCCAGCGTGTAATATCACAGGTGTAATACAGACACCCAGCGTGTAATATCACAGGTGTAATACAGACACCCAGCGTGTAATATCATAGGTGTAATACAGACACCCAGCGTGTAATATCACGGGTGTAATACAGACACCCAGCGTGTAATATCACAGGTGTAATACAGACACCCAACGTGTAATATCACAGGTGTAATACAGACACCCAGCGTGTAATATCACAGGTGTAATACAGACACCCAGCGTGTAATATCACAGGTGTAATACAGACACCCAGCGTGTAATATCACAGGTGTAATACAGACACCCAGCGTGTAATATCACAGGTGTAATACAGACACCCAGCGTGTAATATCACAGGTGTAATACAGACACCCAGCGTGTAATATCACAGGTGTAATACAGACACCCAGCGTGTAATATCACAGGTGTAATACAGACACCCAGAGTGTAATATCACAAGTGTAATACAGACACCCAGCATGTAATATCACAGGTGTAATTCAGACACCCAGAGTGTAATATCACAGGTGTAATACAGACACCCAGAGTGTAATATCACAGATGTAATAAAGACACCCAGCGTGTAATATCACAGGAGTAATACAGACACCCAGCGTGTAATATCACAGGTGTAATACAGACACCCAGCGTGTAATATTACAGGTGTAATACAGACACCCAACGTGTAATATCACAGGTGTAATACAGACACCCAGGGTGTAATATCACAGGTGTAATACAGACACCCAGCGTGTAATATCACAGGTGTAATACAGACACCCAGCGTGTAATATCACAGGTGTAATACAGACACCCAGCGTGTAATATCACAGGTGTAATACAGACACCCAGCGTGTAATATCACAGGTGTAATACAGACACCCAACGTGTAATATCACAGGTGTAATACAGACACCCAGGGTGTAATATCACAGGTATAATACAGACACCCAGCGTGTAATATCACAGGTGTAATACAGACACCCAGCGTGTAATATCACAGGTGTAATACAGACACTCAGCGTGTAATATCACAGGTGTAATACAGACACCCAGCGTGTAATATCACAGGTGTAATACAGACACCCAGCGTGTAATATCACAGGTGTAATACAGACACCCAGCGTGTAATATCACAGGTGTTATACAGACACCCAGCGTGTAATATCACAAGTGTAATACAGACACCCAGCATGTAATATCACAGGTGTAATTCAGACACCCAGAGTGTAATATCACAGGTGTAATACAGACACCCAGAGTGTAATATTACAGGTGTAATAAAGACACCCAGCGTGTAATATCACAGGTCTAATACAGACACCCCCGTGTAATATTACAGGTGTAATAGAGACACCCAGCGTGTAATATCACAGGTGTAATACTGACACCCAGAGTGCAATATCACAGGTGTAATACAGACACCCAGAGTGTAATATCACAGGTGTAATACAGACACCCAGTGTGTAATATCACAGGTGTAATACAGACACCCAGCGTGTAATATCACAGGTGTAATACAGACACCCAGCGTGTAATATCACAGGTGTAATACAGACACCCAGCGTGTAATATCACAGGTGTAATACAGACACCCAGAGTGTAATATCACAGGTGTAATACAGTCACCCAACGTGTAATATCACAAGTGTAATACAGACACCCAGCATGTAATATTACAGGTGTAATACAGACACCCAGAGTGTAATATCACAGGTGTAATACAGACACCCAGAGTGTAATATCACAGGTGTAATACAGACACTCAGCGTGTAATATCACAGGTGTAATACAGACACCCAGCGTGTAATATCACAGGTGTAATACAGACACCCAGCGTGTAATATCACAGGTGTAATACAGACACCCAGCGTGTAATATGACAGGTGTAATACAGACACCCAGCGTGTAATATCACAGGTGTAATACAGACACCCAGCGTGTAATATCACAGGTGTAATTCAGACACCCTGCGTGTAATATCGCAGGTGTAATACAGACACCCAGCGTGAAATATCACAGGTGTAATACAGACACCCAGCGTGTAATATCACAGGTGTAATACAGACACCCAGCGTGTAATATCACAGGTATAATACAGACACCCAGCGTGTAATATCACAGGTGTAATACAGACACCCAGCGTGTAATATCACAGGTGTAATACAGACACCCAGCGTGTAATATCACAGGTGTAATACAGACACCCCCGTGTAATATCACAGGTGTAATACAGACACCCAGCGTGTAATATCACAAGTGTAATACAGACACCCAGCGTGTAATATCACAGGTCTAATACAGACACCCAGCGTGTAATATCACAGGTGTAATACAGACACCCAGCGTGTAATATCACAGGTGTAATAAAGATACCCAGTGTGTAATATCACAGGTGTAATACAGACACCCAGCGTGTAATATCACAGGTGTAATACAGACACCCAGCGTGTAATATCACAGGTGTAATACAGACACCCAGCGTGTAATATCACAGGTGTAATACAGACACCCAGCGTGTAATATCACAGGTGTAATACAGACACCCAGCGTGTAATATCACAGGTGTAATACAGACACCCAGCGTGTAATATCACAGGTGTAATACAGACACCCAGCGTGTAATATCACAGGTGTAATACAGACACCCAGAGTGTAATATCACAAGTGTAATACAGACACCCAGCATGTAATATCACAGGTGTAATTCAGACACCCAGAGTGTAATATCACAGGTGTAATACAGACACCCAGAGTGTAATATCACAGGTGTAATAAAGACACCCAGCGTGTAATATCACAGGAGTAATACAGACACCCAGCGTGTAATATCACAGGTGTAATACAGACACCCAGCGTGTAATATTACAGGTGTAATACAGACACCCAACGTGTAATATCACAGGTGTAATACAGACACCCAGGGTGTAATATCACAGGTGTAATACAGACACCCAGCGTGTAATATCACAGGTGTAATACAGACACCCAGCGTGTAATATCACAGGTGTAATACAGACACCCAGCGTGTAATATCACAGGTGTAATACAGACACCCAGCGTGTAATATCACAGGTGTAATACAGACACCCAACGTGTAATATCACAGGTGTAATACAGACACCCAGGGTGTAATATCACAGGTATAATACAGACACCCAGCGTGTAATATCACAGGTGTAATACAGACACCCAGCGTGTAATATTACAGGTGTAATACAGACACCCAACGTGTAATATCACAGGTGTAATACAGACACCCAGGGTGTAATATCACAGGTGTAATACAGACACCCAGCGTGTAATATCACAAGTGTAATACAGACACCCAGCATGTAATATCACAGGTGTAATTCAGACACCCAGAGTGTAATATCACAGGTGTAATACAGATACCCAGAGTGTAATATCACAGATGTAATAAAGACACCCAGCGTGTAATATCACAGGAGTAATACAGACACCCAGCGTGTAATATCACAGGTGTAATACAGACACCCAGCGTGTAATATTACAGGTGTAATACAGACACCCAACGTGTAATATCACAGGTGTAATACAGACACCCAGGGTGTAATATCACAGGTGTAATACAGACACCCAGCGTGTAATATCACAGGTGTAATACAGACACCCAGCGTGTAATATCACAGGTGTAATACAGACACCCAGCGTGTAATATCACAGGTGTAATACAGACACCCAGCGTGTAATATCACAGGTGTAATACAGACACCCAACGTGTAATATCACAGGTGTAATACAGACACCCAGGGTGTAATATCACAGGTATAATACAGACACCCAGCGTGTAATATCACAGGTGTAATACAGACACCCAGCGTGTAATATCACAGGTGTAATACAGACACTCAGCGTGTAATATCACAGGTGTAATACAGACACCCAGCGTGTAATATCACAGGTGTAATACAGACACCCAGCGTGTAATATCACAGGTGTAATACAGACACCCAGCGTGTAATATCACAGGTGTTATACAGACACCCAGCGTGTAATATCACAAGTGTAATACAGACACCCAGCATGTAATATCACAGGTGTAATTCAGACACCCAGAGTGTAATATCACAGGTGTAATACAGACACCCAGAGTGTAATATTACAGGTGTAATAAAGACACCCAGCGTGTAATATCACAGGTCTAATACAGACACCCCCGTGTAATATTACAGGTGTAATAGAGACACCCAGCGTGTAATATCACAGGTGTAATACTGACACCCAGAGTGCAATATCACAGGTGTAATACAGACACCCAGAGTGTAATATCACAGGTGTAATACAGACACCCAGTGTGTAATATCACAGGTGTAATACAGACACCCAGCGTGTAATATCACAGGTGTAATACAGACACCCAGCGTGTAATATCACAGGTGTAATACAGACACCCAGCGTGTAATATCACAGGTGTAATACAGACACCCAGAGTGTAATATCACAGGTGTAATACAGTCACCCAACGTGTAATATCACAAGTGTAATACAGACACCCAGCATGTAATATTACAGGTGTAATACAGACACCCAGAGTGTAATATCACAGGTGTAATACAGACACCCAGAGTGTAATATCACAGGTGTAATACAGACACTCAGCGTGTAATATCACAGGTGTAATACAGACACCCAGCGTGTAATATCACAGGTGTAATACAGACACCCAGCGTGTAATATCACAGGTGTAATACAGACACCCAGCGTGTAATATGACAGGTGTAATACAGACACCCAGCGTGTAATATCACAGGTGTAATACAGACACCCAGCGTGTAATATCACAGGTGTAATTCAGACACCCTGCGTGTAATATCGCAGGTGTAATACAGACACCCAGCGTGAAATATCACAGGTGTAATACAGACACCCAGCGTGTAATATCACAGGTGTAATACAGACACCCAGCGTGTAATATCACAGGTATAATACAGACACCCAGCGTGTAATATCACAGGTGTAATACAGACACCCAGCGTGTAATATCACAGGTGTAATACAGACACCCAGCGTGTAATATCACAGGTGTAATACAGACACCCCCGTGTAATATCACAGGTGTAATACAGACACCCAGCGTGTAATATCACAAGTGTAATACAGACACCCAGCGTGTAATATCACAGGTCTAATACAGACACCCAGCGTGTAATATCACAGGTGTAATACAGACACCCAGCGTGTAATATCACAGGTGTAATAAAGATACCCAGTGTGTAATATCACAGGTGTAATACAGACACCCAGCGTGTAATATCACAGGTGTAATACAGACACCCAGCGTGTAATATCACAGGTGTAATACAGACACCCAGCGTGTAATATCACAGGTGTAATACAGACACCCAGCGTGTAATATCACAGGTGTAATACAGACACCCAGCGTGTAATATCACAGGTGTAATACAGACACCCAGCGTGTAATATCACAGGTGTAATACAGACACCCAGCGTGTAATATCACAGGTGTAATACAGACACCCAGAGTGTAATATCACAAGTGTAATACAGACACCCAGCATGTAATATCACAGGTGTAATTCAGACACCCAGAGTGTAATATCACAGGTGTAATACAGACACCCAGAGTGTAATATCACAGGTGTAATAAAGACACCCAGCGTGTAATATCACAGGAGTAATACAGACACCCAGCGTGTAATATCACAGGTGTAATACAGACACCCAGCGTGTAATATTACAGGTGTAATACAGACACCCAACGTGTAATATCACAGGTGTAATACAGACACCCAGGGTGTAATATCACAGGTGTAATACAGACACCCAGCGTGTAATATCACAGGTGTAATACAGACACCCAGCGTGTAATATCACAGGTGTAATACAGACACCCAGCGTGTAATATCACAGGTGTAATACAGACACCCAGCGTGTAATATCACAGGTGTAATACAGACACCCAACGTGTAATATCACAGGTGTAATACAGACACCCAGGGTGTAATATCACAGGTATAATACAGACACCCAGCGTGTAATATCACAGGTGTAATACAGACACCCAGCGTGTAATATCACAGGTGTAATACAGACACTCAGCGTGTAATATCACAGGTGTAATACAGACACCCAGCGTGTAATATCACAGGTGTAATACAGACACCCAGCGTGTAATATCACAGGTGTAATACAGACACCCAGCGTGTAATATCACAGGTGTTATACAGACACCCAGCGTGTAATATCACAAGTGTAATACAGACACCCAGCATGTAATATCACAGGTGTAATTCAGACACCCAGAGTGTAATATCACAGGTGTAATACAGACACCCAGAGTGTAATATTACAGGTGTAATAAAGACACCCAGCGTGTAATATCACAGGTCTAATACAGACACCCCCGTGTAATATTACAGGTGTAATAGAGACACCCAGCGTGTAATATCACAGGTGTAATACTGACACCCAGAGTGCAATATCACAGGTGTAATACAGACACCCAGAGTGTAATATCACAGGTGTAATACAGACACCCAGTGTGTAATATCACAGGTGTAATACAGACACCCAGCGTGTAATATCACAGGTGTAATACAGACACCCAGCGTGTAATATCACAGGTGTAATACAGACACCCAGCGTGTAATATCACAGGTGTAATACAGACACCCAGAGTGTAATATCACAGGTGTAATACAGTCACCCAACGTGTAATATCACAAGTGTAATACAGACACCCAGCATGTAATATTACAGGTGTAATACAGACACCCAGAGTGTAATATCACAGGTGTAATACAGACACCCAGAGTGTAATATCACAGGTGTAATACAGACACTCAGCGTGTAATATCACAGGTGTAATACAGACACCCAGCGTGTAATATCACAAGTGTAATACAGACACCCAGCGTGTAATATCACAGGTGTAATACAGACACCCAGCGTGTAATATGACAGGTGTAATACAGACACCCAGCGTGTAATATCACAGGTGTAATACAGACACCCAGCGTGTAATATCACAGGTGTAATTCAGACACCCTGCGTGTAATATCGCAGGTGTAATACAGACACCCAGCGTGAAATATCACAGGTGTAATACAGACACCCAGCGTGTAATATCACAGGTGTAATAGACACCCAGCGTGTAATATCACAGGTGTAATACAGACACCCAGCGTGTAATATCACAGGTGTAATACAGACACCCAGCGTGTAATATCACAGGTGTAATACAGACACCCAGCGTGTAATATCACAGGTGTAATACAGACACCCCCGTGTAATATCACAGGTGTAATACAGACACCCAGCGTGTAATATCACAAGTGTAATACAGACACCCAGCGTGTAATATCACAGGTCTAATACAGACACCCAGCTTGTAATATCACAGGTGTAATACAGACACCCAGCGTGTAATATCACAGGTGTAATAAAGATACCCAGTGTGTAATATCACAGGTGTAATACAGACACTCCCCCCGTGTAATGTCACAGGTGTAATACAGACACCCCCGTGTAATATCACAGGTGTAATACAGACACCCAGCGTGTTATATTACAGGTGTAATACAGACACCCAGCGTGTAATATCACAGGTGTAATAAAGACACCCAGTGTGTAATATCACAGGTGTAATACAGACACCCAGCGTGTAGTATCACAGGTGTAATACAGACACCCAGCGTGTAATATCACAGGTGCAATACAGACACCCAGTGTGTAATATCACAGGTGTAATACAGACACCCAGAGTGTAATATCACAGGTGTAATACAGTCACCCAACGTGTAATATCACAAGTGTAATACAGACACCCAGCATGTAATATCACAGGTGTAATACAGACACCCAGAGTGTAATATCACAGGTGTAATACAGACACCCAGAGTGTAATATCACAGGTGTAATAAAGACACCCAGCGTGTAATATCACAGGTGTAATACAGACACCCCCGTGTAATATTACAGGTGTAATACAGACACCCAGCGTGTAATATCACAGGTGTAATATTGACACCCAGAGTGCAATATCACAGGTGTAATACAGACACCCAGCGTGTAATATCACAGGTGTAATACAGACACCCAGCGTGTAATATCACAGGTGTAATACAGACACCCAGCGTGTAATATTACAGGTGTAATACAGACACCCCCGTGTAATATCACAGGTGTAATACAGACACCCAGAGTGTAATATCACAGGTGTAATACAGACACCCAGCGTGTAATATCACAGGTGTAATACAGACACCCAGCGTGTAATATCACAGGTGTAATACAGACACCCAGAGTGTAATATCACAGGTGTAATACAGACACCCAGCGTGTAATATCACAGGTGTAATACAGACACCCAGCGTGTAATATCAGAGGTGTAATACAGACACCCCCGTGTAATATCACAGGTGTAATACAGACACTCCCTCCGTGTAATATCACAGGTGTAATACAGACACCCAGAGTGTAATATCACAGGTGTAATACAGACACCCAGCGTGTAATATCACAGGTGTAATACAGACACTCCCCCGTGTAATGTCACAGGTGTAATACAGACACTTCCCCGTGTAATATCACAGGTGTAATACAGACACCCCCCGTGTAATATCACAGGTGTAATACAGACACCCAGCGTGTAATATCACAGGTGTAATACAGACACTCCCCCTGTGTAATATCACAAGTGTAATACAGACACCCCCGTGTAATATCACATGTGTAATACAGACACTCCCCCGTGTAATATCACAGGTGTAATACAGACGCCCAGTGTGTAATATCACAGGTGTAATACCGACACCCAGTGTGTAATATCACAGGTGTAATTCAGACACCCAGCGTGTAATATCACAGGTGTAATACAGACACCCAGCGTGAAATATCACAGGTGTAATACAGACACCCAGCGTGTAATATCACAGGTGTAATACAGACACCCAGCGTGTAATATCACAGGTGTAATACAGACACCCAGCGTGTAATATCACAGGTGTAATACAGACACCCAGCGTGTAATATCACAGGTGTAATACAGACACCCAGCGTGTAATATCACAGGTGTAATACAGACACCAGCGTGTAATATCACAGGTGTAATACAGACACCCAGCGTGTAATATCACAGGTGTAATACAGACACCCAGCGTGTAATATCACAGGTGTAATACAGACACCCAGCGTGTAATATCACAGGTGTAATACAGACACCCAGCGTGTAATATCACAGGTGTAATACAGACACTTCCCCGTGTAATATCACAGGTGTAATACAGACACTTCCCCGTGTAATATCACAATTGTAATACAGACACCCCCCGTGGAATATCACAGGTGTAATACAGACACTCCCCCGTGTAATATCACAGGTGTAATACAGACACCCAGCGTGTAATATCACAGGTGTAATACAGACACCCAGCGTGTAATATCACAGGTGTAATACAGACACCCAGCGTGTAATATCACAGGTGTAATACAGACACTTCCCCGTGTAATATCACAGGTGTAATACAGACACTCCCCCGTGTAATATCACATGTGTAATACAGACACTCCCCCGTGGAATATCACAGGTGTAATACAGACACTCCCCCGTGTAATATCACAGGTGTAATACAGACACCCAGCGTGTAATATCACAGGTGTAATACAGACACTTCCCCGTGTAATATCACAGGTGTAATACAGACACTCCCCCGTGTAATATCACATGTGTAATACAGACACTCCCCCGTGGAATATCACAGGTGTAATACAGACACTCCCCCGTGTAATATCACAGGTGTAATACAGACACCCAGCGTGTAATATCACAGGTGTAATACAGACACCCAGCGTGTAATATCACAGGTGTAATACAGACACCCCCCGTGTAATATCACAGGTGTAATACAAACACTCCATCACCAGACGTTACCCGCAGAATAAATACGGCGTCCCCAGGTGACAGAATCAGACGTCGCAGGAGACATGTGACAATTCTGACCCTTTAAAAAGGGGCCTCAGTATCATGTGGCTCTGTCAGTCATCCAGTGGTTGGGTGGCAGCTGTAGAAATGGCTACCATGGACAAGCTTAGCATGTTACTCTGTTGAGCAGATCCCAGTGGTTACTGTGGCCATCATCCTTTAAATACTGTGCAGGGATCTGACGTTACACTGGTGCAGGGACCTGGTCTGACGCCGGGACCAGAGAGTCAGTTGCTGTTCTCAGGTTTATCCTGGAACAGATGAAACTTCCTGATCAGTTTGATATTATCCTCTGGCACCCAGGGTCTGTCCACTGGTCCATAACTCCTCGAATGCACCAGATATTGTATGGACCCCCTCACCACGCGATAATCCAGGATTCTCTGCCCCTCATTCTCCAATGTGCCATTGACTACCATGGGAAGAGGAGGATCTCTAACTGGGTGAACTGGCAAGCGAGATATGTAGCTTGTGGAGGGACTTACGAAACACATGAGGTCTTCTAGGACGGAGGAGATTTCAGTCGGAATGCTGCAGGATTAATGACCTCGAGTATTTCATACGAACCAATAAATCTGGGACACATCTTGGCAAACGGAACCGTTAGCTTGACATTTTTTGAGGACAACCATACCTTGTTCCCTACTCCAAAGTTTGGGCCTCTGGAACGTTTCTTATTAGCAGCTGAAGTCTGATTACCCTCCATCTTCCTCAAGTTCTCTCTGACTTTAGATCAGAAAACCCATAATTAATCCACAATTTTTCCACCTCCAGAGAATCCATCAAGGTCACCAAAAAAGGAAGCAAAATTAGGATAAAACCCAAGATTACAGAAAATCTGAGAAGCTTTAATAGAGTCTCGATATTAATTAGTAATAGTGTATTCAGCTAACAGGAGATGTTCCACCCAATCAGACTGATGATCAGAGATATGACGCCAAAGATACTGCTCGAGTGTCTGATGTACTAACCTTCTGCTCGACCATTGCTCTCCGGGTGGTCGGCAGAAGAATAAGACAACTGAATATTGATCTTTTTAAAAAAATTCCCAAATAAACTGGTTCCCCGGTTGGGAGCTCTATTTTCTGGAATATCATATTAACGCATGATATAGTTAATGAACAACTTACTTAAAGTTTGAGTTAGGCAACCCAGACAAAGGAACGAAATGAACCTGTCAACCACTGACAAAGGAACGAAATGAACCTGTCAACCACTGACAAAGGAACGAAATGAACCTGTCAACCACTGACAAAGGAACGAAATAAAACTGTCTACCACTGACAAAGGAACGAAATGAACCTGCCCAGATCAAAGTCTTCCTTTCTGAGGGAGGGAGGTCGGTATTGAAGTTCATAGAGAGGTGGGTCCAAGGACACATAAGAGTGGGTAGGGGCAGGGGATGGTTTTGGGGTGTTTTAGCTAGGGCACAAGTGAGCACATATTCCCTACAGTCCCTGACTATGGTTGACCACCAGAAATTCCTGGATGCTAGTTGCATAGTATTGTTAATTCCCAGGTGACCTGATAGCAGAGTCATGGACCTCCTGAAGAATACATAGGCGAAACCGGGGAGGAACAAATAGTAGTGTCAGAGGCTACGTCTTAGGATCTACAGAACTCCTCTACAAGATGTAGAGAGACAGAAAACACAATTGTACCTTCAGCGAGAATAGAAACTGCTTCAGTAAATATAATATAGACAATGTCCAAAATCAGGTGAAAAAATCCCCAGAACTTCTTTTATTCTGCCATTTATGCGACGTTTCGACCTGCCATAGGTCTTTTTCAAGCATACAAGATGGTATAACATAGCAGGTTTAAACAGTGCACATCATTACAGAAAAGCCTAATGAGAAGCATCTCCACCCCCCGGATCCTCCCCTCAAAACATTATAAGTGAACATCTCCAAAAACAGTATATAAAGTTACAGTGCAATATATCGTTATATATAATTATAGATCAATCTCGTATACAGTACAGACCAAAAGTTTGGACACACCTTCTCATTTAAAGAATTTTCTATATTTTCATGACTATGAAAATTGTACATTCACACTGAAGGCATCAAAACTATGAATTACCACATGTGGAATTATATACTTAACAAAAAAGTGTGAAACAACTGAAAATATGTCTTATATTCTAGGGTCTTCACAGTAGCCCCCTTTTGCTTTGATGACTGCTTTGCACACTCTTGGCATTCTCTTGATGAGCTTCAAGAGGTCGTCACCGGAAATGGTCTTCACTTCACAGGTGTGCCCTGTCAGGTTTAATAAGTGGGATTTCTTGCCTTATAAATGGGGTTGGGACCATCAGTTGTGTTGTGCAGAAGTCTGGTGGATACACAGCTGATAGTCCTACTGAATAGACTGTTAGAATTTCTATTATGGCAAGAAAAAAGCAGCTAAGTAAAGAAAAACGAGTGGCCATCATTACTTTAAGAAATGAAGGTCAGTCAGTCCGAAAAATTGGGAAAACTTTGAAAGTGTCCCCAAGTGCAGTTGCAAAAACCATCAAGCGCTACAAAGAAACTGGCTCACATGAGGACCGCCCCAGAAAAGGAAGACCAAGAGTCACCTCTGCTTCTGAGGATAAGTTTATCCGAGTCACCAGCCTCAGAAATCACAGGTGAACAGCAGCTCAGATTAGAGACCAGGTCAATGCCACACAGAGTTCTAGCAGCAGACACATCTCTACAACAACTGTTAAGAGGAGACTTTGTGCAGCAGGCCTTCATGGTAAAATAGCTGCTAGGAAACCACTGCTAAGGACAGGCAACAAGCAGAAGAGACTTTTTTGGGCTAAAGAACACAAGGAATGGATATTAGACCAGTGGAAATCTGTGCTTTGGTCTGATGAGTCCAAATTTGAGATCTTTGGTTCCAACCACCGTGTCTTTGTGCGACGCAGAAAAGGTGAACGGATGGACTCTACATGCCTGGTTCCCACTGTGAAGCATGGAGGAGGAGGTGTGATGGTGTGGGGGGCTTTACTGGTGATACTGTTGGGGATTTATTCAAAATTGAAGGCATACTGAACCAGCATGGCTACCACAGCATCTTGCAGCGGCATGCTATTCCATCCGGTTTGCGTTTAGTTGGACCATCATTTATTTTTCAACAGGACAATGACCCCAAACACCTCCAGGCTGTGTAAGGGCTATTTGACCAAGAAGGAGAGTGATGGGGGGCTACACCAGATGACCTGGCCTCCACAGTCACCAGACCTGAACCCAATCGAGATGGTTTGGGGTGAGCTGGACCGCAGAGTGAAGGCAAAAGGGCCAACAAGTGCTAAGCATCTCTGGGAACTCCTTCCAGATTGTTGGAAGACCATTTCCGGTGACTACCTCTTGAAGCTCGTCAAGAGAATGCCAAGAGTGTGCAAAGCAGTCATCAAAGCAAAAGGTGGCTACTGTGAAGAACCTAGAATATAAGACATATTTTCAGTGGTTTCGCACTTTTTTGGTAAGTATATAATTCCACATGTGGTAATTCATAGTTTTGATGCCTTCAGTGTGAATGTACAATGTTCATAGTCATGAAAATACAGAAAAATCTTTAAATGAGAAGGTGTGTCCAAACTTTTGGTCTGTACTGTACATATGCAAAAACGCCATACAAAAGTAAGATTAAAAGTACCAAATCTTACACAGTCCTTCATAACAGAAAATATAAAAAACAAATAAATCACTGTATAGAATATAATAAACATTGGGTGGTACTGTCATGGCGGTAACTCGCATGCCTCTTCAGCGCTGCCCTACTCACTGTAGTCACTGCGCGGCTTCTCCTCGCATCAGACCATCTCGCTGAGTTTGCCTCTTGCAGCACGCCTAAGCACTGCTGCATTTGCATGTGGTTTCCGTTTGGCTTTAGGGGGGGGCATGGCCGGTCTCTGCAGGAATTTAACCCTGCTGTGTCCTGCAGAGATTAGGTTCCCTGGCCTATCCCGTGCCAGCAGAGTCTAGTTTGTGCAGCTCCTCCTGACGCGCCCCCTGGGCCGTGGGGTACTCGGTAGTCGGGCTGGTCGTTGCTAGGGGAGATGTCACAGTGGCGGTGACCCGGTCCGTGACTCAGGGCGGTCAATAAAAGGGGCTATTTATAGTAAAGGGATTATAGTTTTTATGTTTAATGTTCGTGACGCCACCTGTGGTATGCGACTATATGGAGCCGCCGCTGCGGAGCAGGTCCTCTGGAGCTGTTGTTAATGCAGCAGAGTTGGTTCAGCTCTCCACAGGTAGAGCTTAGCTCCAGGGCAGAGTAGATCTTGTATGAGGTAGATGTG
The DNA here is from genome assembly GCF_046119375.1 of Phyllobates terribilis. NCBI lineage: Eukaryota > Metazoa > Chordata > Amphibia > Anura > Dendrobatidae > Phyllobates > Phyllobates terribilis. The sequence continues at coordinate 645,437,367 of NW_027362771.1, forward strand.
ATGGGTGCTGTGTAGCGCAGGCAGGTGATGGCGTAGCAATTATTCACAGAGACAGTGGGGTGCAGTCTTCAGGGTTTTACTCACAGTTCGCCAAGACTCCAGGTTACAGTTACCGGTGTATAACCTCCCACGTCGTCCTGTGTCTACTCAGGGAGGGGTTCAGCAACTCTCACGTCTCTCAGGAGTACTTAAACGGGACTCCGTTCTGTCTGCCTTTCTGGTCGTCTTCCTGCGCTGGCTCTCACCCTCCTGCCCTGCGCCTCACACCCAGTGTCCCAAGCCGGTGACCGCGGACCTTGTCGGGCGACGTCTTCTCTGTCCCCTGGGTCCTCTATGGCCACCTTTTTGGCGATTAGATATGGCTGTTGGCTGCAGCACCTGAAATGCTGCACCCTCCAGTTATCTAGTTGAGACTTGAAGAACTCTGCTAGTTTAGGGGCCGGTCCCCTCTCTGCGGCCTGATCCTTCCACTCCTGGTGGGTTCGGGCGCACGGGTGGCATCCACACTGCCAGTGCCCCTGGGATCCTTTCTGTTCTGGAGCCTTCCTTCCTGCTCCTCTCCTCTCTTCAGTCTGTCCTGGGCCTCTCTCACTAGGCCCTCCTCCTGAGCAGAGCTCCTGCAGAGCTCCTGCTCCACACACTCTCCTCCTCTGACTGAACTCCTCACTTCTTCTCCACTGACTGACTGACTACACACCAAAGATGGCTTCCCTTTTTATATCCTCCTTCTCAAGTTCTCCCCTAAACTTCTTCCTCCACCCACACCCACTACATGGTTCCCCCTCTCTTTGTCCCCCCCCCCACTCCAGCCAGGGACAGGGCTCAGTACAGCAGCAGTGCATCTTGCCTCTCTTGCTGGTCTGGAGTAGTGTTGGATGCAGGTGTTTGGGTCCTGGGCAGCACTCCATCCTTACCTGAGAGAAGGAGACACCACACCTCTGGGTGAGATGCAGTACCTCTGTGGCAACTGAACCCGCAGGGGCGCCACACTCCCACCACTCTTTGCCCGAACGTTGGTTCCTAGACCCAGTTCATGCATATCACCATATTCTGTCTCCCTTTATCAACCCGGCTTGTTTACACACTCAGTTTGACTTCTCCATCCCTCTGGCTTTGTATTGTGAACCCATGCTACCTGCCACGACCTCGGACCGTCTGACTACGCCTTTGTTTCGCCCTCCTGTACCTTGTACCTGCTCCTCTATCCCTTCGGTCAGCTGTTGAAGTCCCGGGGATTGCCCTGGAGTGGTGGCTGGTGTCTACAGACAGCCCAGCTTATCCTCACCATCAGAGGCCCTGGGGAAGACCTGGTAGACACTTAGTCACGCCCAGGGTAACCCCAGCCCTTGGCGCAGTGGGTCCATATTCATTCAGAGACCTCAGATTGAGACAGACAGAAACTTTGAGAGAGTACGTCGGCTTTTATGCATTTAGTACCAGGCCTGAACGTCACAATAAAATCAAATCTAGAAAAGAACAAGGCCCATCGGGCTGCCCGGGATTGAGTCTTTTGGCTGATTCTAAATGAGTCCGATTTTTGTGGTCTGTGATAACAGTGATTTTATATTTTGCTCCTTCGAGAAAGGTCCACTTAATGGCCAGCAATTCACAATTACCAATGTCATAATTCCTCTCGGTGGATGAAAACGTTTGTGGACAAAAAAAAGCACACGGAAAGAGTTGAGTGAGAGAGGCGAGATCTTGCGATAGCCCCGCTCCAGCTCTAACCTCAGAGGCATCGACCTCCACAATGGAAGGATATTCTAGGTCAGGCCGAACCAATACAGGGTCTGAGGAGAAAAGCTCCTTTAAATCAGTGAAGGCGCAGATGGCCCCAGGCTTCTAATGAACCTCATCTGCCCCTTTTTTAGTCAGGTCAGTAAGTGGTTTAGCAATCTTTTTTGATAAATTTTGAATAAATTTATGATAGTAGTTTGTAAACCAAAGAAAATGCTGCAAGGCCTTCAGAGATCTCCTTAATAGCTTGTACCTTAGAGGGTCCATGCGGAAACCTTTAGGGGATTTGATAGTTACGTCCTGCACCAGAAAAAAACACATTTTCCAAGTTTAGCAAATAAAGAATTGTCTCTGAGTCTTTGGAGCATAGTATGTACGTGTCGGATGTGTGAATAAACCATGATGTCTATGTAGACAACCACATAATGACCGCTGAAATCTCTGAGCCAAAAAGACATCACAACACCTTCATAGTGACCCTCAAGGGTATTACATAACTTCTTCCACTCATCTCCTTCTCTTACACGTATCAGGTTATACGCTCCACTGAGATCTGGTTTGGTGACCACCGGGCTCCAAAAGCTGGTTATAGACATCGGAGATGAGGGGCCGATGATTTTGAGTAATTTTCTCCCGATAGTCATTACATGGTCTGGGACCACCATTTTTTTTTACAAACAAAAATCCCTGCCCCACTGCTGACATGGACGTCTGAGGAACCCCTTTTGCAGGCTGTTCGTTATATAATCCTTCATGGCCGGACGTTCTGGATGGACCAGAAAGAACAAATATTTTACCCTGGGGGGAGAAGCAAATTCGGTACCAGATCTATGGGACAATCATAATTACTGTGTGAGGGGAATTTTTCAGATACATCAGCAAAATTTCTAAGTATTGCAGGTAAACCACTGGGTGCGGCTTCAGACAGATTCACAGATAAAGGCACATTTTTCTGACACGTCTTCGGTGGAGGTGCAGAGTCAGCAGTGTATTCCTGTCTGCGTTCACGCAACCGCCTATCGAGACGAATTGCCAGGGACGTGGCTGAGATATGGGAGTCAGGAGACGGGGAACTGAACATGTCCATGACCTGGTCAGAGAGTCCAGTATGAAACCGATGGTGTATGGCCGGGTCATTCCACTGCGAGTCAGTGGCCAAGCGGCGAAATTCAGTAAAGCACCCCTCAGCCGTATGCCGCCCCTGGCGGAAGGCTGCTGATTTACTTTCTGTGAAAGCTACTCCGCCAGGGTCGTCATACAGAAGCCCTAAGGCCTCCAAAAACGTGTTGACTGCGGAGAGTTCTGGAGCATCAGAGGGTAGAGAAAAGGCTCAAGCTTGGGGGTCGTCCTGTAGCAGAGAGAAGATGAGGCCCACGAGCGGCTCTCAGGACCAGATGAAAGTGGACAGAGGCTGAAGTGCATATGACAGCTTCCATTAAAGGAAAAATATTTTTTACGGTCACCTGAAAATTAGCAAAATTTAGTTCTGGCAAGGTCAAGTAAGGTGCTGCGGAGGCATCACTCTGCTACTATGATTGCTGTGCCACAGAGGTGGCAATGACGCTTCAAGGAACTCTGTGGTGGCAAAAAGTCACTGTACAAAGTACAGTTTAGTGTGGTTTGTAGTGTTCCTGTAAGTGCACATTATGGGGTAGTGAGGAAAATTGTGAGAGGGAGCAGCGTGGGGGTGCGCGGGCCATATGGAGAAGTGTAGACACAGTATACAGAAGTGGGAGCATGGGAGACAATTTGGAGGCGTGGGGGACAATATGGAGAAGTGAGGGCACAGTATACAGAAGTCGGAGCATGAGAGACAATATGGAGAAGTGGGGGGACCATATGGAGAAGTGGGGGCATGGTATGGAAAGGTGGGAGCATGGGGGACAATATAGAGAAGTGGGGTCACAGTATATATAAGTGACAGCATGGCGGACAATATAGAGGAGTGGTGGGACCATGTGGCGAGGTGGGGTACATTATGAACAGGTGGGGGGACTGAATGCTGTATGAAGAAATGGGGGGACCATATGGAGAAGTGGGGGTACAATGTGAAGAAATCAGGGTACAGTATGGAGAGGTGGGAGCGTAGTGGATAATATGGAGAAGTGGGGGAACAGGATGGAGCGGTGAGAGCATTGGGGAAAATATCTAGAAATGGGGAAACAGGATGGAGAATTGGGAGCGTGTGAAGACCATATGGAGAAGTGGGAATGTGGATGGATTGTATGGAGAAGTGGGGGCCCAGTATGGAGAATTGGGAGCATGTGGAACAATATGAAGTAGGGGATCAGAATGGAGAATTGGGAGTGTGGAGGGACTGTATGGAGAAGTGGGGGAACAGTATGGAGAGGTGGGAGACAGTATAGAGTAGTGAGAGTGTGGGAGACAATATGGAGAAGTGGAGCACAGTATGGGGAAGTTAGATTCATGTACTGACAGTGGATCTGTTAATGGATTCATGTACTGACTGTGGTTCTGATTGTTTACAAATGTAGCAATCCATAACTGGTAAGAGGTCGTTACATGGCTGAAGCAGTCACTTTTCTGCCACTGCCACCTCACTGGGGTCATCACCCTGCTGAGTTCACCACTTACTGCCACAATTGCTGCTGCCATCACCTTGCTGCTGAAGTTGGAAGGGTAAGCGCCTTATAGAGCCAAAGATTGTAGGGACTTTTATTGTATATAAGGGATGTTAATGTGAAGAAACAGTATTGTTTGGTCAGTTTTATTGTATATAAGGGATGTTAATGTGAAGGAACAGTATTGTTTGGTCAGTATGCAGAGGAAGGAAAGTGTAATTCTAGTGCTATATTCATCTACTGACCATTTACCAATAGTGATTTTCATGCTGCATTCATGTACTGATGGTGGCTCTCATGCTGCATTCATGTACTGACTGGTTCTGGTGAGGTATTCATGTACTGATGGTGGTTCTAGTGAGATATTTCTGTACTTACAATGGTTCTGGTGAGGTATTCATGTACTTACGATGGTTTTGGCAAGGTATTCATTTACTGACAGTGGTTCTAGTGTTACATTCATGTACTGATGGTGGTTCTGGCGCTGCACTCATGTGGTTTTGATAGTGTACAAACGCAGAAATCCATAACATGCCTCATGGCTATGTTAAGATGAAAAAAAACTTAAAAACTTAACTGATTTGAGATGATCAGGAGGATTTGGCGGGTTTCTACTTCAAAAACTCAGTTTAAGTTAGTGCGTGTTCACACTGATTTTTTTTGTTGTTGCAGAAACTGAGCTCTCTAAATCGTCCTCAAAAATATTTAACACTTAGTTCCAGTGATGCATTAATGTAGGTTCTGGTGATGTAAGGAATCCTTTACATTTTTTTTTGCGGACCATGGGATTGGTTCATTATGGCAATATGGCCCTTGGACCAAAAAATGTTGTGCACCCCTGAGTTAAGCTGTGCGGTAGAGCAGGGAGACATGATCTCCCTGCATTACCACTCTCTGTTCTGTAGACTGCAGGTCGCTTTAAGTTACAAAACTGATGCACTGGCTGGGGCGCCGGCGCATGCACAGGACGTCAGAGATCCGGTGTGGTGACCTCATTGCGCTGTGCCGGGACTCTGACGTCCTGTGCGTGCGTCAGCGCCATGACAGTGCATTAGACTGGACTTGTCAGGATCCTGGATTAGGTGAGTATATGATGTTTTTTTATTTTAATTAAAACTTGTGGTGTGACTGTGGGGGCAACATACAATGTGGGGGTTACTTTGGGGGACCCTGAAACAGTGTGGGGGGCCCTCATACATTGTAGGGACTACTGTGGGGGCCCTTATAAAATATTGGGACCATTATACAGTTTGGGAGCTAATGCGGGGGCCACTGTACAGTTTGGGGGCTAAAGTGGGGACCATTAGACAGTTTGGGAGCTAATGCAGGAGCCAGTATACAGTTTGGGGGCTAATGTGGGGGCCGTTATACAGTTTATGAACTACTGTGGGGGCTATTACACAGTTTGGGGGCACAGTACTGGGCAGTATTGGGGCAATAAGAGGCAATAAGAGGAGCATTGTTATTGTATAAAACAGCAGGTGCAGTAATAGGGACCCTTACAGCAGCTCAACATTGGGGTATCTGTAGGATGAGGTGTCTGTGCATGTTGGGGATAGATGGGGACGGGGCTGGAAATCCGAGAAGTCAAATGTGCCTTTTTTCAAATCACTGCAGACGAGTCATAGCTGGAGAAGTTGTCATGTCGGTCTGGGCCAGATGGAATAGACAGTAAAAATGAACGACTCCTTTAGAAAGAACTTCAGCTGTTAGTCACTATATATCACTGTACTGTAATCACTTGTATGTTCTCCAGGACTGGTATCTACCGCTATATGGTCACCATATGGCGGTAACATCTGTGTTGGTCTTTGTGTAGATTTATTTTCTGTAGCAGCCCAGGCATCTGCTGAGATTCCCCTATACCCACAATTGGGGTGCACCACCACAGTTGTAATCAGGCTTATCGGTTAGGGGCCCACTCAGATATTTCGGCTGAACCCCTAGCTGTGTCTCTGATCAACAAAGCAAAAGGCAGGAGCTGAGACCACAGGACTGAAGCAGAGAAGACAAAACTATATCTGGAAGCTCCCAGTAGTTACCTGGGAGTATTAATAGGGTGTGGTGCTGCCCAATCGGCCCAGGCAGGGCACTGAGTACTCCAGCTGCACAGAACATACACCCATACTATCGAGATGGAACTACAGATCACAACCACTTTAGACACAGTGGCTGTAACGAGACCTTCTGATCCTGATGTTTCCCCTATCACCAGAGTCGCATGTATGACGCGCCCCCTGGGCCGTGGGGTACTCGGTGCCGGGCCGGTCGGTGCAGGGGATGTCACAGTGGCAGTGACCCGGTCCGTGACCCAGGGCGGTCAATAAAAGGGGATTGTAGTTTTTATAGATTAATGTTCGTGACGCCACCTGTGGTATGCGGCTATATGGGGCCGCCGCTGCGGAGCAGGTCCTCTGGAGCTGATGGTGACGCAGCAGAGTTGGTTCAGCTCTCCACAGGCAGAGCTTAGCTCCAGAGCGGTGCTGTGATGGTTAATAATGAGGTAGATGTTGCTGTGCGGTGTGGTGCAGGGGATGGCGCAGATAATAATTCTAGGATACAGTGGGGTGCAGTCTTCAGCTTTACTCACAGTTGTCAGACTCCAGGTTACCAGGACCAGGGTAACCTCCTACGTCGTCCTGTGTTTACCAAATCAGGGGCTCAGCAAACTCCCAGGTGTTTCAGGAATACATAACAGGACCCCGTTCTATGTTCCTTCCTCGGTCGTCTTCCTGCGCTGGCTCTCACCCTCCTGCCCTGCGCCTCGCAACCAGTGTCCCAAGCCAGTAACCTCGGATTTTGTTAGGCAACCTGCAGTCCCCTGAATCCTATGTGGCTACCTTTTTAGCGATGTAGTTGCGGTTGTGAGCAGCTGCACCCTGAAAGTACAGAAGCCTCTGGTTTCTAGCTGAGCCTTGTAGTTCTCCACTAGTTAGGGGCCGGTCCCCTTTGCGGCCTGATCCCTCCACGTTCCTGCTGATTCGGGCGCACGGGTGGCTTCTTGCACTTCCCGTGCCCCTGGGATTCCCTCTGTTCCTCTTGGAGCCTTCCCTCTGCTCCCTTCCTCGTCCTGCCAGTCCTCCTGGGCCTCCCAGACTAGGCCCGCTCCTTCCTCCTCTCCTCCAGAGCTCCTGCTCCCAACTCTCTCTCTCAGACTGACCTGTCTCCTACAAGATGGTTCCCTTTTTATACTCCTACTGAAGTGCTCCCCTAAACTACTTCCTCCACCCACACCCACTACATAGTTCCACCCTCCAGCTAGGGACAAGGGACTGTGCTCTCCCTTAGGAGCAATTTCGCCCTTCCCTCTGAAGTGGAGTTTAATGGATGCAAGTGCATGGGTCCCGGGCAGCACTCCATCCTTACCTGAGAGTGGGATGCCACACCTCTGGGTGAGATGCAGTACCTCTGTGGTGACTGAACCCGCAGGGGCGCCACACATGCAGAATGAATATGGTGGCATCTGGTGACAGGAGCAGACATAGCAGAAGCAGGACCTGAAGGAGATGTGATAGTTGAGGATCCTTAAGACCAGGTTTATCTGGAAATAACATATGAAACTTCCTGCTCAGTTTGTTGGCGTTGATAATATTCAACGGAGCCCAGGATCTCTCCTCATAGGGAGTCATGTTCCCTATAATGCACCAGATATTGTAAGGACCCTCTCACCACACGAGAATCCAGGATTCTCTGCACCTCATATTGTAAGAACCAAGAAAATTGGGACCCAGCTTGGCAGAAAGCTTAATGTTTTTTTTGTGGGCAACCGCACCTTATCTCCAACTTCAAGGCTCGAGCCCATAGATTGTCTCTTATTGGCAGCTGGGGTCTAACTACCCTGCTCCTTCCTCAAGTTGTCTCCGACTTTTCAACATTTGGAGTATCCATAAGGATGATACCCAAGATTATACAACAACAGAGAAGTTTTAATGGATTGACCTGGCTACAAGTCAAAGAGTATTATGAACACCAAGGTGACCTGTGAGAACCGAGTCATGGGATTCAGACAGAATCGAGGAGGAACAAACTATTTTTTGAGTAGGAACATAGTCCAGGGCTAGATCTTGAGAGCTATGGATCTCTTCAGTCAGATGTAAAGAACAAAAGCTCAAATGAGAACTTGAGAGTGAGACGCGCGGGAAACTTTGGGAGCGTACGTTGGCTTTTATAATTTTGTACCAGTTCTGAATGTCACAGCAAAGTTAAACCTAGAAAATAACAAGGACCCATCTGGCTCGCCCAGGATTGAGTCCTTTGACTGACTATAAATAAGTCAGATTTTTGTGTTTGGTGAAAACAGTGACTTTGTGTTTGGCACCTTCCAAGAAATGAGGCCATTCCTCGAAGGCCCACTTCATTGAAATACAGGTGACAGCTTACCCTAAAAGAAAAAAAAATATTGTGGTCTGAAAGCTGTCACACAGGTTAATCACGGGTCCTGGAATATTCAAGCGATGGGCTGCTGTGGCTCGAGCCTGAGAGGTTTCATGACGCTGAAGCCAATCTACCAGGTCTCGCATTTTATCCACCATAGCTTGGAGGTGAACCATAATTGGACCAGATATACTGTAACTGGGCTCTTTCTGTGGTCACCTGGCAGCTCTTTCTGTGGCTTCCATGGACAGGCTTTACGATGGCTACTCTATCTGGTCCCAGAGGTGGTAGATCTTCAAGCTTCAGATTTCATGCACTCAACCCCCTGAATGCTTTTTCCGCTCCATGAACCAACAGTAAAGAATTAATCTCCGAGTAGATTCTCCCCTGGAAGACAGGATCTTCTCTGCGGTGTGAGATTCCATTCATCCTATTCCTGCTCGCCATCGCATACTTCTTCCCTTTTCTCTTCTGTGTATATTAATCCTTCTAAGTGAGTGTATCTCACATGGACAAGATATAGTTCCCCAGTCTTTGCTCACGGCCTATTTGCTGATGAGTAGTAAGACTTAGCGCAGTGACCAGTACCATGGACGATGCTCCATGTCCCCCGGGATATAGTTTGTGAACACAAACGCGGTGAGCCCACCATGCTGCTGCCCTCTAGTGGACAGTAGTATTGAGCGGCTAAGAGTGGAAAGTTATGGAGGTTTGTTTCTTTCATTGATCTCCTCCTCGTCCCCCCCAATCTCAATTGCCTGCTTGGAAACAATCCATTTTCGTTACAACTCACAAACTTGAGATTCTCCGGCACTTTCACCTTCTTAGGTGGCTTCGTGGCCCACAAAAGTTGAGTGATGACTTCTCTAGGATATTATCTGATGTAGTACAAAAAGTGCAGCTTATAAAATAGCTCACCCTCCTTAGATTGTAGTGGAGAGGCTGTAACTCTGAGCACAAATTACATTGCCTGAGATAAAGTTGTCAACAGTCCTGAATCTGCCGAGATTGAACCCAAATTTTTCGAAATCTTTCTTGGCAAAAGTGGGTGTTTGTTTAGTTTTTATAAACTCCCGGTGCAGGTTTTAACCACTGGTTTACCAAAAACCTATGTTAGTTACTGTGTATCATCAGCGATCTATAAAGCCCCACAGTATAAACCCTCCTTATAGCGCCAGACTATAGTGTTCCCCAAACATAAGTCTTTCTGGGACCCCCGGCTTGTGGTTTCCAGTTATTTGCAGCTCTTGTAGCATAACTGGAGGCCATAGTATTACAGCTCCTTACTGAGTCAGATCAGATGAAGGATAGATGGAGAGAGAAGACGAGAACATCTACGAGAACGACTCAGTGATACGGGAAGAATGAGAGACTGGAAATTATAGAGAACCGAACATCCTCGCCAGATTATAGTGTTCCCCAAACATAAGTCTTTCTGGGACCCCCGGCTTGTGGTTTCCAGTTATTTGCAGCTCCTGTAGCATAACTGGAGGCCATAGTATTACAGCTCCTTACTGAGTCAGATCAGATGAAGGATAGATAGATAGAGAAGACGAGAACATCTACAAGAACGACTCAGTGATACGGGAAGAATGGGAGACTGGAAATTATAGAGAACCGAACATCCTCGCCAGATTATAGTGTTCCCCAAACATAAGTCTTTCTGGGACCCCCGGCTTTTGGTTTCCAGTTATTTGCAGCTCCTGTAGCATAACTGGAGGCCATAGTATTACAGCTCCTTACTGAGTCAGATCAGATGAAGGATAGATAGATAGAGAAGACGAGCACATCTACAAGAACAACTCAGTGATACGCGAAGAATGAGAGACTGGAAATTATAGAGAACCGAACATCCTGAAAGACGTTGCTGCGATAAAGCTTCCGTCAAACAACAAAGACGTCTGGATGTGACAATATTCCAATAGAGCTAATGAAGTCTTCTGAAGCAGCAGTTGATGTCATCACATGTCTGTGTCAACAGATATGGACAAGGTAAATGGCCCAAGGACTGGACAAGTTGCTACTGACTGTGGAAACTATGGGACTATTGAACTTATACCTCATACCAGAAAAATACCGCTGAAGATCTACAAAGACGGCTACAGCCCCACTATCAGTATTCGGTCAGGATTTTTTTCTCAGGAGTTGGAGCCAAAACCAGGTGAGGAACAATCAGAGAAAAGGTATAATAGAAACAAATCACCAATTCTGCATTTATCACCCACTCCTGGTTTTGGTTCCCACTCCTGAGAAAAAAATACCGACCAAATACTGGTAGCGGGGCCGTGGCCATAGATGGATAACGGAAAAGGCCGAAGAATACAACAGGGAGATCGATTTTTGCTTCATTGACTACAGCAAAGCCTTCGACTGTGTTGATCACCAGAAACTTTGGAATACAATGAAGGATATGGGTGTGCCGAACCATCTGATCGACCTCATCAGGAACCTTTTACATCGACCAAGAAGCAACAGTCCAAACAGAACGCTGCAACACAGCACGGTTCAGAGTATAGCGAGGCGTCAGCCAAGGCGGCATCCTGTCACTATTTGTCTTCAATTTATACTCAGAAGATATTTTCAGGAAGGCTGGACTTGCCGAAAAAGAAGGACTCAATTGCTGGACGAATCATTGACGATCTTAAATATGCAGACGATACAACATTGATAACAACAAGCACAGATGGAATGAAGGACTTATCATGGGGTGTCAAGATGGAGAGCTCGAACATGGGACGGCTACTCAACACACAGAAGACAAAGATATTGACTACTGCCAGGTACGACCGGGAGGACACATTTGAGATGGACGGCGATGAACTGGAAGTTGTAAAGGACTTCAACCTACTCGGATCAATGACCACTCAAGATGCAGCGACAACACCGGAAGTGAATAGGAGAATAACTAAGGACAATTCAACAATGAAGCCTGTGGACAAGGTCTTCTAATGGAAGAACATTTCATTGGCGATGAAGACCCGGCTCGTACATACTGTAGTCTGGTCTTTTCTGTGGTAATGTATGGAAGCGAAACCTGGACGATAATGAAATAAGACAGAAGAATAATTGACACCTTTGAAATGTGGTGCTGGAGAAGGATGCTATCAATACTATGGATGGCAAGAAGAACAAATCAAGCTAGACATGTCACTGGAAGCTACAACTTGTCTACTGTGGATACGTCATCATACGAAGAGAGAAATCACTGGAGAAGGACATCATGGTCGGAAGAATAGAAGGAACAAGGTGAACAGGAAGACCAGTGACCCGATGGCTTGATACTATCAAGATAACGGCGGTGAAGACCCTGGTGGACCTATCTAGGCTTGCACAACATCGATCTTCCTAGAGATCGTTCATCCATCAAGTCGCCATGGCTCAAGATAGAGTCGAATGCTGTTAAAATAAAAAATAAAAAAGTGCTTGGGTCAAATTCCTGGGCAATACTTTTATTTTTTTGTACTTTTTGGTGTGACTCCACACTGTGTGCTGAATCTGAAAGAGACTCGCAACGTATAGAAAATACAGGACGGCGATCATGAATAGGTGCTGCATTGCCGCCTGCTGGCCACGTGTCGTAGTGCAGACACTGTGCAGCACCACCTCGGGGGGCGACTATCAAGTTTAGTGACATTCCATACTTTACCTCGTTAAGATCCCATATCTTGATTTTGGAGAGTAACTTCGCACAGAGGAGTTAGAGATGGATGATAAGAGTAATGCAACATAACTATCCCTATCAGGTGACGCTGAAGGGGACATATCAGCTCCAGCATTATTAAAATCCCCCATAAGAAAATCGAAAGATTTAGAAACAATCCAGTCAATGCACCCGTTTATGTGGATATAACCCATTGTTTGACTACACCTCAGATGTTTGGGTACACCCCACTGTTCGGATACCACCCAGTTGTTGGATTGCTTTTCCCGTTGCGTTAGGAAGAGACAAAGGCTCTTCTTCTTTTCTGGTACATTGCACTTCACTTCCTTAAGAAGAGGCCAAGAGGATGCAGAGATGTCACCTGCGGCCCGGACTGGCACTGTGACAATGACGGAGCTTGCCAAATGCAGGACTGAGTATACAGTGTGGGTTCCCTCCGTCACCGGGCGTCCAGTGTATGACGAGGCCAATTATCGTCACTCTACACAGAACCTTGTGCCGATTTCTGTGTCTGCGGTGATCTGTGACTTACAGCCCGGCTCGGCCACTGACAAATCATTACCGGGTCCACCAGGTCTCATGTGGGAGGTGAAAAGTCAGCCCTAAATAACTCCGAGAAAGAAGCTCCGGCCACGAAAGCCAATCTGCCGAAGCCCCACCAGTTAGGACAGACGGGGTGACCCCAGCAGCACCGCGGAGCTCCCATCACTGCCATAATAGCCAAAAGGCAGCGTGGACTCAGAACCACCCAGCCCACAACAATCACAGAGCCCCTCTATCAGCCACAAGTACCACATAACAGCCACAAGTACCCCACAACAATCACAGGGCCCCATAATAGCCACAAGTACCCCACAACAGCCAAAAGTACCCCACAACAATCACAGAGCCCCTCTATCAGCCATAAGTACTCCATAACAGCCACAAGTACCCCACAACTATCACAGAGCCCCTCTATCAGCCACAAGTACCCCATAACAGCCACAAGTACCCCACAAAAATCACAGGGCCCCATAATAGCCACAAGTACCCCACAACAGTCTCAAGTACCCCATTACAATCACAGAGCCTCCATAACATTGTGGCTGGTCGCACGCACAGAGTCCCTCAATAAGGCCACGGTGCGCACACCCATAGTGACCTGCGCCCTCAGTCTGGGGGTCTCTGATCTGCCCAATCTAGGAGGTCTCTTCCTGTTCTGTGCCTAATGACCCAGTAACCCCCAGGAGCCAATGTCTCTTCATCCTTGGCGCAGAACTATGTATGTAGCTGAGCACGTCACATTCGGTGGGACGTCAGACTACGCCGCTGTGACATGGTGTCTGCACGCCTCGCGCTTGATGGTGGTGCACGGTGGGGGACGTCATATCCGGGCTCTGTGCACTGCAGAATTACACAGGTTCTAGTGACAACTTCATTGAGAATGCAGCTCTGGATGTGAACGGAGTATAAGACATATTGTAACCTAAGATCCGATAAGACAAGATCAGTAAAGGGTTTGGAGCTTCCCGGCCCTTTACCGGGTGGAGCCAAGAGATCTTGTCCAAGCTGGTCCTTAGAGTCCACTACTGATAGTGCCGTGTAAGGTTCCTCTCCGGCCATCACTGGTCACTGTGGTCCTTCTGTGCAGCTTTACTTTGTCTATTGAGGCTTATTACAAGGCCGAGGTCGCCTGTTGATTGCTGCCACCTTCCTGTGTGTGACTCCTTCCCAACTTTTTGGCGTTATTGACCATTTGGCATTTCTCGAAAGTGATCTCCTGTGACACGGGTAATCTGTCCAGATGGATCTTACACGGTGGCCTAGAGGTGGTCTCTTCCGACGGTAAGGCTGTCTGGCTCATAGCTCCTTACATACAGCTGTTGGAACGTGTCGGCTTCCTGACATGAAAACTTGGGCAAGTCACTTTCTGTATCCAAAGAAAATCTCCCTCTGGGAAAAGAACAAGACGAGGCTCATCCTCCTCTGTGGAGACCGAGAGACTGGCAAGAGAAGGAAGACGTACAGAAGAAGACCGACAGGGAAGTTACTATTGCCACTGACTGTACATATGATGTTCAGTCACCTCGTAACTACTTGCCTGCACCTACAGTGGGGGTACGGAAAATATTCTACAACTTTACATTTTTCACTCTTTGTTTCATTGCAGCCATTTGGTAAATTCTAAAAAGTTCATTTTTTTTCTCATTAAAGTCCACTCTGCACCCAATCTGGACTGAAAAAAAACAGAAATGTAGAAAGTTTTGCAAATGTATTAAAAAAGAAAAATTTAAATATCACATGGTCATAAGTATTCAGACCCTTTGCTCAGACACTCATATTTAAGTCACATGCTGTCCATTTCCTTGTGATCCTCCTTCAGATGGTTCTACTCCTTCATTGGAGTCCAGCTGTGTTTAATTAAACTGATAGGACTTGATTTGGAAAGGCACACACCTGTCTATATAAGACCTCACAGCTCACAGTGCATGTCAGACCAAATGAGAATCATCAGCTCAAAGGAACTGCCCAAGGAGCTCAGAGACAGAATTGTGGCAAGGCACAGATCTGGCCATGGTTACAAAAGAATTTCTGTATTACTCAAGGTTCATAAGAGCACAGTGGCCTCCATAATCTTTAAATGGAAGAAGTTTGGGACCACCAGAAGTCTTCCTAGACCTGGCCGTCCAGCCAAACTGAGCAATCGTGGGAGAAGCGCCTTGGTGCGAGAGGTAAAGAAGAACCCCAAGATCACTGTGGCTGAGCTCCAGAGATGCAGTAGGGAGATGGGAGAAAGTTCCACAAAGTCAACTATCACTGTAGCCCTCCACCAGTCGGGCCTTTATGGCAGAGTGGCCCAACGGAAGCCTCTCCTCAGTGCAAGACATATGAAAGGCCACATAGAGTTTGCTCAAAAACACATGAAGGACTCCCAGACTATGAGAAATAAGATTCTCTGGTCTGATAAGACAAAGATAGAACTTTTTGGTGATAATTCTAAGCAGTATGTGTGGAGAAAACCAGGCACTGCTCATCACCTGCCCAATACAGTCCCAACAGTGAAACATGGTGGTGGCAGCATCATGCTATGGGGGTGTTTTTCAGCTGCAGGGACAGGACGACTGGTTGCAACTGAAGGAAACATGAATGCGGCCAAGTACAGAGATATCCTGGATGAAAACCTCTTCCAGAGTGCTCTGGACCTCAGACTTGGCCAAAGGTTCACCTTCCAACAAGACAATGACCCTAAGCACACAGCTAAAATAACAAAGGAGTGGCTTCAGAACAACTCTGTGATCATTTTTGACTGGCCCAGCCAGAGCCCTGACCTAAACCCAATTGAGCATCTCTGGAGAGACCTGAAAATGGCTGTCCACCAACGTTCACCATCCAACCTGACGGAACTGGAGAGGTTCTGCAAGGAAGAATGGCAGAGGATCCCCAAATCCAGGGGTGAAAAACTGGTTACATCATTACCAAGAAGACTCATGGCTCTACTAGTTCAAAAGGGGCTTCTACTCAATACTGAGCAAAGGGGCTGAATACTTATGACCATGTGATATTTGTTTTTCTTTTTTAATAAATTTGCAAAAATTTCTACATTTCTGTTTTTTTCAGTCCAGATGGGGCAGAGTGGACTTTACTGAGAAAAAAATGAACTTTTTAGAATTTACCAAATGGCTGCAATGAAACAAAGAGTGAAAAAGTGAAAGGGGTCTAAATACTTTCCGTACCCACTGTATCTGAGATGATGGCCTCACAGCCCCTGCTGGTTCAGTCTCTTTATGAAGAACGTCCGTGATGGAGCATCTCCGGTGTACAAACCTTCTCTTATACAACCTTATCAATGGTCTGCAGAGCCACCGGCTACCAGCAGCTAGGATTGTATCTTCCCTAAGAATAACGTCTCATTTCAGTCTCTAGACTTCTCCCGTGCTGCACCTACTCTCTAGTTCTTGTCCGCCAGTCTCCACACTATGCTGCACCTTCCTACACATTTCCTCGTTTCCAGCTGTATGACCACGTCTAGCCCCTTCAATGCCGCCAAACATGATCTTCCCTCAGAATAACTTCTCATTTCTGTCTGTAAGACTTCTCCTGTGCTGCACCTCTGTTTTGGCTCTCACCTATAAAACTCTCTATATGTCTGTACTTTCCCACATCTGAGGAAAGCCAAAACTTTCTCAAAATCTTGTAGAAACCCCAAAGCTCCCATGATTCTGATGCTCCTTTCAGTTTTGCTCTGCGTCGCTCTGTTGCAGAGATATTCACATTTGTTGCCTTTGGAGCGCTGTATGTGAAATTTCTCCTTGCGGTCCAACTGAGCATTTCTTCAGAATCTTCTCTGGGGGTGTGCGCTTTCACCCCTCCCTTCCAGACACCACCAATCACAGTTCAGCAGCTAATCTATCAGTCTCATATACTGCAGCTTCTGGGAGGGAGGGGGGGAAAGTGCACGATCCCAGATAAGACTCTGAAG
Source organism: Phyllobates terribilis (assembly GCF_046119375.1). Taxonomy (NCBI): domain Eukaryota; kingdom Metazoa; phylum Chordata; class Amphibia; order Anura; family Dendrobatidae; genus Phyllobates; species Phyllobates terribilis. The sequence goes on from NW_027362771.1 coordinate 645,454,180, forward strand.
AAACGCCCAGTTGGACCGCAAGGAGAAATTTCACATACTGTGATCCAAAAGCATCAATTGTGAATATCTCAGCAATAGAGCGACGCAGCAGAAAATGAAAAAGAGCGGCAGAATCAGTGGAACTCGGTGATCTTTACGAGATTTTTAACTCAAATTTTTGGAGAAAGTGAAAGGTCCTCGTTAAGTAACTAAGGGACAGTTACATTTTACGCTAGCAACCTCTGTAATTACCCAGATTCACTATTTGTTTGAATGTCAAAGGTCTCTTCTATTTGTAAGACTTCTCCTGTGCTGCACAGTTCTCCGCAATGCCTCACCCTCACCAACTAGTCTTCTCCCCTTTCCACAATCTCCCAATCCCATGACATGTCTGGACTTTATCCCAACTTCTAGTGCCAAGGCCTTCTGTTGTGGGCAGTAAATCTCTCCCGCCATCACTCCTGACACTTTGTGCTCTGTAATCTGTTACTCTGGTTCTCATCTTTCTTCTCAGCTTTCTCTACCACCCATCCCAAATTCTCGGACCAGTCCACATCGTCCTCTCAGGACTTCTCTCGAGCTGCACCTATGCTTTTGTTTTTATCCACTCCATCCATGTTCCTCAATCAGTCCTAACCTCTGCCTCCTTGGCTTTTCCACGCTTCACCTATTCTGCAACCGCTTCCAACCACTCGGTTCTTTCTACCACTGATCCGGGGCGACCGGCTGATCAGTGGCCTTAAGCCATGTAATACACATGGGTGGTAACCTGCTGAAAACTCCGGGACACGCTACACACACGTGTCCTGTGATCAGCTGCTGCATTATGAGCCACATTCTTGGCAGGAGGTGTAAGGTGTGTGGTGTTAACCCTGTGTGTGCAGGAGGAGGGATGTGGGTGCTGATGGGTGCTGCCCCACTGTCATGTCACCTGCAGGAGATTATCACACAGGGCAGAGGTCACCACTGATATCCTGCAGATTGCAGGGTGCAGCCCGAAATGTTAATGTGTCACTGAAATCTCTGCCAACTGCAAACAAGGCCCAGCAGCCACCGAGCCGGGGCCACCAGCAGCCACCGAGCCGGGGTCACCAGCAGATGAGTCAGGGGCCACCAGCAGCCACCGAGCCGGGGCCACCAGCAGCCACCGAGCCGGGGCCACCACCATCCACCGAGCCGGGGCCACAAGCAGCCGAGTCAGGGCCACCAGCAGCCACCGAGACAGGGCCACCACCATCCACTGAGTCAGGGCCACCAGCCGCCACCAAGACAGGGCCACCAGCAGCCACCAAGACAGGGCCACCACCATCCACTGAGTCAGGGCCACCAGCAGCCACCAAGACAGGGCCACCAGCAGCCACCAAGACAGGGCCACCAGCAGCCGAGTCAGGGCCACCACCATCCACTGAGTTAGGGCCACCAGCAGCCACCGAGCCAGGGCCACCAGCAGCCTCAGAGCGTGGGCCACCAGCAGCCACCGAGCTAGGGCCACCAGCAGCCACCGAGCTAGGGGCACCAGCAGCCACCAAGACAGGGCCACCAGCAGCCATGGAGCTGGGGCCACCAGCAGCCACCGAGAAAAGGCCACCAGCAGCCGAGACAGGGCCACCAGCAGCAACCGAGCTGGGGCCACCAGCAGCCACCGAACTAGGGCCACCAGCCGCCACCGAGTCAGGGCCACCACCATCAATTGAGTCAGGGCCACCAGCAGCCACCGAGACGGGGCCACCACCATCCACCGAGTCAGGGTCACCAGCAGCCACCGAGACGGGGCCACCACCATCCACCGAGTCAGGGCCACCAGCAGCCACCGAATCAGTGGCTACCAGCAGCCACTGAGATAGGGCCACCAGCAGCCACCGAGTCAGGGGCCACCAGCAGCCACCGAGTCAGGGGCCACCAGCAGCCACCGAGACAGGAGCCACCAGCAGCCACTGAGTCAGGGGCCACCAGCAGCCACTGAGCCGGGGCCACCAGCAGCCATGAGCAGGGGCCACCAGCAGCCGAGTCAGGGGCCACCAACAGCCACAGAGCCAGGGCCACCAACAGCCACGAGCCAGGGACCACCAACAGCCACGAACCAGGGGCAACCAATAGCCACGGAGCCGGGACCACCACCAACCACCGAACCAGGGGCAACCAATAGCCACGGAGCCGGGACCACCACCAACCACCGAGCCAGGGGCTACCAACAGCCGCCGAGCCAGAGCCACCAGCAGCCACCGAGCCAGGGGCCACCAACAGCTCCCCGGGCTGGGGCCCCTGCTCTGCCATCTACTTATAGACCAAAACAGACTAAGAGGGAAGAGGTTAATAGAGAAGCAGCTGCCAACCTGCCAATATATACAGTGAGAATGAGGGAGGGGAGACACATGGGGGAGAGACAGCTACTGAGAGACTGCTACCGAGAGAGACAGCTACCGAGAGAGACTGCTACAGAGAGACAGCTACCGAGAGAGACTGCTACAGAGAGACTGCTACCGAGAGAGACTGTTACAGAGAGACTGCTACCGAGAGAGACAGCTACAGAGAGAGACAGCTACAGAGAGAGACTGCTACAGAGAGAGACAGCTACCGAGAGAGACAGCTACCGAGAGAGACAGCTACCGAGAGAGACTGCTACCGAGAGACTGCTACAGAGACAGCTACAGAGACTGCTACAGAGAGAGACAGCTACAGAGACTGCTACAGAGACTGCTACAGAGAGAGACAGCTACTGAGAGACTGCTACCGAGAGAGACAGCTACCGAGAGACTGCTACCGAGAGAGACTGCTACCGAGAGAGACAGCTACTGAGAGACTGCTACCGAGAGAGACAGCTACCGAGAGACTGCTACCGAGAGAGACTGCTACCGAGAGAGACAGCTACTGAGAGACTGCTACCGAGAGAGACAGCTACCGAGAGAGACTGCTACAGAGAGAGACTGCTACAGAGAGACTGCTACCGAGAGAGACTGCTACCGAGAGAGACTGCTACAGAGACAGCTACAGAGAGAGACAGCTACCGAGAGAGACAGCTACAGAGACAGCTACAGAGACAGACAGCTACCGAGAGAGACAGCTACAGAGAGACTGCTACCGAGAGAGACAGCTACAGAGAGAGACAGCTACAGAGAGAGACTGCTACCGAGAGAGACAGCTACCGAGAGAGACAGCTACCGAGAGAGACTGCTACCGAGAGAGACAGCTACAGAGACAGCTACAGAGACTGCTACAGAGAGAGACAGCTACAGAGACAGCTACAGAGACTGCTACAGAGAGAGACAGCTACCGAGAGAGACAGCTACAGAGAGAGACAGCTACCGAGAGAGACAGCTACCGAGAGACTGCTACCGAGAGAGACTGCTACCGAGAGAGACAGCTACTGAGAGACTGCTACCGAGAGAGACAGCTACCGAGAGAGACTGCTACAGAGACTGCTACCGAGAGAGACAGCTACAGAGACTGCTACCGAGAGAGACAGCTACAGAGAGAGACTGCTACAGAGACTGCTACCGAGAGAGACAGCTACAGAGACTGCTACCGAGAGAGACAGCTACAGAGAGAGACAGCTACCGAGAGAGACAGCTACAGAGAGAGACAGCTACAGAGAGACTGCTACCGAGAGAGACAGCTACCGAGAGAGACAGCTACCGAGAGAGACTGCTACCGAGAGAGACTGCTACAGAGACTGCTACAGAGAGAGACAGCTACAGAGACTGCTACAGAGAGAGACAGCTACCGAGAGAGACAGCTACAGAGAGAGACAGCTACAGAGAGAGACTGCTACCGAGAGAGACAGCTACCGAGAGACTGCTACCGAGAGAGACTGCTACCGAGAGAGACAGCTACTGAGAGACTGCTACCGAGAGAGACAGCTACCGAGAGAGACAGCTACCGAGAGAGACAGCTACCGAGAGAGACTGCTACAGAGACTGCTACAGAGAGAGACAGCTACAGAGAGAGACTGCTACCGAGAGAGACAGCTACAGAGAGAGACAGCTACAGAGAGAGACTGCTACCGAGAGAGACAGCTACAGAGAGAGACAGCTACCGAGAGAGACAGCTACAGAGAGAGACAGCTACAGAGAGAGACAGCTACCGAGAGAGACTGCTACAGAGACTGCTACAGAGAGAGACAGCTACAGAGAGAGACAGCTACAGAGAGACTGCTACCGAGAGAGACTGCTACCGAGAGAGACAGCTACCGAGAGAGACAGCTACTGAGAGACTGCTACCGAGAGAGACAGCTACAGAGACTGCTACAGAGACTGCTACAGAGAGAGACAGCTACCGAGAGAGACAGCTACAGAGAGAGACTGCTACCGAGAGAGACTGCTACCGAGAGAGACTGCTACAGAGAGAGACAGCTACCGAGAGAGACAGCTACAGAGAGAGACAGCTACAGAGAGAGACAGCTACAGAGAGAGACAGCTACCGAGAGAGACTGCTACAGAGACTGCTACAGAGAGAGACAGCTACAGAGAGAGACAGCTACAGAGAGACTGCTACCGAGAGAGACTGCTACCGAGAGAGACAGCTACCGAGAGAGACAGCTACAGAGAGAGACTGCTACCGAGAGAGACAGCTACCGAGAGAGACAGCTACAGAGACTGCTACAGAGACTGCTACAGAGAGAGACAGCTACCGAGAGAGACAGCTACAGAGAGAGACTGCTACCGAGAGAGACAGCTACCGAGAGAGACAGCTACCGAGAGAGACAGCTACAGAGTCACAGCTACAGAGAGACTGCTACAGAGAGAGACAGCTACCGAGAGAGACATCTACCGAGAGAGACAGCTACCGAGAGAGACAGCTACAGAGAGAGACTGCTACAGAGAGAGACTGCTACCGAGAGAGACAGCTACCGAGAGAGACAGCTACAGAGAGAGACAGCTACAGAGAGAGACAGCTACAGAGAGACAGCTACCGAGAGAGACAGCTACCGAGAGAGACAGCTACAGAGAGACTGCTACAGAGAGAGACAGCTACAGAGACTGCTACCGAGAGAGACAGCTACAGAGAGAGACAGCTACCGAGAGAGACAGCTACAGAGAGAGACAGCTACAGAGAGACTGCTACCGAGAGAGACAGCTACCGAGAGAGACAGCTACCGAGAGAGACTGCTACCGAGAGAGACTGCTACAGAGACTGCTACAGAGAGAGACAGCTACAGAGACTGCTACAGAGAGAGACAGCTACCGAGAGAGACAGCTACAGAGAGAGACAGCTACAGAGAGAGACTGCTACAGAGAGAGACTGCTACAGAGAGACAGCTACCGAGAGAGACTGCTACAGAGAGAGACTGCTACAGAGAGAGACAGCTACCGAGAGAGACAGCTACAGAGAGAGACAGCTACAGAGAGAGTCAGCTACCGAGAGAGACTGCTACCGAGAGAGACAGCTACCGAGAGAGACAGCTACCGAGAGAGACTGCTACCGAGAGAGACAGCTACAGAGAGACAGCTACCGAGAGAGACAGCTACAGAGAGACTGCTACAGAGAGAGACTGCTACAGAGAGAGACAGCTACCGAGAGAGACAGCTACCGAGAGAGACAGCTACAGAGAGAGACTTCTACAGAGAGAGACTGCTACCGAGAGAGACAGCTACAGAGAGAGACAGCTACAGAGAGAGACAGCTACCGAGAGAGACAGCTAGAGAGAGACAGCTAGAGAGAGACAGCTACCGAGAGAGACTGCTACCGAGAGAGACAGCTACCGAGAGAGACAGCTACCGAGAGAGACAGCTACCGAGAGAGACTGCTACAGAGACTGCTACCGAGAGAGACAGCTACAGAGAGAGACAGCTACCGAGAGAGACTGCTACAGAGACTGCTACAGAGAGAGACAGCTACCGAGAGAGACAGCTACAGAGACTGCTACCGAGAGAGACAGCTACAGAGAGACAGCTACCGAGAGAGACAGCTACAGAGAGAGACAGCTACCGAGAGAGACTGCTACAGAGAGAGACTGCTAGAGAGACTGCTACCGAGAGAGACAGCTACCGAGAGAGACAGCTACCGAGAGACTGCTACCGAGAGAGACAGCTACCGAGAGAGACAGCTACAGAGAGAGACAGCTACAGAGAGAGACTGCTACAGAGAGAGACTGCTACCGAGAGAGACAGCTACAGAGAGAGACTGCTAGAGAGACTGCTACCGAGAGAGACAGCTACCGAGAGAGACAGCTACCGAGAGAGACAGCTACCGAGAGAGACTGCTACAGAGACTGCTACCGAGAGAGACAGCTACAGAGAGACAGCTACAGAGAGAGACAGCTACCGAGAGAGACAGCTTCCGAGAGAGACAGCTACCGAGAGAGACTGCTACAGAGAGACAGCTACCGAGAGAGACAGCTACCGAGAGAGACTACTACAGAGAGAGACAGCTACAGAGAGACTGTTACACAGAGAGACTGCTACAGAGAGACTGATACACAGAAAGACTGCTACCGAGAGAAAGAGACCGCAGAGACTGCTACAGAGAGACAGCTACCGAGAGAGACTGCTACAGAGAGACTGATACACAGAAAGACTGCTACCGAGAGAAAGAGACCGCAGAGACAGCTACAGAAGGAGAGACAGATACAGAGAGAAAGAGACCACAGAGACAGCTACAGAGAGAGACTGCAGAGACAGCTGCAGAGAGAGAGAGACAGCTACAGAGACAGGTAGAGAGAGACCACAAAGACAGCTACAGAGAAAGAGACAGCTACAGAGAGAGCGAGACTGCTACAGGGAGAGAGACCGCAGAGACAGCTACAGAGAGACTGCTACAGAGAGAGAGACAGCTACAGAGAGAGACAGCTACTGAGAGAGACTGCTACACAAAGAGAGACAGCAACATAGAGAGACAGCTACATAGACTGCTACACAAATAGAGAGACAGCTACGCAGAGAGAGACCGCAGCGAGAGACAAATACACAGAGCCGACAGACATTTACACAGAGACAGCTAGACATAGAAAGACATAGAAAGAGACATCTAATCAGAGAGACAGCAGGAGAGAGACAATTATATAGTGAGTGAGACAGCATGAGAGACAGCTAAACAGAGAGCAAGCCAGCGGGAGAGACCACTATTCAGAGAGAGACCCTGGGGAGAGAAACACAACTTTAGAGAGACAGCAATAAACAGGAGAGAGACAGCTACAGAGAGAAAGCGAGAGATATACACACAGTTGTAGAGAGACAGCAGGAGAAACAGACAGCAATAGAGATGAGAGACAGCTACATAGAGAGACAATAAGAGAGACAGCTGCATAAAGACAGCTACAGAGAGAGAATGACAGCAAGAAAGAGACTGCCACATAGAGAGATACAGTTACATAGGAGAGACATGCCTACATAAAGGGAGACAGCTACATTGATTCAGCAGGAGAGATTACTATATAGAGAGAGACAGTGGGAGAGAGCTACATAGAGACAGCAGGAAAGGGAAACAGACTGCTTCGTAGAGAGGGAGACACAAGACATGAGAAAAGAGAGCTAGCTGCATAGAGAAAGACAGCAAGGCAGAGCAGAGACAGCTACATAGAGACACAGCAAGAAAGAAAAGAGACAGCAACATAGAGACATAGAAAGAGGCAGTACTGGGATAGAGAGACAGCGAGCGAAATATAATGTGAAAGCTAGAGATAAACAGAGAGGAGTGACATAAAATGAGAGAAAAGAGAGTGAGCAACAGAGAGAGGACAGAAGAGAGAGACAGTAGTGAGTGCCAGAAAAGAGTGACTGTGCCATAGAGAAAGAGAGTGCTACAGACAAGTAAGAGTGCCAGTGAAATTTGGCGTAAAAGATTACCACTGTGAAGTAAGAGAGTGCCAGTGAGAACTGAAGATAGAGAGTGCCAAATACGAGGAAGAGAGTACCACTGAGAAGTGAAAGAGTGCCACTGACGAGTAAGAGAGTGCCACCAATGAGTAAGAGAGTGCCAGTGAGAACATCAAAACGCTTAAAAAAATAGTATTTTATGCAGCGTTTTCCCTAACAAGAAAAGCGTTAGCGAGTCGATGATGATGAAACTGATAACCAAAACTGTAACAGCGACCCTGCATCTAATGAGTATGAGGGACACAGAGAGGAAGAGAGGAGTAAGTAGAGCAGTAAGAGACTCCTAAACAAAGGTAAAAGAGTGCTAGTGAGAAAAAAAAGAGTAAGAGAGTGCCTAAGGAGTTTACCAACACGATAAAGGTGAGCATGAGCGTAACTTCAAGAAATAGAGAGCAAGAAAGTGCCACAGAAACCAGAGGAGTAAGAGAGTGCCACAAAGATACAGAAGAGTAAAAGAGCTCCATAAAGAGGAGAAGAGAGTGCCAAAGAGAAACAGAGGAGTAAGAGAGTGCCATAAAGATACAAAAGAGTAAAAGAGCTCCATAAAGAGGAGAAGAGAGTGCCAAAGAGAAACAGAGGAGTAAGAGAGTGCCATAAAGATACAAAAGAGTAAAAGAGCTCCATAAAGAGGAGAAGAGAGTGCCAAAGAGAAACAGAGGAGTAAGAGAGTGCCATAAAGATACAGAAGAGTAAAAGAGCTCCATAAAGAGGAGAAGAGAGTGCTAAAGAGAAACAGAGGAGTAAGAGAGTGCCATAAAGATACAAAAGAGTAAAAGAGCTCCATAAAGAGAAGAGAGTGCCAAAGAGAAACAGAGGAGTAAGAGTGTGCCATAAAGATACAAAAGAGTAAAAGAGCTCCATAAAGAGAAGAGAGTGCCAAAGAGAAACAGAGGAGTAAGAATCTTCTACAATAAAGAGGAAGAGAGTGCCAGACAGAAATCGAGGAGTCAGAGAAAGAAATAGACAGAAATAGAGGAGTCAGAGAAAGAAATGGACAGAAATAGAAGAGAGTGAAATGAATAAATAGCGTAGAGTAAGAGTGCCAGACAGAAATAGAGGAGTAAGAGAGTACTAGACAGAAAAAGACGAAGAGAGTATCAGACAGAAATAGAGGAGTAAGAGGATGCAAGACAGAAAAAGAAGAGAGTATCAGACAGAAATAGAGGAGTAAGAGGATGCAAGACAGAAAAAGAAGAGAGTATCAGACAGAAATAGAGGAGTAAGAGGGTGCAAGACAGAAAAAGAGGAGTAGGAGTGACAGATAGAAAAAGAAGAGTATCAGACAGAAATAGAGGAGTAAGAGGGTGCAAGACAGAAAAAGAGGAGTAAGAGATTGCCAGACAGAAAAAGAAGAAGAGAGTATCAGACAGAAATAGAGGAGTAAGAGGGTGAAAGACAGAAATAGAGGAGTAAGAGGGTGCAAGACAGAAAAAGAGTAGTAAGAGAGTACCAGAAAGAAAAAGAAGAGAGTATCAGACAGAAATAGAGGAGTAAGAGGGTGCAAGACAGAAAAAGAGGAGTAAGAGAGTGCCAGACACAAAAAGAAGAAGAGCGAATCAGACAGAAATAGAGGAGTAAGAGGGTGCAAGATAGAAATAGAGGAGTAAGAGAGTACCAGACAGAAAAAGAAGAGAGTATCAGACAGAAATAGAGGAGTGAGAGGGTGCAAGACAGAAAACGAGGAGTAAGAGATTGCCAGACAGAAAAAGAAGAGAGTATCAGACAGAAATAGAGGAGTAAGAGGGTGCAAGACAGAAAAAGAGGAGTAAGAGATTGCCAGACAGAAAAAGAAGAAGAGAGTATCAGACAGAAATAGAGGCGTAAGAGGGTGCAAGACTGAAATAGAGGAGTAAGAGAGTGCCAGACACAAAAAGAAGAGAGAATCAGACAAATAGAGGAGTAAGAGGGTGCAAGATAGAAATAGAGGAGTAAGAGAGTACCAGACAGAAAAAGAAGAGAGTATCAGACAGAAATAGAAGAGTAAGAGGGTGCAAGACAGAAATAGAGGACTAAGAGAGTGCCAGACAGAAAAAGAAGAGAGTATCAGACAGAAATAGAGGAGTAAGAGGGTGCAAGACAGAAAAAGAAGAGTAAGAGTGACAGATAGAAAGAGAAGAGAGTATCAGACAGAAATAGAGGAGTAAGGGGGTGCAAGACAGAAATAGATAAGAGCAGATGAACAAATGAGGCGTAAGAGAGTGCCAGAAAGAAATAGAGTAGTACCGATTCTAAAGAAAAATAGAGAGTAGTAGAGGACTTTATTAGTGGAAAGGTTGCTAAATCCAGCAGTGATTGGCGATAAGTGGTTAACACTCCCCAGACTCGCCTTTATAATGCAGTAATTGTGTGCTCTTTTGTAGCTGTGTTAAAGCCGCATACACACTAGATGGCTGACTGCAGAACGACAGTTCTCGGCCATTTCTCCCATACACAGTGTTCTCTATAAGAGAGCCGCAGTCAGACATCTCTGCCGGCAGCTTATCTCAGAACTAACCGAGCTCTGAAATTAGACATCCTGGATCCTTACCCCCCCCCCCAACAATCAATTGTCGGGGGACTCCCATACCCACTAAACCGCTGGCATCTGAAGGTTCAGACGATATTAATCTAAGTGTGTACAGGGCTTAACAATGACCCAGCAATCTTTAGGAGGATTCAAACCCTGACACTGCATAGGAGAAAAAGGGCAAGAGGGTGTCAGGGGGAAACAGAGGAGTGACAGAGTGCCAGAAAGATATATGGAGATGTAAGAGACTGGTAGAATGAAAATGAGCAGAAGAGAGCGAGAATAAAGAGAAGCAGAGACTGGTGGCAGCCTGGGGAGTTTAGAGGACATAAAGAAGTTAGTGAAGAGAGTGGAAGAGACAGACCAGTAAGAACTGGAAGGAGGATAGAGAGCAGGGTGTTACAGAGACACCCCGAGAGGAGGGGGAGACAGCAGAAAGGGGAGGAGAGACAGAGAGTGAGGGAGAAAGAGGGAAGGAAGCACTTGGAGGACAGACAGAGAGAAGAGGCAGGACTTCCTGACAGGCGAGATGTCAACAGGGTGAGCATAGACAGGCGAGAAGGGAACGACCAACGACGAGGATGAGGGGGACAGGGGACACCGGCCATCTCCTAACACCCAGCAGAACTTCACTGAGGAGGTCCACTGCCACCAGGCACTAGCTGAGGGACACCACACCTGCCCAGGTGCACAACAGGTGAGACAACACCTGCCCCACTACAGGGTTATATGGAGCGCTGTAGCGTATAATCACTGCTATGATGGTGCCCAGGGAGCCCCTCACTGCGTACATGTAGTTACCTGGCACAGGTACAAAACAGCACAGTATCAGACTGAGCACAGGACACTCTCACAGCTCAGTATCAGACTGAGCACAGGACACTCTCACAGCTCCGTATAAGACTGTGCACAGGACACTCTCACAGCTCAGTATAAGACTGTGCACAGGACACTCTCACAGCTCAGTATAAGACTGTGCACAGGACACTCTCACAGCTCAGTATAAGACTGTGCACAGGACACTCTCACAGCTCAGTATAAGACTGTGCACAGGACACTCTCACAGCTCAGTATAAGACTGTGCACAGGACACTCTCACAGCTCAGTATAAGACTGTGCACAGGACACTCTCACAGCTCAGTATAAGACTGTGCACAGGACACTCTCACAGCTCCGTATAAGACTGAGCACAGGACACTCTCACAGCTCAGTATAAGACTGAGCACAGGACACTCTCACAGCTCCATATAAGACTGTGCACAGGACACTCTCACAGCTCAGTATAAGACTGAGCACAGGACACTCACAGCTCAGTATAAGACTGAGCACAGGACACTCACAGCTCAGTATAAGACTGAGCACAGGACACTCTCACAGCTCAGTATAAGACTGTGCACAGGACACTCTCACAGCTCAGTATCAGACTGAGCACAGGACACTCTCACAGCTCCGTATAAGACTGTGCACAGGACACTCTCACAGCTCCGTATAAGACTGTGCACAGGACACTCTCACAGCTCAGTATAAGACTGTGCACAGGACACTCTCACAGCTCAGTATAAGACTGTGCACAGGACACTCTCACAGCTCAGTATAAGACTGTGCACAGGACACTCTCACAGCTCAGTATAAGACTGTGCACAGGACACTCTCACAGCTCAGTATAAGACTGTGCACAGGACACTCTCACAGCTCAGTATAAGACTGTGCACAGGACACTCTCACAGCTCAGTATAAGACTGTGCACAGGACACTCTCACAGCTCAGTATAAGACTGTGCACAGGACACTCTCACAGCTCAGTATAAGACTGTGCACCGGACACTCTCACAGCTCAGTATAAGGCTGTGCACAGGACACTCACAGCTCAGTATAAGACTGTGCACAGGACACTCTCACAGCTCAGTATAAGGCTGTGCACAGGACACTCACAGCTCAGTATAAGACTGTGCACAGGATACTCTCACAGCTCAGTATAAGACTGAGCACAAGACACTCTCACAGCTCAGTATAAGACTGTGCACAGGACACTCTCACAGCTCAGTATAAGACTGTGATCAGGACACTCTCACAGCTCAGTATAAGACTGAACACAGGACACTCTCACAGCTTCGTATAAGACTGAGCACAGGACACTCTCACAGCTCAGTATAAGACTGTGCACCGGACACTCTCACAGCTCAGTATAAGACTGAGCACAGGACACTCTCACAGCTCAGTATAAGACTGAGCACAGGACACTCTAACAGCTCAGTATAAAACTGTGCACAGGACACTCTCACAGCTCAGTATAAGACTGAACACAGGACACTCTCACAGCTCCATAAAAGACTGAGCACAGGACACTCTCACAGCTCAGTATAAGACTGAGCACAAGACACTCTCACAGCTCAGTATAAGACTGTGCACAGGACACTCACACAGCTCAGTATAAGACTGTGCACAGGACACTCTCACAGCTCAGTATAAGACTGAGCACAGGACACTCACACAGCTCAGTATAAGACTGTGCACAGGACACTCTCACAGCTCCGGGTAAGACTGTGCACAGGACACTCTCACAGCTCAGTATAAGACTGTGCACAGGACACTCTCACAGCTCAGTATAAGACCGAACACAGGACACTCACAGCTCAGTATAAGACTGTGTACAGGACACTCTCACAGCTCAGTATAAGACTGAGCACAGGACATTCTCACGGCTCAGTATAAGACCGAACACAGGACACTCACAGCTCAGTATAAGACTGTGCACAGGACACTCTCACAGCTCAGTATAAGACTGAGCACAGGACATTCTCACGGCTCAGTATAAGACCGAGCACAGGACACTCACACAGCTCCGTATAAGACCGAACACAGGACACTCATACAGCTCAGGATAAGACCGAACACAGGACACTCTCACAGCTCAGTATAAGACTGTGCACAGGACACTCATACAGCTCAGTATAAGACTGAGCACAGGACACTCTCACAGCTCAGTATAAGACTGTGCACAGGACACTCTCACAGCTCCGTATAAGACTGTGCACAGGACAATCTCACTGCTCCGTATAAGACTGAGAACAGGACACTCTCACAGCTCAGTATAAGAGTGAACACAGGACACTCTCACAGCTCAGTATAAGACTGAACACAGGACACTCTCACAGCTCAGTATAAGACTTTCATAGAATCATAGAATGGTAGAGTTGGAAGGGACCTCCTGGGTCATCTGGTCCAACCCCCTGCTCAAAGCAGGATTCACTAGATCATCTCAGACAGATGTCTGTCCAGCCTCTGTTTGAAGACGTCCATTGAAGGGGAACTCACCACCTCTCGTGGCAGCCTGTTCCACTCATTGATCACCCTAACTGTCAAAAAGTTTTTTCTAATATCTAATCTGTGTCTCCTCCCATTTAGTTTCATCCCATTGCTTCTAGTCTTTCCTTGTGCAAATGAGAATAAAGATGATCCTTCTACAATGTGACAGCCCTTGACATATTTGTAGACAGCTATTAAGTCTCCTCTCAGTCTTCTTTTTTGCAAGCTAAACATTCCCAAATCCTGCAACCGTTCCTCATAGGACATGGTTTGCAGACCAGTCACCATTCTGGTCGCTCTTCTCTGAACTTGCTCCAGTTTGTCTATGTCTTTTTTAAAATGTGGTGCCCAAAACTGTACACAGTATTCCAGATGAGGTCTGACCAAAGAGGAGTAAAGACCGATAATGACTTCACGTGATCTAGACTGTATGCTTCTGTTAATACATCCCAGAATTGTATTTGCCTTTTTTGCTGCTGCATCACACTGTTGACTCATGTTCAGTCTATGATCTATTAGTATACCTAAGTCTTTTTCACATGTACTGTTGCTTAGCTCTATTCCTCCCATTCTGTATATGCTTTTTTCATTTTTATTGCCCAGATGTAGTACTTTGCATTTTTCCCTGCTAAAAACCATTCTGTTGGTTGCTGCCCACTGCTCCAGTTTATTTAGGTCTTTTTGAATCCTCTCTCTCTCTTCTCTAGTATTAGCTATCCCTCCTAGCTTTGTGTCATCAGCAAATTTAATCAGTTTACCCTCAATTCCTTCATCTAAATCATTGATAAAGATGTTGAACAATACAGGTCCCAGGACGGAGCCCTGTGGTACCCCACTTGAGACATTCATCCAGCTGGATGTGAAGCCATTTACAACCACCCTTTGAGTCCGATCACTAAGCCAGTTATGAATCCACCTAACAGTTGCCTGGTCCATTGCATACTTGGTCATTTTTTCAATAAGGATGATGTGAGATACTTTGTCAAATGCTTTGCTGAAGTCAAGATATACTATATCTACAGCATTTCCCTGATCCACCCAGTCAGTGATTCTGTCATAGAAGGAAATTAAGTTAGTCTGACATGACTTGTTAGTTATAAACCCATGCTGACTCTGGTTAATCACTTCATTCTTATCCAGGTACTTACATACATGTTGTTTAATAATTTGTTCAAAGATCTTTCCTGGTATAGAAGTCAGACTCACCGGCCTATAGTTCCCTGGGTCCACCTTCTTCCCCTTTTTGAAGATAGGAACAACATTTGCTCTTCTCCAGTCTTCTGGGACTTCTCCTGTTCTCCAAGAATTTTCAAAGATTATGGAGAGTGGTTCTAAAATTTCTTCTACGATCTCCTTCAGTACTCTGGGGTGTAATTCATCTGGACCTGGAGACTTGAACTCATTTATGTTAGCTAAATATTCCCTCACAATCTTTCTGTTTACAGATAACTTGGATTCTTCTATTCCTTTAAAAGGACAGTGAAGATCAGTTGATGTTACATTTTCTTTCTGAGAGAAAACAGATGCAAAATAGGAATTAAAAAGTTTGGCCTTCTCAACATCCTCTCTTACCATTTCTCCATTTTCATCCTGTAAAAATCCTATAGCATCTTTGACTTTTCTTTTACTTTTGACATACCCCCAA
Organism: Phyllobates terribilis; assembly: GCF_046119375.1. NCBI lineage: Eukaryota > Metazoa > Chordata > Amphibia > Anura > Dendrobatidae > Phyllobates > Phyllobates terribilis. The sequence continues at coordinate 645,469,426 of NW_027362771.1, forward strand.
AATCCTTTTTTATTGCTTTTGACATCTCTTGCAAGCCTTAATTCATTGTCAGCTTTAGCTAACCTGATACATGCCCTGCAGGATCTGCAGACTGCATTATAATCTTCATTAGATATGCCTCCCTCTTTCCATTTAATAAACATTTCTTTCTTTCTTTTTAGCATGTGTTTAAGTTCTGTGTTCATCCATCCTGGTTTCCTTAAATGCTTCCCATTCTTCCTACTTTTCGGGATTGTTAACGATTGTGCTTTGAGAATCTCATTTTTAAAAATTTCCCATCCTTCCTGGACATTTTTGTCCTTAAGGACATCCAGCCATTGGATCCCTCCTATTCTCTTTCTGAGTCTCTTAAAATCTGCCTTTCTAAAATCTAACCTTGAAGTTTGAGTCTTCACATGTTTTCCTCCTCTAGTTATCCAAAATTCTATAATAGCATGATCGCTGCCTCCTAGGGTCCCAGCCACTTTTACCTCCTCAACCATTTCCTCCTTGTTTATAAGGATTAGATCCAAAGTAGCAGATCCCCTTGTTTTCTCCCCTACCTTTTGGAAGATAAAGTTGTCAGCAAGAGAGGATAAGAATTTGCTTGACCTGTTAGTTTTACTTGAGAGAGATTCCCAACAAATGTCTGGATAGTTGAAATCTCCCATGACCACTACGTCATATTTTTTGGAGAACTTGGTCATTTGATACATAAAGAGTTCATCCATATCTTCAGCTTGCCCAGGTGGCCTGTAGTAAATGCCTACAATGGTGTCCTTTCCGTTGTTCTCTCCTTGTATTCTTACCCAAACAGTTTCCACAGAACCCCCAGTCTCTGAAGCTTCAATCTCTGTGCAGATATTCGCTTTTCTAACATACAATGCGACACCTCCTCCTCGTTTATCAAGTCTGTTTCTTACAAATAAATTGTATCCTTTTAGCCTTTTATTCCAATCATGTGTATCGACTTTGCACCGGACATTCTCACAACTCAGTATAAGACTGTGCACAGGACACTCTCAGCTCAGTATAAGACTGTGCACAGGACACTCTCACAGCTCCGTATAAGATTGTGCACAGGACACTCTCACAGCTCAGTATAAGACCGAACACAGGACACTCTCACAGCTCAGTATAACACCGAACACAGGACACTCACACAGCTCAGTATAAGACCGAGCACAGGACACTCACACAGCTCAGTATAAGATTGTGCACAGGACACTGTCACAGCTCCGTATAAGACTGTGCACAGGATACTCTCACAGCTCAGTATGACTTCGAGCCCAGGACACTCTCACAGCTCAGTATTAGACTGTGCCCAGGACACACTCACAGCTCAGTATAAGACCGAGCACAGGACACTCTTACAGCTCAGTATAAGTCTGCGCACAGGACACTCTCACAGCTCAGTATAAGACTCTGCACAGGACACTCACACAGCTCAGTATCAGACTGTGCACAGGACACTCACACAGCTCAGTATCAGACTGTGCACAGCACACTCACAGCTCAGTATCAGACTGTGCACAGGACACTCTCACAGCTCCGTATAAGATTGTGCACAGGACACTCTCACAGCTCAGTATAAGACCGAACACAGGACACTCTCACAGCTCAGTATAACACCGAACACAGGACACTCACACAGCTCAGTATAAGACCGAGCACAGGACACTCACACAGCTCAGTATAAGATTGTGCACAGGACACTGTCACAGCTCCGTATAAGACTGTGCACAGGATACTCTCACAGCTCAGTATGACTTCGAGCCCAGGACACTCTCACAGCTCAGTATTAGACTGTGCCCAGGACACACTCACAGCTCAGTATAAGACCGAGCACAGGACACTCTTACAGCTCAGTATAAGTCTGCGCACAGGACACTCTCACAGCTCAGTATAAGACTCTGCACAGGACACTCACACAGCTCAGTATCAGACTGTGCACAGGACACTCACACAGCTCAGTATCAGACTGTGCACAGCACACTCACAGCTCAGTATAAGACTGTGCACAGGACACTCACAGCTCAATATAAGACTGTGCACAGGACACTCACAGCTCAGTATAAGACTGTGCACAGGACACTCACACACCTCAGTATCAGACTGTGCACAGGACACTCACACAGCTCAGTATCAGACTGTGCACAGGACACTCACAGCTCCATATAAGACTGTGCACAGGACACTCACAGCTCCGTATAAGACTGTGCACAGGACACTCTCACAGCTCAGTATAAGACTGTGCACAAGACACTCTCACAGCTCATTATCAGACTGTGCACAGGACACTCACACAGCTCGTTATCAGACTGTGCACAGGACACTCTCACAGCTCAGTATAAGACTGTGCACATGACACTCTCACAGCTCAGTATAAGAGTGTGCACAGGACACTCTCACTGCTCAGTATATGACTGTGCTCAGGACACTCTCACAGCTCAGTATAAGACTGAGCACAGGACACTCACACAGCTTCCTATAAGACTGTGCAAAGGACACTCACAGCTCAGTATAAGACTGTGCACAGGACACTCCCACAGCTTAGTATAAGACTGTGCACAGGACACTCTCACAGCTCAGTATAAGACTGAACACAGGACACTCTCACAGCTCTGTATAAGACTGAGCAGAGGACACTCTCACAGCTCTGTATAAGACTGAGCACCGGACAATCTCACAGCTCAGTATAAGACTGTGCACAGGACACTCTCAGCTCAGTATAAGACTGTGCACAGGACACTCTCACAGCTCCGTATAAGATTGTGCACAGGACACTCTCACAGCTCAGTATAAGACCGAACACAGGACACTCTCACAGCTCAGTATAACACCGAACACAGGACACTCACACAGCTCAGTATAAGACCGAGCACAGGACACTCACACAGCTCAGTATAAGATTGTGCACAGGACACTGTCACAGCTCCGTATAAGACTGTGCACAGGACACTCTCACAGCTCAGTATAAGACTGTGCACAGGACACTCTCACAGCTCCATATAAGATTGTGCACAGGACACTCTCACAGCTCAGTATGACTTCATGCCCAGGACACTCTCACAGCTCAGTATTAGACTGTGCACAGGACACTCACAGCTCAGTATTAGACTGTGCACAGGACACACTCACAGCTCAGTATAAGACTGAGCACAGGACACTCACACAGTTCAGTATAAGACTGTGCACAGGACACTCTCACAGCTCAGTATAAGACTGTGCACAGGACACTCACAGCTCAGTATAAGACTGTGCACAGGACACTCACAGCTCAGTATCAGACTGTGCACAGAACACTCTCACAGCTCAGTATCAGACTGTGCACAGAACACTCACACCTCTCAGTATCAGACTGTGCACAGGACACTCTCACAGCTCAGTATAAGACTGTGCACAGGACACTCTCACAGCTCAGTATAAGACTGTGCACAGGACACTCTCACAGCTCAGTATAAGACTGTGCACATGACACTCTCACAGCTCAGTATAAGAGTGTGCACAGGACACTCTCACTGCTCAGTATACGACTGTGCTCAGGACACTCTCACAGCTCAGTATAAGACTGAGCACAGGACACTCACACAGCTTCGTATAAGACTGTGCAAAGGACACTCACAGCTCAGTATAAGACTGTGCACAGGACACTCCCACAGCTTAGTATAAGACTGTGCACAGGACACTCCCACTGCTCAGTATAAGACTGTGCACAGGACTCTCTCACAGCTCAGTATAAGACTGTGCACAGGACTCTCTCACAGCTCAGTATAAGACTGTGCACAGGACACTCTCACAGCTCAGTATAAGACTGTGCACAGGACACTCTCACAGCTCAGTATAAGACTGTGCACAGGACACTCTCTCAGCTCAGTATAAGACTGTGCACAGGACACTCTCACAGCTCAGTATAAGACTGTGCACAGGATACTCTCACAGCTCAGTATAAGACTGTGCACAGGACACTCACAGCTCCATATAAGATTGTGCACAGGACACTCTCACAGCTCAGTATGACTTCATGCCCAGGACACTCTCACAGCTCAGTATTAGACTGTGCACAGGACACTCACAGCTCAGTATTAGACTGTGTACAGGACACACTCACAGCTCAGTATAAGACTGAGCACAGGACACTCACACAGTTCAGTATAAGACTGTGCACAGGACACTCTCACAGCTCAGTATAAGACTGTGCACAGGACACTCACAGCTCAGTATAAGACTGTGCACAGGACACTCACAGCTCAGTATCAGACTGTGCACAGGACACTCACAGCTCAGTATCAGACTGTGCACAGAACACTCACACCTCTCAGTATCAGACTGTGCACAGGACACTCACACCTCTCAGTATCAGACTGTGCACAGGACACTCTCACAGCTCAGTATAAGACTGTGCTCAGGACACTCTCACAGCTCAGTATAAGACTGTGCACAGGACACTCTCACAGCTCAGTATAAGACTGTGCACAGGACACTCTCACAGCTCAGTATAAGATTGTGCACAGGAGACTCTCACAGCTCAGTATAAGACTGTGCACATGACACTCTCACAGCTCAGTATAAGATTGTGCACAGGAGACTCTCACAGCTCAGTATAAGACTGTGCACAGGACACTCACACAGCTCAGTATCAGACTGTGCACAGGACACTCTCACAACTCAGTATAAAACTGTGCACAGGACACTCTCACAGCTCTGTATAAGACTGTGCACAGGACACTCTGACAGCTCAGTATCAGACTGTGCACAGGACACTCACATCTCAGTTTCAGACTGTGCACAGGACACTCACAGGTCCGTATGAGACTGTGCACAGGACACTCACAGCTCCGTATAAGACTGTGCACAGGCCACTCTTACAGCTCAGTATAAGACTGTGCACAAGACACTCTCACAGCTCATTATCAGACTGTGCACAGGACACTCACACAGCTCATTATCAGACTGTGCACAGGACACTCTCACAGCTCAGTATAAGACTGTGCACAGGACACTCTCACAGCTCAGTAGAAGACTGAGCACGACAGTCACACAGCTCAGTATAAGACTGTGCACAGGACACTCACAGCTCAGTATAAGACTGAGCACAGGACACTCACACAGCTCAGTATAAGACGGTGCACAGGATACTCTCACAGCTCAGTATAAGACTATGCACAGGACACTCACAGCTCAGTATAAGACTGTGCATAGGACACTCTCACAGCTCCGTATAAGAATGTGCACAGGACACTCTCACAGCTCCGTATAAGACTGTGCACAGGACAATCTCACAGCTCAGTATGACTTTGAGCCCAGAACACTCTCACAGCTCAGTATAAGACTGAGCACAGGACACTCCCACAGCTCAGTATAAGATTGTGCACAGGACACTCTCCCAGCTCATTATAAGACTGTGCACAGGACACTCTTACAGCTCAGTATAAGACTGTGCACAGGACACTCACAGCTCAGTATAAGACTGTGCACAGGACACTCACACAGCTCAGTATCAGACTGTGCACAGGACACTCACACCTCAGGTTCAGACTGTGCACAGGACACTCACAGCTCCGTATAAGACTGTGCACAGGACACTCTCACAGCTCAGTATAAGACTGTGCACAGGACACTCTCACAGCTCAGTATAAGAGTGTGCACAGGACACTCTCACAGCTCAGTATAAGACTGTGCTCAGGACACTCTCACAGCTCAGTATAAGACTGAGCACAGGACACTCACACAGCCTCGTATAAGACTGTGCAAAGGACACTCACAGCTCAGTATAAGACTGTGCACATGACACTCCCACAGCTCAGTATAAGACTGTGCACAGGACTCTCTCACAGCTCAGTATAAGACTGTGCACAGGACACTCTCACAGCTCAGTATAAGATTGTGCACAGGACACTCTCACAGCTCAGTATAAGACTGTGCACAGGACACTCTCACAGCTCAGTATTAGACTGTGCACAGGACACTCTCACAGCTCAGTATTAGACTGTGCACAGGACACACTCACAGCTCAGTATAAGACTGAGCACAGGACACTTACACAGTTCAGTATAAGACTGTGCACAGGACACTCTGACAGCTCAGTATCAGACTGTGCACAGGACACTCACACCTCAGTTTCAGACTGTGCACAGGACACTCACAGGTCCGTATGAGACTGTGCACAGGACACTCACAGCTCCGTATAAGACTGTGCACAGGCCACTCTTACAGCTCAGTATAAGACTGTGCACAAGACACTCTCACAGCTCATTATCAGACTGTGCACAGGACACTCACACAGCTCATTATCAGACTGTGCACAGGACACTCTCACAGCTCAGTATAAGACTGTGCACAGGACACTCTCACAGCTCAGTAGAAGACTGAGCACGACAGTCACACAGCTCAGTATAAGACTGTGCACAGGACACTCACAGCTCAGTATAAGACTGAGCACAGGACACTCACACAGCTCAGTATAAGACGGTGCACAGGATACTCTCACAGCTCAGTATAAGACTATGCACAGGACACTCACAGCTCAGTATAAGACTGTGCATAGTACACTCTCACAGCTCCGTATAAGAATGTGCACAGGACACTCTCACAGCTCCGTATAAGACTGTGCACAGGACAATCTCACAGCTCAGTATGACTTTGAGCCCAGAACACTCTCACAGCTCAGTATAAGACTGAGCACAGGACACTCCCACAGCTCAGTATAAGACTGTGCACAGGACACTCTCCCAGCTCATTATAAGACTGTGCACAGGACACTCTTACAGCTCAGTATAAGACTGTGCACAGGACACTCTCACAGCTCAGTATAAGACTGTGCACAGGACACTCACACAGCTCAGTATCAGACTGTGCACAGGACACTCACACCTCAGGTTCAGACTGTGCACAGGACACTCACAGCTCCGTATAAGACTGTGCACAGGACACTCTCACAGCTCAGTATAAGACTGTGCACAGGACACTCTCACAGCTCAGTATAAGACTGTGCACAGGACACTCTCACAGCTCAGTATAAGACTGTGCTCAGGACACTCTCACAGCTCAGTATAAGACTGAGCACAGGACACTCACACAGCCTCGTATAAGACTGAGCAAAGACACTCACAGCTCAGTATAAGACTGTGCACAGGACACTCCCACAGCTCAGTATAAGACTGTGCACAGGACTCTCTCACAGCTCAGTATAAGACTGTGCACAAGACACTCTCACAGCTCATTATCAGACTGTGCACAGGACACTCACACAGCTCATTATCAGACTGTGCACAGGACACTCTCACAGCTCAGTATAAGACTGTGCACAGGACACTCTCACAGCTCAGTAGAAGACTGAGCACGACAGTCACACAGCTCAGTATAAGACTGTGCACAGGACACTCACAGCTCAGTATAAGACTGAGCACAGGACACTCACACAGCTCAGTATAAGACGGTGCACAGGATACTCTCACAGCTCAGTATAAGACTATGCACAGGACACTCACAGCTCAGTATAAGACTGCACAGGACACTCCCACAGCTCAGTATAAGACTGTTCACAGGACACTCTCCCAGCTCATTATAAGACTGTGCACAGGACACTCTTACAGCTCAGTATAAGACTGTGCACAGGACACTCTTACAGCTCAGTATAAGACTGTGCACAGGACACTCTCACAGCTCAGTATAAGACTGTGCACAGGACACTCACACAGCTCAGTATCAGACTGTGCACAGGACACTCACACCTCAGGTTCAGACTGTGCACAGGACACTCACAGCTCCGTATAAGACTGTGCACAGGACACTCTCACAGCTCAGTATAAGACTGTGCACAGGACACTCTCACAGCTCAGTATAAGAGTGTGCACAGGACACTCTCACAGCTCAGTATAAGACTGTGCTCAGGACACTCTCACAGCTCAGTATAAGACTGAGCACAGGACACTCACACAGCCTCGTATAAGACTGTGCAAAGGACACTCACAGCTCAGTATAAGACTGTGCACAGGACACTCCCACAGCTCAGTATAAGACTGTGCACAGGACTCTCTCACAGCTCAGTATAAGACTGTGGACAGGACACTCTCACAGCTCAGTATAAGATTGTGCACAGGACACTCTCACAGCTCAGTATAAGACTGTGCACAGGACACTCTCACAGCTCAGTATTAGACTGTGCACAGGACACTCTCACAGCTCAGTATTAGACTGTGCACAGGACACTCTCACAGCTCAGTATAAGACTGAGCACAGGACACTCACACAGTTCAGTATAAGACTGTGCACAGGACACTCTCACAGAACAGTATAAGACTGTGCACAGGACACTCACAGCTCAGTATAAGACTGTGCACAGGACACTCACAGATCAGTATCAGACTGTGCACAGAACACTCACACAGCTCAGTATCAGACTGTGCACAGGACACTCTCACAGCTCAGTATAAGACTGTGCACAGGACACTCTCACAGCTCAGTATAAGACTGTGCACAGGACACTCTCACAGCTCAGTATAAGACTGTGCACAGGACACTCTCACAGCTCAGTATAAGACTGTGCACAAGACACTCTCACAGCTCATTATCAGACTGTGCACAGGACACTCACACAGCTCATTATCAGACTGTGCACAGGACACTCTCACAGCTCAGTATAAGACTGTGCACAGGACACTCTCACAGCTCAGTAGAAGACTGAGCACGACAGTCACACAGCTCAGTATAAGACTGTGCACAGGACACTCACAGCTCAGTATAAGACTGAGCACAGGACACTCACACAGCTCAGTATAAGACGGTGCACAGGATACTGTCACAGCTCAGTATAAGACTGTGCACAGGACACTCTTAGCTCAGTATAAGACTGTGCACAGGACACTCTTAGCTCAGTATAAGACTGTGCACAGGACACTCTCAGCTCAGTATAAGACTGTGCACAGGACACTCTCAGCTCAGTATAAGACTGTGCACAGGACACTCTCAGCTCAGTATAAGACTGTGCACAGGACACTCTCAGCTCAGTATAAGACTGCACAGGACACTCTCAGCTCAGTATAAGACTGTGCACAGGATACTGTCAAAGCTCAGTATAAGACTGTGCACAGGACACTCTCACAGCTCATTATCAGACTGTGCACAGGACACTCACACAGCTCATTATCAGACTGTGCACAGGACACTCTCACAGCTCAGTATAAGACTGTGCACAGGACACTCTCACAGCTCAGTAGAAGACTGAGCACGACAGTCACACAGCTCAGTATAAGACTGTGCACAGGACACTCACAGCTCAGTATAAGACTGAGCACAGGACACTCACAGCTCAGTATAAGACTGAGCACAGGACACTCACACAGCTCAGTATAAGACGGTGCACAGGATACTCTCACAGCTCAGTATAAGACTATGCATAGGACACTCACAGCTCAGTATAAGACTGTGCATAGGACACTCTCACAGCTCCGTATAAGAATGTGCACAGGACACTCTCACAGCTCCGTATAAGACTGTGCACAGGACAATCTCACAGCTCAGTATGACTTTGAGCCCAGAACACTCTCACAGCTCAGTATAAGACTGAGCACAGGACACTCCCACAGCTCAGTATAAGACTGTGCACAGGACACTCTCCCAGCTCATTATAAGACTGTGCACAGGACACTCTCACAGCTCAGTAGAAGACTGAGCACGACAGTCACACAGCTCAGTATAAGACTGTGCACAGGACACTCACAGCTCAGTATAAGACTGAGCACAGGACACTCACACAGCTCAGTATAAGACGGTGCACAGGATACTGTCACAGCTCAGTATAAGACTGTGCACAGGACACTCTTAGCTCAGTATAAGACTGTGCACAGGACACTCGTAGCTCAGTATAAGACTGTGCACAGGACACTCTCAGCTCAGTATAAGACTGTGCACAGGACACTCTCAGCTCAGTATAAGACTGTGCACAGGACACTCTCAGCTCAGTATAAGACTGTGCACAGGATACTGTCACAGCTCAGTATAAGACTGTGCACAGGACACTCTCACAGCTCATTATCAGACTGTGCACAGGACACTCACACAGCTCATTATCAGACTGTGCACAGGACACTCTCACAGCTCAGTATAAGACTGTGCACAGGACACTCTCACAGCTCAGTAGAAGACTGAGCACGACAGTCACACAGCTCAGTATAAGACTGTGCACAGGACACTCACAGCTCAGTATAAGACTGAGCACAGGACACTCACACAGCTCAGTATAAGACGGTGCACAGGATACTCTCACAGCTCAGTATAAGACTATGCACAGGACACTCACAGCTCAGTATAAGACTGTGCATAGGACACTCTGACAGCTCCGTATAAGAATGTGCACAGGACACTCTCACAGCTCCGTATAAGACTGTGCACAGGACAATCTCACAGCTCAGTATGACTTTGAGCCCAGAACACTCTCACAGCTCAGTATGACTTTGAGCCCAGAACACTCTCACAGCTCAGTATAAGACTGTGCACAGGACACTCTCCCAGCTCATTATAAGACTGTGCACAGGACACTCTTACAGCTCAGTATAAGACTGTGCACAGGACACTCTTACAGCTCAGTATAAGACTGTGCACAGGACACTCTCACAGCTCAGTATAAGACTGTGCACAGGACACTCACACAGCTCAGTATCAGACTGTGCACAGGACACTCACACCTCAGGTTCAGACTGTGGACAGGACACTCACAGCTCCGTATAAGACTGTGCACAGGACACTCTCACAGCTCAGTATAAGACTGTGCACAGGACACTCTCACAGCTCAGTATAAGAGTGTGCACAGGACACTCTCACAGCTCAGTATAAGACTGTGCTCAGGACACTCTCACAGCTCAGTATAAGACTGTGCTCAGGACACTCACACAGCCTCGTATAAGACTGTGCAAAGGACACTCACAGCTCAGTATAAGACTGTGCACATGACACTCCCACAGCTCAGTATAAGACTGTGCACAGGACTCTCTCACAGCTCAGTATAAGACTGTGCACAGGACACTCTCACAGCTCAGTATAAGATTGTGCACAGGACACTCTCACAGCTCAGTATAAGACTGTGCACAGGACACTCTCACAGCTCAGTATAAGACTGTGCACAGGACACTCTCACAGCTCAGTATTAGACTGTGCACAGGACACTCTCACAGCTCAGTATTAGACTGTGCACAGGACACTCTCACAGCTCAGTATAAGACTGAGCACAGGACACTCACACAGTTCAGTATAAGACTGTGCACAGGACACTCTCCCAGCTCCTTATAAGACTGTGCACAGGACACTCACACAGCTCAGTATCAGACTGTGCACAGGACACTCTCACAACTCAGTATAAAACTGTGCACAGGACACTCTCACAGCTCTGTATAAGACTGTGCACAGGACACTCTGACAGCTCAGTATCAGAATGTGCACAGGACACTCACACCTCAGTTTCAGACTGTGCACAGGACACTCACAGGTCCGTATGAGACTGTGCACAGGACACTCACAGCTCCGTATAAGACTGTGCACAGGCCACTCTTACAGCTCAGTATAAGACTGTGCACAAGACACTCTCACAGCTCATTATCAGACTGTGCACAGGACACTCACACAGCTCATTATCAGACTGTGCACAGGACACTCTCACAGCTCAGTATAAGACTGTGCACAGGACACTCTCACAGCTCAGTAGAAGACTGAGCACGACAGTCACAAAGCTCAGTATAAGACTGTGCACAGGACACTCACAGCTCAGTATAAGACTGAGCACAGAACACTCACACAGCTCAGTATAAGACGGTGCACAGGATACTCTCACAGCTCAGTATAAGACTATGCACAGGACACTCACAGCTCAGTATAAGACTGTGCATAGGACACTCTCACAGCTCCGTATAAGAATGTGCACAGGACACTCTCACAGCTCCGTATAAGACTGTGCACAGGACAGTCTCACAGCTCCGTATAAGACTGTGCACAGGACAGTCTCACAGCTCAGTATGACTTTGAGCCCAGAACACTCTCACAGCTCAGTATAAGACTGAGCACAGGACACTCCCACAGCTCAGTATAAGACTGTGCACAGGACACTCTCCCAGCTCATTATAAGACTGTGCACAGGACACTCTTACAGCTCAGTATAAGACTGTGCACAGGACACTCTTACAGCTCAGTATAAGACTGTGCACAGGACACTCTCACAGCTCAGTATAAGACTGTGCACAGGACACTCACACAGCTCAGTATCAGACTGTGCACAGGACACTCACACCTCAGGTTCAGACTGTGCACAGGACACTCTCACAGCTCAGTATAAGACTGTGCACAGGACACTCTCACAGCTCAGTATAAGAGTGTGCACAGGACACTCTCACAGCTCAGTATAAGAGTGTGCACAGGACACTCTCACAGCTCAGTATAAGACTGTGCTCAGGACACTCTCACAGCTCAGTATAAGACTGAGCACAGGACACTCACACAGCCTCGTATAAGACTGTGCAAAGGACACTCACAGCTCAGTATAAGACTGTGCACAGGACACTCCCACAGCTCAGTATAAGACTGTGCACAGGACTCTCTCACAGCTCAGTATAAGACTGTGCACAGGACACTCTCACAGCTCAGTATAAGATTGTGCACAGGACACTCTCACAGCTCAGTATAAGACTGTGCACAGGACACTCTCACAGCTCAGTATTAGACTGTGCACAGGACACTCTCACAGCTCAGTATTAGACTGTGCACAGGACACACTCACAGCTCAGTATAAGACTGAGCACAGGACACTAACACAGTTCAGTATAAGACTGTGCACAGGACACTCTCACAGAACAGTATAAGACTGTGCACAGGACACTCACAGCTCAGTATAAGACTGTGCACAGGACACTCACAGATCAGTATCAGACTGTGCACAGAACACTCACACAGCTCAGTATCAGACTGTGCACAGGACACTCTCACAGCTCAGTATAAGACTGTGCACAGGACACTCTCACAGCTCAGTATAAGACTGTGCACAGGACACTCTCACAGCTCAGTATAAGACTGTGCACAAGACACTCTCACAGCTCATTATCAGACTGTGCACAGGACACTCACACAGCTCATTATCAGACTGTGCACAGGACACTCTCACAGCTCAGTATAAGACTGTGCACAGGACACTCTCACAGCTCAGTAGAAGACTGAGCACGACAGTCACACAGCTCAGTATAAGACTGTGCACAGGACACTCACAGCTCAGTATAAGACTGAGCACAGGACACTCCCACAGCTCAGTATAAGACTGTGCACAGGACACTCTCCCAGCTCATTATAAGACTGTGCACAGGACACTCTTACAGCTCAGTATAGACTGTGCACAGGACACTCTTACAGCTCCGTATAAGACTGTGCACAGGACAGTCTCACAGCTCAGTATGACTTTGAGCCCAGAACACTCTCACAGCTCAGTATAAGACTGAGCACAGGACACTCCCACAGCTCAGTATAAGACTGTGCACAGGACACTCTCCCAGCTCATTATAAGACTGTGCACAGGACACTCTTACAGCTCAGTATAAGACTGTGCACAGGACACTCTTACAGCTCAGTATAAGACTGTGCACAGGACACTCTCACAGCTCAGTATAAGACTGTGCACAGGACACTCACACAGCTCAGTATCAGACTGTGCACAGGACACTCACACCTCAGGTTCAGACTGTGCACAGGACACTCACAGCTCCGTATAAGACTGTGCACAGGACACTCTCACAGCTCAGTATTAGACTGTGCACAGGACACTCTCACAGCTCAGTATAAGAGTGTGCACAGGACACTCTCACAGCTCAGTATAAGACTGTGCTCAGGACACTCTCACAGCTCAGTATAAGACTGAGCACAGGACACTCACACAGCCTCGTATAAGACTGTGCAAAGGACACTCACAGCTCAGTATAAGACTGTGCACAGGAGACTCCCACAGCTCAGTATAAGACTGTGCACAGGACTCTCTCACAGCTCAGTATAAGACTGTGCACAGAACACTCTCACAGCTCAGTATAAGATTGTGCACAGGACACTCTCACAGCTCAGTATAAGACTGTGCACAGGACACTCTCACAGCTCAGTATTAGACTGTGCACAGGACACTCTCACAGCTCAGTATTAGACTGTGCACAGGACACACTCACAGCTCAGTATAAGACTGAGCACAGGACACTAACAAAGTTCAGTATAAGACTGTGCACAGGACACTCTCACAGAACAGTATAAGACTGTGCACAGGACACTCACAGCTCAGTATAAGACTGTGCACAGGACACTCACAGATCAGTATCAGACTGTGCACAGAACACTCACACAGCTCAGTATCAGACTGTGCACAGGACACTCTCACAGCTCAGTATAAGACTGTGCACAGGACACTCTCACAGCTCAGTATAAGACTGTGCACAGGACACTCTCACAGCTCAGTATAAGACTGTGCACAAGACACTCTCACAGCTCATTATCAGACTGTGCACAGGACACTCACACAGCTCATTATCAGACTGTGCACAGGACACTCTCACAGCTCAGTATAAGACTGTGCACAGGACACTCTCACAGCTCAGTAGAAGACTGAGCACGACAGTCACACAGCTCAGTATAAGACTGTGCACAGGACACTCACAGCTCAGTATAAGACTGAGCACAGGACACTCCCACAGCTCAGTATAAGACTGTGCACAGGACACTCTCCCAGCTCATTATAAGACTGTGCACAGGACACTCTTACAGCTCAGTATAAGACTGTGCACAGGACACTCTTACAGCTCAGTATAAGACTGTGCACAGGACACTCTCACAGCTCAGTATAAGACTGTGCACAGGACACTCACACAGCTCAGTATCAGACTGTGCACAGGACACTCACACCTCAGGTTCAGACTGTGCACAGGACACTCACAGCTCCGTATAAGACTGTGCACAGGACACTCTCACAGCTCAGTATAAGACTGTGCACAGGACACTCTCACAGCTCAGTATAAGAGTGTGCACAGGACACTCTCACAGCTCAGTATAAGACTGTGCTCAGGACACTCTCACAGCTCAGTATAAGACTGAGCACAGGACACTCACACAGCCTCGTATAAGACTGTGCAAAGGACACTCACAGCTCAGTATAAGACTGTGCACAGGACACTCCCACAGCTCAGTATAAGACTGTGCACAGGACTCTCTCACAGCTCAGTATAAGACTGTGCACAGGACACTCTCACAGCTCAGTATAAGATTGTGCACAGGACACTCTCACAGCTCAGTATAAGACTGTGCACAGGACACTCTCACAGCTCAGTATTAGACTGTGCACAGGACACTCTCACAGCTCAGTATTAGACTGTGCACAGGACACACTCACAGCTCAGTATAAGACTGAGCACAGGACACTCACACAGTTCAGTATAGGACTGTGCACAGGACACTCTCACAGAACAGTATAAGACTGTGCACAGGACACTCACAGCTCAGTATAAGACTGTGCACAGGACACTCACAGATCAGTATCAGACTGTGCACAGAACACTCACACAGCTCAGTATCAGACTGTGCACAGGACACTCTCACAGCTCAGTATAAGACTGTGCACAGGACACTCTCACAGCTCAGTATAAGACTGTGCACAGGACACTCTCACAGCTCAGTATAAGATTGTGCACAAGACACTCTCACAGCTCATTATCAGACTGTGCACAGGACACTCACACAGCTCATTATCAGACTGTGCACAGGACACTCTCACAGCTCAGTATAAGACTGTGCACAGGACACTCTCACAGCTCAGTAGAAGACTGAGCACGACAGTCACACAGCTCAGTATAAGACTGTGCACAGGACACTCACAGCTCAGTATAAGACTGAGCACAGGACACTCCCACAGCTCAGTATAAGACTGTGCACAGGACACTCTCCCAGCTCATTATAAGACTGTGCACAGGACACTCTTACAGCTCAGTATAAGACTGTGCACAGGACACTCTTACAGCTCAGTATAAGACTGTGCACAGGACACTCTCACAGCTCAGTATAAGACTGTGCACAGGACACTCACACAGCTCAGTATCAGACTGTGCACAGGACACTCACAGCTCCGTATAAGACTGTGCACAGGACACTCTCACAGCTCAGTATAAGACTGTGCACAGGACACTCTCACAGCTCAGTATAAGAGTGTGCACAGGACACTCTCACAGCTCAGTATAAGACTGTGCTCAGGACACTCTCACAGCTCAGTATAAGACTGAGCACAGGACACTCACACAGCCTCGTATAAGACTGTGCAAAGGACACTCACAGCTCAGTATAAGACTGTGCACAGGACACTCCCACAGCTCAGTATAAGACTGTGCACAGGACTCTCTCACAGCTCAGTATAAGACTGTGCACAGGACACTCTCACAGCTCAGTATAAGATTGTGCACAGGACACTCTCACAGCTCAGTATAAGACTGTGCACAGGACACTCTCACAGCTCAGTATAAGACTGTGCACAGGACACTCTCACAGCTCAGTATTAGACTGTGCACAGGACACTCTCACAGCTCAGTATTAGACTGTGCACAGGACACTCACACAGTTCAGTATAAGACTGAGCACAGGACACTCACACAGTTCAGTATAGGACTGTGCACAGGACACTCTCACAGAACAGTATAAGACTGTGCACAGGACACTCACAGCTCAGTATAAAACTGTGCACAGGACACTCACAGATCAGTATCAGACTGTGCACAGAACACTCACACAGCTCAGTATCAGACTGTGCACAGGACACTCTCAAAGCTCAGTATAAGACTGTGCACAGGACACTCTCACAGCTCAGTATAAGACTGTGCACAGGACACTCTCACAGCTCAGTATAAGACTGTGCACAGGACACTCTCACAGCTCAGTATAAGACTGTGCACAAGACACTCTCACAGCTCATTATCAGACTGTGCACAGGACACTCACACAGCTCATTATCAGACTGTGCACAGGACACTCTCACAGCTCAGTATAAGACTGTGCACAGGACACTCTCACAGCTCAGTATAAGACTGTGCACAGGACACTCTCACAGCTCAGTAGAAGACTGAGCACGACAGTCACACAGCTCAGTATAAGACTGTGCAGAGGACACTCACAGCTCAGTATAAGACTAAGCACAGGACACTCCCACAGCTCAGTATAAGACTGTGCACAGGACACTCTCCCAGCTCATTATAAGACTGTGCACAGGACACTCTTACAGCTCAGTATAAGACTGTGCACAGGACACTCTTACAGCTCAGTATAAGACTGTGCACAGGACACTCTCACAGCTCAGTATAAGACTGTGCACAGGACACCCACACAGCTCAGTATCAGACTGTGCACAGGACACTCACACCTCAGGTTCAGACTGTGCACAGGACACTCACAGCTCCGTATAAGACTGTGCACAGGACACTCTCACAGCTCAGTATAAGACTGTGCACAGGACACTCTCACAGCTCAGTATAAGAGTGTGCACAGGACACTCTCACAGCTCAGTATAAGAGTGTGCACAGGACACTCTCACAGCTCAGTATAAGACTGTGCTCAGGACACTCTCACAGCTCAGTATAAGACTGAGCACAGGACACTCACACAGCCTCGTATAAGACTGTGCAAAGGACACTCACAGCTCAGTATAAGACTGTGCACAGGACACTCCCACAGCTCAGTATAAGACTGTGCACAGGACTCTCTCACAGCTCAGTATAAGACTGTGCACAGGACACTCTCACAGCTCAGTATAAGATTGTGGACAGGACACTCTCACAGCTCAGTATAAGACTGTGCACAGGACACTCTCACAGCTCAGTATTAGACTGTGCACAGGACACTCTCACAGCTCAGTATTAGACTGTGCACAGGACACACTCACAGCTCAGTATAAGACTGAGCACAGGACACTCACACAGTTCAGTATAAGACTGTGCACAGGACACTCTCACAGAACAGTATAAGACTGTGCACAGGACACTCACAGCTCAGTATAAGACTGTGCACAGGACACTCACAGATCAGTATCAGACTGTGCACAGAACACTCACACAGCTCAGTATCAGACTGTGCACAGGACACTCTCACAGCTCAGTATAAGACTGTGCACAGGACACTATCACAGCTCAGTATAAGACTGTGCACAGCACACTCTCACAGCTCAGTATAAGACTGTGCACAGGACACTCTCACAGCTCAGTATAAGACTGCACAAGACACTCTCACAGCTCATTATCAGACTGTGCACAGGACACTCACACAGCTCATTATCAGACTGTGCACAGGACACTCTCACAGCTCAGTATAAGACTGTGCACAGGACACTCTCACAGCTCAGTAGAAGACTGAGCACGACAGTCACACAGCTCAGTATAAGACTGTGCACAGGACACTCACAGCTCAGTATAAGACTGAGCACAGGACACTCACACAGCTCAGTATAAGACGGTGCACAGGATACTGTCACAGCTCAGTATAAGACTGTGCACAGGACACTCTTAGCTCAGTATAAGACTGTGCAGAGGACACTCTCAGCTCAGTATAAGACTGTGCACAGGACACTCTCAGCTCAGTATAAGACTGTGCACAGGACACTCTCAGCTCAGTAAAAGACTGTGCACAGGACACTCTCAGCTCAGTAAAAGACTGTGCACAGGACACTCTCAGCTCAGTATAAGACTGTGCACAGGATACTGTCACAGCTCAGTATAAGACTGTGCACAGGACACTCTCACAGCTCATTATCAGACTGTGCACAGGACACTCACACAGCTCATTATCAGACTGTGCACAGGACACTCTCACAGCTCAGTATAAGACTGTGCACAGGACACTCTCACAGCTCAGTAGAAGACTGAGCACGACAGTCACACAGCTCAGTATAAGACTGTGCACAGGACACTCACAGCTCAGTATAAGACTGAGCACAGGACACTCACACAGCTCAGTATAAGACGGTGCACAGGATACTCTCACAGCTCAGTATAAGACTATGCACAGGACACTCACAGCTCAGTATAAGACTGTGCATAGGACACTCTCACAGCTCCGTATAAGAATGTGCACAGGACACTCTCACAGCTCCGTATAAGACTGTGCACAGGACAGTCTCACAGCTCAGTATGACTTTGAGCCCAGAACACTCTCACAGCTCAGTATAAGACTGAGCACAGGACACTCCCACAGCTCAGTATAAGACTGTGCACAGGACACTCTCACAGCTCAGTATAAGACTGTGCACAGGACACTCACACAGCTCAGTATCAGACTGTGCACAGGACACTCACACCTCAGGTTCAGACTGTGCACAGGACACTCACAGCTCCGTATAAGACTGTGCACAGGACACTCTCACAGCTCAGTATAAGACTGTGCACAGGACACTCTCACAGCTCAGTATAAGAGTGTGCACAGGACACTCTCACAGCTCAGTATAAGACTGTGCTCAGGACACTCTCACAGCTCAGTATAAGACTGAGCACAGGACACTCACACAGCCTCGTATAAGACTGTGCAAAGGACACTCACAGCTCAGTATAAGACTGTGCACATGACACTCCCACAGCTCAGTATAAGACTGTGCACAGGACTCTCTCACAGCTCAGTATAAGACTGTGCACAGGACACTCTCACAGCTCAGTATAAGATTGTGCACAGGACACTCTCACAGCTCAGTATAAGACTGTGCACAGGACACTCTCACAGCTCAGTATTAGACTGTGCACAGGACACTCTCACAGCTCAGAATTAGACTGTGCACAGGACACACTCACAGCTCAGTATAAGACTGAGCACAGGACACTCACACAGTTCAGTATAAGACTGTGCACAGGACACTCTCCCAGCTCCTTATAAGACTGTGCACAGGACACTCACACAGCTCAGTATCAGACTGTGCACAGGACACTCTCACAACTCAGTATAAAACTGTGCACAGGACACTCTCACAGCTCTGTATAAGACTGTGCACAGGACACTCTGACAGCTCAGTATCAGACTGTGCACAGGACACTCACACCTCAGTTTCAGACTGTGCACAGGACACTCACAGGTCCGTATGAGACTGTGCACAGGACACTCACAGCTCCGTATAAGACTGTGCACAGGCCACTCTTACAGCTCAGTATAAGACTGTGCACAAGACACTCTCACAGCTCATTATCAGACTGTGCAGAGGACACTCACACAGCTCATTATCAGACTGTGCACAGGACACTCTCACAGCTCAGTATAAGACTGTGCACAGGACACTCTCACAGCTCAGTAGAAGACTGAGCACGACAGTCACAAAGCTCAGTATAAGACTGTGCACAGGACACTCACAGCTCAGTATAAGACTGAGCACAGAACACTCACACAGCTCAGTATAAGACGGTGCACAGGATACTCTCACAGCTCAGTATAAGACTATGCACAGGACACTCACAGCTCAGTATAAGACTGTGCATAGGACACTCTCACAGCTCCGTATAAGAATGTGCACAGGACACTCTCACAGCTCCGTATAAGACTGTGCACAGGACAATCTCACAGCTCAGTATGTCTTTGAGCCCAGAACACTCTCACAGCTCAGTATAAGACTGAGCACAGGACACTCCCACAGCTCAGTATAAGACTGTGCACAGGACACTCTCCCAGCTCATTATAAGACTGTGCACAGGACACTCTTACAGCTCAGTATAAGACTGTGCACAGGACACTCTTACAGCTTAGTATAAGACTGTGCACAGGACACTCTCACAGCTCAGTATAAGACTGTGCACAGGACACTCACACAGCTCAGTATCAGACTGTGCACAGGACACTCACACCTCAGGTTCAGACTGTGCACAGGACATTCACAGCTCCGTATAAGACTGTGCACAGGACACTCTCACAGCTCAGTATTAGACTGTGCACAGGACACTCTCACAGCTCAGTATAAGACTGTGCACAGGACACTCTCACAGCTCAGTATAAGAGTGTGCACAGGACACTCTCACAGCTCAGTATAAGACTGTGCTCAGGACACTCTCACAGCTCAGTATAAGACTGAGCACAGGACAGTCACACAGCCTCGTATAAGACTGTGCAAAGGACACTCACAGCTCAGTATAAGACTGTGCACAGGACACTCACACAGCCTCGTATAAGACTGTGCAAAGGACACTCACAGCTCAGTATAAGACTGTGCACATGACACTCCCACAGCTCAGTATAAGACTGTGCACAGGACTCTCTCACAGCTCAGTATAAGACTGTGCACAGGACACTCTCACAGCTCAGTATAAGATTGTGCACAGGACACTCTCACAGCTCAGTATAAGACTGTGCACAGGACACTCTCACAGCTCAGTATTAGACTGTGCACAGGACACTCTCACAGCTCAGAATTAGACTGTGCACAGGACACACTCACAGCTCAGTATAAGACTGAGCACAGGACACTCACACAGTTCAGTATAAGACTGTGCACAGGACACTCTCCCAGCTCCTTATAAGACTGTGCACAGGACACTCACACAGCTCAGTATCAGACTGTGCACAGGACACTCTCACAACTCAGTATAAAACTGTGCACAGGACACTCTCACAGCTCTGTATAAGACTGTGCACAGGACACTCTGACAGCTCAGTATCAGACTGTGCACAGGACACTCACACCTCAGTTTCAGACTGTGCACAGGACACTCACAGGTCCGTATGAGACTGTGCACAGGACACTCACAGCTCCGTATAAGACTGTGCACAGGCCACTCTTACAGCTCAGTATAAGACTGTGCACAAGACACTCTCACAGCTCATTATCAGACTGTGCAGAGGACACTCACACAGCTCATTATCAGACTGTGCACAGGACACTCTCACAGCTCAGTATAAGACTGTGCACAGGACACTCTCACAGCTCAGTAGAAGACTGAGCACGACAGTCACAAAGCTCAGTATAAGACTGTGCACAGGACACTCACAGCTCAGTATAAGACTGAGCACAGAACACTCACACAGCTCAGTATAAGACGGTGCACAGGATACTCTCACAGCTCAGTATAAGACTATGCACAGGACACTCACAGCTCAGTATAAGACTGTGCATAGGACACTCTCACAGCTCCGTATAAGAATGTGCACAGGACACTCTCACAGCTCCGTATAAGACTGTGCACAGGACAATCTCACAGCTCAGTATGTCTTTGAGCCCAGAACACTCTCACAGCTCAGTATAAGACTGAGCACAGGACACTCCCACAGCTCAGTATAAGACTGTGCACAGGACACTCTCCCAGCTCATTATAAGACTGTGCACAGGACACTCTTACAGCTCAGTATAAGACTGTGCACAGGACACTCTTACAGCTTAGTATAAGACTGTGCACAGGACACTCTCACAGCTCAGTATAAGACTGTGCACAGGACACTCACACAGCTCAGTATCAGACTGTGCACAGGACACTCACACCTCAGGTTCAGACTGTGCACAGGACATTCACAGCTCCGTATAAGACTGTGCACAGGACACTCTCACAGCTCAGTATTAGACTGTGCACAGGACACTCTCACAGCTCAGTATAAGACTGTGCACAGGACACTCTCACAGCTCAGTATAAGAGTGTGCACAGGACACTCTCACAGCTCAGTATAAGACTGTGCTCAGGACACTCTCACAGCTCAGTATAAGACTGAGCACAGGACAGTCACACAGCCTCGTATAAGACTGTGCAAAGGACACTCACAGCTCAGTATAAGACTGTGCACAGGACACTCCCACAGCTCAGTATAAGACTGTGCACAGGACTCTCTCACCGCTCAGTATAAGATTGTGCACAAGACACTCTCACAGCTCAGTATAAGATTGTGCACAGGACACTCTCACAGCTCAGTATTAGACTGTGCACAGGACACTCTCACAGCTCAGTATTAGACTGTGCACAGGACACTCTCACAGCTCAGTATTAGACTGTGCACAGGACACACTCACAGCTCAGTATAAGACTGAGCACAGGACACTAACACAGTTCAGTATAAGACTGTGCACAGGACACTCTCACAGAACAGTATAAGACTGTGCACAGGACACTCACAGCTCAGTATAAGACTGTGCACAGGACACTCACAAATCAGTATCAGACTGTGCACAGAACACTCACACAGCTCAGTATCAGACTGTGCACAGGACACTCTCACAGCTCAGTATAAGACAGTGCACAGGACACTCTCACAGCTCAGTATAAGACTGTGCACAGGACACTCTCACAGCTCAGTATAAGACTGTGCACAGGACACTCTCACAGCTCAGTATAAGACTGTGCACAAGACACTCTCACAGCTCATTATCAGACTGTGCACAGGACACTCACACAGCTCATTATCAGACTGTGCACAGGACACTCTCACAGCTCAGTATAAGACTGTGCACAGGACACTCTCACAGCTCAGTAGAAGACTGAGAACGACAGTCACACAGCTCAGTATAAGACTGTGCACAGGACACTCACAGCTCAGTATAAGACTGAGCACAGGACACTCACACAGCTCAGTCTAAGACGGTGCACAGGATACTGTCACAGCTCAGTATAAGACTGTGCACAGGACACTCTCAGCTCCGTATAAGACTGTGCACAGGACACTCTCAGCTCAGTATAAGACTGTGCACAGGACACTCTCAGCTCAGTATAAGACTGTGCACAGGACACTCTCAGCTCAGTATAAGACTGTGCACAGGATACTGTCACAGCTCATTATCAGACTGTGCACAGGACACTCTCACAGCTCATTATCAGACTGTGCACAGGACACTCACACAGCTCATTATCAGACTGTGCACAGGACACTCTCACAGCTCAGTATAATACTGTGCACAGGACACTCTCACAGCTCAGTAGAAGACTGAGCACGACAGTCACACAGCTCAGTATAAGACTGTGCACAGGACACTCACAGCTCAGTATAAGACTGAGCACAGGACACTCACACAGCTCAGTATAAGACGGTGCACAGGATACTCTCACAGCTCAGTATAAGACTATGCACAGGACACTCACAGCTCAGTATAAGACTGTGCATAGGACACTCTCACAGCTCCGTATAAGAATGTGCACAGGACACTCTCACAGCTCCGTATAAGACTGTGCACAGGACAATCTCACAGCTCAGTATGACTTTGAGCCCAGAACACTCTCACAGCTCAGAATAAGACTGAGCACAGGACACTCCCACAGCTCAGTATAAGACTGTGCACAGGACACTCTCCCAGCTCATTATAAGACTGTGCACAGGACACTCTTACAGCTCAGTATAAGACTGTGCACAGGACACTCTTACAGCTCAGTATAAGACTGTGCACAGGACACTCTCACAGCTCAGTATAAGACTGTGCACAGGACAATCTCACAGCTCAGTATAAGACTGTGCACAGGACACTCACACAGCTCAGTATCAGACTGTGCACAGGACACTCACACCTCAGGTTCAGACTGTGCACAGGACACTCACAGCTCCGTATAAGACTGTGCACAGGACACTCTCACAGCTCAGTATAAGACTGTGCACAGGACACTCTCACAGCTCAGTATAAGAGTGTGCACAGGACACTCTCACAGCTCAGTATAAGACTGTGCTCAGGACACTCTCACAGCTCAGTATAAGACTGAGCACAGGACACTCACACAGCCTCGTATAAGACTGTGCAAAGGACACTCACAGCTCAGTATAAGACTGTGCACATGACACTCCCACAGCTCAGTATAAGACTGTGCACAGGACTCTCTCACAGCTCAGTATAAGACTGTGCACAGGACACTCTCACAGCTCAGTATAAGATTGTGCACAGGACACTCTCACAGCTCAGTATAAGACTGTGCACAGGACACTCTCACAGCTCAGTATTAGACTGTGCACAGGACACTCTCACAGCTCAGTATTAGACTGTGCACAGGACACACTCACAGCTCAGTATAAGACTGAGCATAGGACACTCACACAGTTCAGTATAAGACTGTGCACAGGACACTCACACAGCTCAGTATCAGACTGTGCACAGGACACTCTCACAACTCAGTATAAAACTGTGCACAGGACACTCTCACAGCTCTGTATAAGACTGTGCACAGGACACTCTGACAGCTCAGTATCAGACTGTGCACAGGACACTCTCACAGCTCAGTATTAGACTGTGCACAGGACACTCTCACAGCTCAGTATTAGACTGTGCACAGGACACACTCACAGCTCAGTATAAGACTGAGCACAGGACACTAACACAGTTCAGTATAAGACTGTGCACAGGACACTCTCACAGAACAGTATAAGACTGTGCACAGGACACTCACAGCTCAGTATAAGACTGTGCACAGGACACTCACAGATCAGTATCAGACTGTGCACAGAACACTCACACAGCTCAGTATCAGACTGTGCACAGGACACTCTCACAGCTCAGTATAAGACTGTGCACAGGACACTCTCACAGCTCAGTATAAGACTGTGCACAGGACACTCTCACAGCTCAGTATAAGACTGTGCACAAGACACTCTCACAGCTCATTATCAGACTGTGCACAGGACACTCACACAGCTCATTATCAGACTGTGCACAGGACACTCTCACAGCTCAGTATAAGACTGTGCACAGGACACTCTCACAGCTCAGTAGAAGACTGAGCACGACAGTCACACAGCTCAGTATAAGACTGTGCACAGGACACTCACAGCTCAGTATAAGACTGAGCACAGGACACTCCCACAGCTCAGTATAAGACTGTGCACAGGACACTCTCCCAGCTCATTATAAGACTGTGCACAGGACACTCTTACAGCTCAGTATAAGACTGTGCACAGGACACTCTTACAGCTCCGTATAAGACTGTGCACAGGACAGTCTCACAGCTCAGTATGACTTTGAGCCCAGAACACTCTCACAGCTCAGTATAAGACTGAGCACAGGACACTCCCACAGCTCAGTATAAGACTGTGCACAGGACACTCTCCCAGCTCATTATAAGACTGTGCACAGGACACTCTTACAGCTCAGTATAAGACTGTGCACAGGACACTCTTACAGCTCAGTATAAGACTGTGCACAGGACACTCTCACAGCTCAGTATAAGACTGTGCACAGGACACTCACACAGCTCAGTATCAGACTGTGCACAGGACACTCACACCTCAGGTTCAGACTGTGCACAGGACACTCACAGCTCCGTATAAGACTGTGCACAGGACACTCTCACAGCTCAGTATAAGACTGTGCACAGGACACTCTCACAGCTCAGTACAAGAGTGTGCACAGGACACTCTCACAGCTCAGTATAAGACTGTGCTCAGGACACTCTCACAGCTCAGTATAAGACTGAGCACAGGACACTCACACAGCCTCGTATAAGACTGTGCAAAGGACACTCACAGCTCAGTATAAGACTGTGCACAGGAGACTCCCACAGCTCAGTATAAGACTGTGCACAGGACTCTCTCACAGCTCAGTATAAGACTGTGCACAGGACACTCTCACAGCTCAGTATAAGATTGTGCACAGGACACTCTCACAGCTCAGTATAAGACTGTGCACAGGACACTCTCACAGCTCAGTATTAGACTGTGCACAGGACACTCTCACAGCTCAGTATTAGACTGTGCACAGGACACACTCACAGCTCAGTATAAGACTGAGCACAGGACACTAACACAGTTCAGTATAAGACTGTGCACAGGACACTCTCACAGAACAGTATAAGACTGTGCACAGGACACTCACAGCTCAGTATAAGACTGTGCACAGGACACTCACAGATCAGTATCAGACTGTGCACAGAACACTCACACAGCTCAGTATCAGACTGTGCACAGGACACTCTCACAGCTCAGTATAAGACTGTGCACAGGACACTCTCACAGCTCAGTATAAGACTGTGCACAGGACACTCTCACAGCTCAGTATAAGACTGTGCACAAGACACTCTCACAGCTCATTATCAGACTGTGCACAGGACACTCACACAGCTCATTATCAGACTGTGCACAGGACACTCTCACAGCTCAGTATAAGACTGTGCACAGGACACTCTCACAGCTCAGTAGAAGACTGAGCACGACAGTCACACAGCTCAGTATAAGACTGTGCACAGGACACTCACAGCTCAGTATAAGACTGAGCACAGGACACTCCCACAGCTCAGTATAAGACTGTGCACAGGACACTCTCCCAGCTCATTATAAGACTGTGCACAGGACACTCTTACAGCTCAGTATAAGACTGTGCACAGGACACTCTTACAGCTCAGTATAAGACTGTGCACAGGACACTCTCACAGCTCAGTATAAGACTGTGCACAGGACACTCACACAGCTCAGTATCAGACTGTGCACAGGACACTCACACCTCAGGTTCAGACTGTGCACAGGACACTCACAGCTCCGTATAAGACTGTGCACAGGACACTCTCACAGCTCAGTATAAGACTGTGCACAGGACACTCTCACAGCTCAGTATAAGAGTGTGCACAGGACACTCTCACAGCTCAGTATAAGACTGTGCTCAGGACACTCTCACAGCTCAGTATAAGACTGAGCACAGGACACTCACACAGCCTCGTATAAGACTGTGCAAAGGACACTCACAGCTCAGTATAAGACTGTGCACAGGACACTCCCACAGCTCAGTATAAGACTGTGCACAGGACTCTCTCACAGCTCAGTATAAGACTGTGCACAGGACACTCTCACAGCTCAGTATAAGATTGTGCACAGGACACTCTCACAGCTCAGTATAAGAGTGTGCACAGGACACTCTCACAGCTCAGTATAAGACTGTGCTCAGGACACTCTCACAGCTCAGTATAAGACTGAGCACAGGACACTCATACAGCCTCGTATAAGACTGTGCAAAGGACACTCACAGCTCAGTATAAGACTGTGCACAGGACACTCCCACAGCTCAGTATAAGACTGTGCACAGGACTCTCTCACAGCTCAGTATAAGACTGTGCACAGGACACTCTCACAGCTCAGTATTAGACTGTGCACAGGACACTCTCACAGCTCAGTATTAGACTGTGCACAGGACACACTCACAGCTCAGTATAAGACTGAGCACAGGACACTTACACAGTTCAGTATAGGACTGTGCACAGGACACTCTCACAGAATAGTATAAGACTGTGCACAGGACACTCACAGCTCAGTATAAGACTGTGCACAGGACACTCACAGATCAGTATCAGACTGTGCACAGAACACTCACACAGCTCAGTATCAGACTGTGCACAGGACACTCTCAAAGCTCAGTATAAGACTGTGCACAGGACACTCACAGCTCAGTATAAGACTGTGCACAGGACACTCTCACAGCTCAGTATAAGACTGTGCACAGGACACTCTCACAGCTCAGTATAAGACTGTGCACAAGACACTCTCACAGCTCATTATCAGACTGTGCACAGGACACTCACACAGCTCATTATCAGACTGTGCACAGGACACTCTCACAGCTCAGTATAAGACTGTGCACAGGACACTCTCACAGCTCAGTATAAGACTGTGCACAGGACACTCTCACAGCTCAGTAGAAGACTGAGCACGACAGTCACACAGCTCAGTATAAGACTGTGCACAGGACACTCACACAGCTCAGTATAAGACTGAGCACAGGACACTCCCACAGCTCAGTATAAGACTGTGCACAGGACACTCTCCCAGCTCATTATAAGACTGTGCACAGGACACTCTTACAGCTCAGTATAAGACTGTGCACAGGACACTCTTACAGCTCAGTATAAGACTGTGCACAGGACACTCTCACAGCTCAGTATAAGACTGTGCACAGGACACTCACACAGCTCAGTATCAGACTGTGCACAGGACACTCACACCTCAGGTTCAGACTGTGCACAGGACACTCACAGCTCCGTATAAGACTGTGCACAGGACACTCTCACAGCTCAGTATAAGAGTGTGCACAGGACACTCTCACAGCTCAGTATAAGACTGTGCTCAGGACACTCTCACAGCTCAGTATAAGACTCAGCACAGGACACTCACACAGCCTCGTATAAGACTGTGAAAGGACACTCACAGCTCAGTATAAGACTGTGCACAGGACACTCCCACAGCTCAGTATAAGACTGTGCACAGGACTCTCTCACAGCTCAGTATAAGACTGTGCACAGGACACTCTCACAGCTCAGTATAAGATTGTGCACATGACACTCTCACAGCTCAGTATAAGACTGTGCACAGGACACTCTCACAGCTCAGTATTAGACTGTGCACAGGACACTCTCACAGCTCAGTATTAGACTGTGCACAGGACACACTCACAGCTCAGTATAAGACTGAGCACAGGACACTCACACAGTTCAGTATAAGACTTTGCACAGGACACTCTCACAGAACAGTATAAGACTGTGCACAGGACACTCACAGCTCAGTATAAGACTGTGCACAGGACACTCACAGATCAGTATCAGACTGTGCACAGAACACTCACACAGCTCAGTATCAGACTGTGCACAGGACACTCTGACAGCTCAGTATCAGACTGTGCACAGGACACTCTCACAGCTCAGTATAAGACTGTGCACAGGACACTCTCACAGCTCAGTATAAGACTGTGCACAGGACACTCTCACAGCTCAGTATAAGACTGTGCACAAGACACTCTCACAGCTCATTATCAGACTGTGCACAGGACACTCACACAGCTCATTATCAGACTGTGCACAGGACACTCTCACAGCTCAGTATAAGACTGTGCACAGGACACTCTCACAGCTCAGTAGAAGACTGAGCACGACAGTCACACAGCTCAGTATAAGACTGTGCACAGGACACTCACAGCTCAGTATAAGACTGAGCACAGGACACTCACACAGCTCAGTATAAGACGGTGCACAGGATACTGTCACAGCTCAGTATAAGACTGTGCACAGGACACTCTTAGCTCAGTATAAGACTGTGCAGAGGACACTCTCAGCTCAGTATAAGACTGTGCACAGGACACTCTCAGCTCAGTATAAGACTGTGCACAGGACACTCTCAGCTCAGTAAAAGACTGTGCACAGGACACTCTCAGCTCAGTATAAGACTGTGCACAGGATACTGTCACAGCTCAGTATAAGACTGTGCACAGGACACTCTCACAGCTCATTATCAGACTGTGCACAGGACACTCACACAGCTCATTATCAGACTGTGCACAGGACACTCTCACAGCTCAGTATAAGACTGTGCACAGGACACTCTCACAGCTCAGTATAAGACTGTGCACAGGACACTCTCACAGCTCAGTAGAAGACTGAGCACGACAGTCACACAGCTCAGTATAAGACTGTGCACAGGACACTCACAGCTCAGTATAAGACTGAGCACAGGACACTCACACAGCTCAGTATAAGACGGTGCACAGGATACTCTCACAGCTCAGTATAAGACTATGCACAGGACACTCACAGCTCAGTATAAGACTGTGCATAGGACACTCTCACAGCTCCGTATAAGAATGTGCACAGGACACTCTCACAGCTCCGTATAAGACTGTGCACAGGACAGTCTCACAGCTCAGTATGACTTTGAGCCCAGAACACTCTCACAGCTCAGTATAAGACTGAGCACAGGACACTCCCACAGCTCAGTATAAGACTGTGCACAGGACACTCTCACAGCTCAGTATAAGACTGTGCACAGGACACTCACACAGCTCAGTATCAGACTGTGCACAGGACACTCACACTTCAGGTTCAGACTGTGCACAGGACACTCACAGCTCCGTATAAGACTGTGCACAGGACACTCTCACAGCTCAGTATAAGACTGTGCACAGGACACTCTCACAGCTCAGTATAAGAGTGTGCACAGGACACTCTCACAGCTCAGTATAAGACTGTGCTCAGGACACTCTCACAGCTCAGTATAAGACTGAGCACAGGACACTCACACAGCCTCGTATAAGACTGTGCAAAGGACACTCACAGCTCAGTATAAGACTGTGCACATGACACTCCCACAGCTCAGTATAAGACTGTGCACAGGACTCTCTCACAGCTCAGTATAAGACTGTGCACAGGACACTCTCACAGCTCAGTATAAGATTGTGCACAGGACACTCTCACAGCTCAGTATAAGACTGTGCACAGGACACTCTCACAGCTCAGTATTAGACTGTGCACAGGACACTCTCACAGCTCAGAATTAGACTGTGCACAGGACACACTCACAGCTCAGTATAAGACTGAGCACAGGACACTCACACAGTTCAGTATAAGACTGTGCACAGGACACTCTCCCAGCTCCTTATAAGACTGTGCACAGGACACTCACACAGCTCAGTATCAGACTGTGCACAGGACACTCTCACAACTCAGTATAAAACTGTGCACAGGACACTCTCACAGCTCTGTATAAGACTGTGCACAGGACACTCTGACAGCTCAGTATCAGACTGTGCACAGGACACTCACACCTCATAGAATCATAGAATCATAGAATGGTAGAGTTGGAGGGGACCTCCTGGGTCATCTGGTCCAACCCCCTGCTCAAAGCAGGATTCACTAAATCATCTCAGACAGATTTCTGTCCAGCCTCTGTTTGAAGACGTCCATTGAAGGGGAACTCACCACCTCTCGTGGCAGCCTGTTCCACTCATTAATCACCCTAACTGTCAAAAAGTTTTTTCTAATATCTAATCTGTGTCTCCTCCCACTTAGTTTCATCCCATTGCTTCTAGTCTTTCCTTGTGCAAAAGAGAATAAAGATGATCCTTCTACAATGTGACAGCCCTTGACATATTTGTAGACAGCTATTAAGTCTCCTCTCAGTCTTCTTTTTTGCAAGCTAAACATTCCCAAATCCTGCAACCGTTCCTCATAGGACATGGTTTGCAGACCAGTCACCATTCTGGTCGCTCTTCTCTGAACTTGCTCCAGTTTGTCTATGTCTTTTTTAAAATGTGGTGCCCAAAACTGTACACAGTATTCCAGATGAGGTCTGACCAAAGAGGAGTAAAGACCGATAATGACTTCACGTGATCTAGACTGTATGCTTCTGTTAATACATCCCAGAATTGTATTTGCCTTTTTTGCTGCTGCATCACACTGTTGACTCATGTTCAGTCTATGATCTATTAGTATACCTAAGTCTTTTTCACATGTACTGTTGCTTAGCTCTATTCCTCCCATTCTGTATATGCTTTTTTCATTTTTATTGCCCAGATGTAGTACTTTGCATTTTTCCCTGCTAAAAACCATTCTGTTGGTTGCTGCCCACTGCTCCAGTTTATTTAGGTCTTTTTGAATCCTCTCTCTCTCTTCTCTAGTATTAGCTATCCCTCCTAGCTTTGTGTCATCAGCAAATTTAATCAGTTTACCCTCAATTCCTTCATCTAAATCATTGATAAAGATGTTGAACAATACAGGTCCCAGGACGGAGCCCTGTGGTACCCCACTTGAGACATTCATCCAGCTGGATGTGAAGCCATTTACAACCACCCTTTGAGTCCGATCACTAAGCCAGTTATGAATCCACCTAACAGTTGCCTGGTCCATTGCATACTTGGTCATTTTTTCAATAAGGATGGTGTGAGATACTTTGTCAAATGCTTTGCTGAAGTCAAGATATACTATATCTACAGCATTTCCCTGATCCACCCAGTCAGTGATTCTGTCATAGAAGGAAATTAAGTTAGTCTGACATGACTTGTTAGTTACAAACCCATGCTGACTCTGGTTAATCACTTCATTCTTATCCAGGTACTTACATACATGTTGTTTAATAATTTGTTCAAAGATCTTTCCTGGTATAGAAGTCAGACTCACCGGCCTATAGTTCCCTGGGTCCACCTTCTTCCCCTTTTTGAAGATAGGAACAACATTTGCTCTTCTCCAGTCTTCTGGGACTTCTCCTGTTCTCCAAGAATTTTCAAAGATTATGGAGAGTGGTTCTAAAATTTCTTCTACGATCTCCTTCAGTACTCTGGGGTGTAATTCATCTGGCCCTGGAGACTTGAACTCATTTATGTTAGCTAAATATTCCCTCACAATCTTTCTGTTTACAGATAACTTGGATTCCTCTATTCCTTTAAAAGGACAGTGAAGATTAGTTGATGTTACATTTTCTTTCTGAGAGAAAACAGATGCAAAATAGGAGTTAAAAAGTTCGGCCTTCTCAACATCCTCTCTTACCATTTCTCCATTTTCATCCTGTAAAAATCCTATAGCATCTTTGACTTTTCTTTTACTTTTGACATACCCCCAAAATCCTTTTTTATTGCTTTTGACATCTCTTGCAAGCCTTAATTCATTGTCAGCTTTAGCTAACCTGATACGTGCCCTGCAGGATCTGCAGACTGCATTATAATCTTCTTTAGATATGCCTCCCTCTTTCCATTTAATAAACATTTCTTTCTTTCTTTTTAGCATGTGTTTAAGTTCTGTGTTCATCCATCCTGGTTTCCTTAAATGCTTCCCATTCTTCCTACTTTTCGGGATTGTTAACGATTGTGCTTTGAGAATCTCATTTTTAAAAATTTCCCATCCTTCCTGGACATTTTTGTCCTTAAGGACATCCAGCCATTGGATCCCTCCTATTCTCTTTCTGAGTCTCTTAAAATCTGCCTTTCTAAAATCTAACCTTGAAGTTTGAGTCTTCACATGTCTTCCTCCTCTAGTTATCCAAAATTCTATAATAGCATGATCGCTGCCTCCTAGGGTCCCAGCCACCTTTACCTCCTCAACCATTTCCTCCCTGTTTATAAGGATTAGATCCAAAGTAGCAGATCCCCTTGTTTTCTCCCCTACCTTTTGGAAGATAAAGTTGTCAGCAAGAGAGGATAAGAATTTGCTTGACCTGTTAGTTTTACTTGAGAGAGATTCCCAACAAATGTCTGGATAGTTGAAATCTCCCATGACCACTACGTCATATTTTTTGGAGAACTTGGTCATTTGATACATAAAGAGTTCATCCATATCTTCAGCTTGCCCAGGTGGCCTGTAGTAAATGCCTACAATGGTGTCCTTTCCGTTGTTCTCTCCTTGTATTCTTACCCAAACAGTTTCCACAGAACTCCCAGTCTCTGAAGCTTCAATCTCTGTGCAGATATTCGCTTTTCTAACATACAATGCGACACCTCCTCCTCGTTTATCAAGTCTGTTTCTTGCAAATAAGTTGTATCCTTTTAGCCTTGTATTCCAATCATGTGTATCGTCCCACCAAGTTTCAGTGATTCCAATGACATCATATTCCTTTTCCTGCATTAGTAGTTCTAATTCTCCTTGTTTGTTGCCCATGCTTTGTGCATTTGTAGAAAAACATTTTAGTTTGTGATTGGTTTCTCTTCCTCCCATATTTTTATTATTTAAATTGTTTTGTCTTTGTTCTTCCTTTCCACTTCCAGTAGCAGAGATCTCAATAGTATTTGTCAGCTGTATGGCTTTTTCTGGCCTTTTGCTTCCCTTCCCACATTGTTCTAGTTTAAAGCTCTTCTGATGAGTGTAGCAAGGCGACTTCCAAATACATGTTTTCCAGTCTTCGTAAGGTGCACCCCATCTCTAGCAAGTAGTCCATCGTATAGGTAATTCATTCCGTGATCCAGAAATCCAAATCCTTGTTGACGGCACCATCGACGTAGCCAGTTGTTCACCTGTAGAATCTTATTCCACCTCATTGTTCCATGGCCATCCACTGGGAGGATGGATGAGAAGACCACCTGCGCTCCCAATTCTTTCACTTTCTTGCCTAAGTCTTCAAAGTCACTGCAGATGGTTTCCAGGTCCTTTCTTGCGGTGTCATTTGTCCCCACATGTATTAGCAGGAATGGGTAGTGATCTGTAGGTCTGAAGAGTCTTGATATCCTGTCAGACACATCTTTAATTTTTGCTCCTGGAAGACAGCACATTTCTCTTGAGGTTATGTCTGGTCTGCAGATAGCGGCCTCTGTTCCTCTTAACAGGGAATCCCCCATGACCACCACTCTCCGTTTTTTCTTCACAACATTCTTCTTTCTCCATCCAGGAGGATTCTGAGGGCTTACAAGGTTATTCATTGCTGGCAAAGTCTTATCTTGCTGTATTTCTTCATGGTTCTCCTGCGTGAGAGCCTGGTACTGGTTCCTGAGCAGTATGGGTGCTGACTGCCTCTCGATCCTCCGGCTTCTGTGGGTCACAAGCTTCCATTCCTCTGTTTCGTCAGGTGCAGTTCGAATTTCTTCTCTTTCTGAATCATGAAGAGATAATTCTGCTCTGTCTAAGAACTCTTCACCTTCCTTAATGATTTGCAAGGTAGTTAACCTCTCTTCTAGATTTCCCAACTTTTCCTCCAACAGGGACACAAGCTGCATTTCTGGCATGTGAAGTTTGGCTTTTCCACTGGCAAGTCTGTGAACATGTAGCAGGATATGCAGCTCACCAAATGGCTCCTGGACTCTTCCATGTTCTTCCTGTTAATGTTCTGAAAACAGTGAAAAAAGCTTCAAAATGCGCGCGCCGGGAGGCGCGCGGTTTACCGATGTCCTCTTTTCAGCTCCAACAGCCAAAATCCAGTGTTCTTTGAGCTCGCGGAGACTCTTCACTTACCCCAAAATGCAGTGGGAATATGCAAATTATCTCCTCAGGACTCCTCCCCTGGTTTACCGATGTCCTCTTTTCAGCTCCAACAGCCAAAATCCAGTGTTCTTTGAGCTCGCGGAGACTCTTCACTTACCCCAAAATGCAGTGGGAATATGCAAATTATCTCCTCAGGACTCCTCCCCTGGTTTACCGATGTCCTCTTTTCAGCTCCAACAGCCAAAATCCAGTGTTCTTTGAGCTCGCGGAGACTCTTCACTTACCCCAAAATGCAGTGGGAATATGCAAATTATCTCCTCAGGACTCCTCCCCTGGTTTACCGATGTCCTCTTTTCAGCTCCAACAGCCAAAATCCAGTGTTCTTTGAGCTCGCGGAGACTCTTCACTTACCCAAAAATGCAGTGGGAATATGCAAATTATCTCCTCAGGACTCCTCCCCAGTTTCAGACTGTGCACAGGACACTCACAGGTCCGTATGAGACTGTGCACAGGACACTCACAGCTCCGTATAAGACTGTGCACAGGCCACTCTTACAGCTCAGTATAAGACTGTGCACAAGACACTCTCACAGCTCATTATCAGACTGTGCAGAGGACACTCACACAGCTCATTATCAGACTGTGCAGAGGACAGTCTCACAGCTCAGTATAAGACTGTGCACAGGACAGTCTCACAGCTCAGTATAAGACTGAGCACAGAACACTCACACAGCTCAGTATAAGACGGTGCACAGGATACTCTCACAGCTCAGTATAAGACTATGCACAGGACACTCACAGCTCAGTATAAGACTGTGCATAGGACACTCTCACAGCTCCGTATAAGAATGTGCACAGGACACTCTCACAGCTCCGTATAAGACTGTGCACAGGACAATCTCACAGCTCAGTATGACTTTGAGCCCAGAACACTCTCACAGCTCAGTATAAGACTGAGCACAGGACACTCCCACAGCTCAGTATAAGACTGTGCACAGGACACTCTCCCAGCTCATTATAAGACTGTGCACAGGACACTCTTACAGCTCAGTATAAGACTGTTCACAGGACACTCTTACAGCTCAGTATAAGACTGTGCACAGGACACTCTTACAGCTCAGTATAAGACTGTGCACAGGACACTCTCACAGCTCAGTATAAGACTGTGCACAGGACACTCACACAGCTCAGTATCAGACTGTGCACAGGACACTCACACCTCAGGTTCAGACTGTGCACAGGACACTCACAGCTCCGTATAAGACTGTGCACAGGACACTCTCACAGCTCAGTATAAGACTGTGCACAGGACACTCTCACAGCTCAGTATAAGACTGTGCACAGGACACTCTCACAGCTCAGTATAAGAGTGTGCACAGGACAC
Source organism: Phyllobates terribilis (assembly GCF_046119375.1). NCBI lineage: Eukaryota > Metazoa > Chordata > Amphibia > Anura > Dendrobatidae > Phyllobates > Phyllobates terribilis. The sequence continues at coordinate 645,506,332 of NW_027362771.1, forward strand.
TCTCACAGTTCAGTATAAGACTGTGCTCAGGACACTCTCACAGCTCAGTATAAGACTGAGCACAGGACACTCACACAGCCTCGTATAAGACTGTGCAAAGGACACTCACAGCTCAGTATAAGACTGTGCACAGGACACTCCCACAGCTCAGTATAAGACTGTGCACAGGACTCTCTCACAGCTCAGTATAAGATTGTGCACAGGACACTCTCACAGCTCAGTATAAGATTGTGCACAGGACACTCTCACAGCTCAGTATTAGACTGTGCACAGGACACTCTCACAGCTCAGTATTAGACTGTGCACAGGACACTCTCACAGCTCAGTATTAGACTGTGCACAGGACACACTCACAGCTCAGTATAAGACTGAGCACAGGACACTAACACAGTTCAGTATAAGACTGTGCACAGGACACTCTCACAGAACAGTATAAGACTGTGCACAGGACACTCACAGCTCAGTATAAGACTGTGCACAGGACACTCACAGATCAGTATCAGACTGTGCACAGAACACTCACACAGCTCAGTATCAGACTGTGCACAGGACACTCTCACAGCTCAGTATAAGACAGTGCACAGGACACTCTCACAGCTCAGTATAAGACTGTGCACAGGACACTCTCACAGCTCAGTATAAGACTGTGCACAAGACACTCTCACAGCTCATTATCAGACTGTGCACAGGACACTCACACAGCTCATTATCAGACTGTGCACAGGACACTCTCACAGCTCAGTATAAGACTGTGCACAGGACACTCTCACAGCTCAGTAGAAGACTGAGCACGACAGTCACACAGCTCAGTATAAGACTGTGCACAGGACACTCACAGCTCAGTATAAGACTGAGCACAGGACACTCACACAGCTCAGTATAAGACGGTGCACAGGATACTGTCACAGCTCAGTATAAGACTGTGCACAGGACACTCTCAGCTCAGTATAAGACTGTGCACAGGACACTCTCAGCTCAGTATAAGACTGTGCACAGGACACTCTCAGCTCAGTATAAGACTGTGCACAGGACACTCTCAGCTCATTATCAGACTGTGCACAGGACACTCTCACAGCTCATTATCAGACTGTGCACAGGACACTCACACAGCTCATTATCAGACTGTGCACAGGACACTCTCACAGCTCAGTATAATACTGTGCACAGGACACTCTCACAGCTCAGTAGAAGACTGAGCACGACAGTCACACAGCTCAGTATAAGACTGTGCACAGGACACTCACAGCTCAGTATAAGACTGAGCACAGGACACTCACACAGCTCAGTATAAGACGGTGCACAGGATACTCTCACAGCTCAGTATAAGACTATGCACAGGACACTCACAGCTCAGTATAAGACTGTGCATAGGACACTCTCACAGCTCCGTATAAGAATGTGCACAGGACACTCTCACAGCTCCGTATAAGACTGTGCACAGGACAATCTCACAGCTCAGAATGACTTTGAGCCCAGAACACTCTCACAGCTCAGAATAAGACTGAGCACAGGACACTCCCACAGCTCAGTATAAGACTGTGCACAGGACACTCTCCCAGCTCATTATAAGACTGTGCACAGGACACTCTTACAGCTCAGTATAATACTGTGCACAGGACACTCTTACAGCTCAGTATAAGACTGTGCACAGGACACTCTCACAGCTCAGTATAAGACTGTGCACAGGACACTCACACAGCTCAGTATCAGACTGTGCACAGGACACTCACACCTCAGGTTCAGACTGTGCACAGGACACTCACAGCTCCGTATAAGACTGTGCACAGGACACTCTCACAGCTCAGTATAAGACTGTGCACAGGACACTCTCACAGCTCAGTATAAGAGTGTGCACAGGACACTCTCACAGCTCAGTATAAGACTGTGCTCAGGACACTCTCACAGCTCAGTATAAGACTGAGCACAGGACACTCACACAGCCTCGTATAAGACTGTGCAAAGGACACTCACAGCTCAGTATAAGACTGTGCACATGACACTCCCACAGCTCAGTATAAGACTGTGCACAGGACTCTCTCACAGCTCAGTATAAGACTGTGCACAGGACACTCTCACAGCTCAGTATAAGATTGTGCACAGGACACTCTCACAGCTCAGTATTAGACTGTGCAAAGGACACACTCACAGCTCAGTATAAGACTGAGCATAGGACACTCACACAGTTCAGTATAAGACTGTGCACAGGACACTCTCCCAGCTCCTTATAAGACTGTGCACAGGACACTCACACAGCTCAGTATCAGACTGTGCACAGGACACTCTCACAACTCAGTATAAAACTGTGCACAGGACACTCTCACAGCTCTGTATAAGACTGTGCACAGGACACTCTGACAGCTCAGTATCAGACTGTGCACAGGACACTCACACCTCAGTTTCAGACTGTGCACAGGACACTCACAGGTCCGTATGAGACTGTGCACAGGACACTCACAGCTCCGTATAAGACTGTGCACAGGCCACTCTTACAGCTCAGTATAAGACTGTGCACAAGACACTCTCACAGCTCATTATCAGACTGTGCACAGGACACTCACACAGCTCATTATCAGACTGTGCACAGGACACTCTCACAGCTCAGTATAAGACTGTGCACAGGATACTCTCACAGCTCAGTAGAAGACTGAGCATGACAGTCACACAGCTCAGTATAAGACTGTGCACAGGACACTCACAGCTCAGTATAAGACTGAGCACAGGACACTCACACAGCTCAGTATAAGACGGTGCACAGGATACTCTCACAGCTCAGTATAAGACTATGCACAGGACACTCACAGCTCAGTATAAGACTGTGCATAGGACACTCTCACAGCTCCGTATAAGAATGTGCACAGGACACTCTCACAGCTCCGTATAAGACTGTGCACAGGACAATCTCACAGCTCAGTATGACTTTGAGCCCAGAACACTCTCACAGCTCAGTATAAGACTGAGCACAGGACACTCCCACAGCTCAGTATAAGACTGTGCACAGGACACTCTTACAGCTCAGTATAAGACTGTGCACAGGACACTCTTACAGCTCAGTATAAGACTGTGCACAGGACACTCTTACAGCTCAGTATAAGACTGTGCACAGGACACTCTCACAGCTCAGTATAAGACTGTGCACAGGACACTCACACAGCTCAGTATCAGACTGTGCATAGGACACTCACAGCTCCGTATAAGACTGTGCACAGGACACTCTCACAGCTCAGTATAAGACTGTGCACAGGACACTCTCACAGCTCAGTATAAGAGTGTGCACAGGACACTCTCACAGCTCAGTATAAGACTGTGCTCAGGACACTCTCACAGCTCAGTATAAGACTGAGCACAGGACACTCACACAGCCTCGTATAAGACTGTGCAAAGGACACTCACAGCTCAGTATAAGACTGTGCACAGGACACTCCCACAGCTCAGTATAAGACTGTGCACAGTACTCTCTCACAGCTCAGTATAAGACTGTGCACAGGACACTCTCACAGCTCAGTATAAGATTGTGCACAGGACACTCTCACAGCTCAGTATAAGACTGTGCACAGGACACTCTCACAGCTCAGTGTTAGACTGTGCACAGGACACTCTCACAGCTCAGTATTAGACTGTGCACAGGACACACTCACAGCTCAGTATAAGACTGTGCACAGGACACACTCACAGCTCAGTATAAGACTGAGCACAGGACACTCTCACAGAACAGTATAAGACTGTGCACAGGACACTCACAGCTCAGTATAAGACTGTGCACAGGACACTCACAGATCAGTATCAGACTGTGCACAGAACACTCACACAACTCAGTATCAGACTGTGCACAGGACACTCTCACAGCTCAGTATAAGACTGTGCACAGGACACTCTCACAGCTCAGTATAAGACTGTGCACAGGACACTCTCACAGCTCAGTATAAGACTGTGCACAGGACACTCTCACAGCTCAGTATAAGACTGTGCACAAGACACTCTCACAGCTCATTATCAGCCTGTGCACAGGACACTCACACAGCTCATTATCAGACTGTGCACAGGACACTCTCACAGCTCAGTATAAGACTGTGCACAGGACACTCTCACAGCTCAGTAGAAGACTGAGCACGACAGTCACACAGCTCAGTATAAGACTGTGCACAGGACACTCACAGCTCAGTATAAGACGGTGCACAGGATACTGTCACAGCTCAGTATAAGACTGTGCACAGGACACTCTTAGCTCAGTATAAGACTGTGCACAGGACACTCTCAGCTCAGTATAAGACTGTGCACAGGACACTCTCAGCTCAGTATAAGACTGTGCACAGGACACTCTCAGCTCAGTATAAGACTGTGCACAGGACACTCTTAGCTCAGTATAAGACTGTGCACAGGATACTGTCACAGCTCAGTATAAGACTGTGCACAGGACACTCTTAGCTCAGTATAAGACTGTGCACAGGACAGTCTCAGCTCAGTATAAGACTGTGCACAGGACACTCTCAGCTCAGTATAAGACTGTGCACAGGACACTCTCACAGCTCTGTATAAGACTGTGCACAGGACACTCTCACAGCTCAGTATAAGACCGAACACAGGACACTCTCACAGCTCAGTATAACACCGAACACAGGACACTCACACAGCTCAGTATAAGACCGAGCACAGGACACTCACACAGCTCAGTATAAGATTGTGCACAGGACACTGTCACAGCTCCGTATAAGACTGTGCACAGGATACTCTCACAGCTCAGTATGACTTCGAGCCCAGGACACTATCACAGCTCAGTATTAGACTGTGCACAAGACACTCTCACAGCTCATTATCAGACTGTGCACAGGACACTCACACAGCTCATTATCAGACTGTGCACAGGACACTCTCACAGCTCAGTATAAGACTGTGCACAGGACACTCTCAGCTCAGTAGAAGACTGAGCACGACAGTCACACAGCTCAGTATAAGACTGTGCACAGGACACTCACAGCTCAGTATAAGACTGAGCACAGGACACTCACACAGCTCAGTATAAGACTGAGCACAGGACACTCACACAGCTCAGTATAAGACGGTGCACAGGATACTCTAACAGCTCAGTATAAGACGGTGCACAGGACACTCTCAGCTCAGTATAAGACTGTGCACAGGACACTCTCAGCTCAGTATAAGACTGTGCACAGGACACTCTCAGCTCAGTATAAGACTGTGCACAGGACACTCTCACAGCTCCGTATAAGACTGTGCACAGGACACTCTCACAGCTCAGTATAAGACCGAACACAGGACACTCTCACAGCTCAGTATAACACCGAACACAGGACACTCACACAGCTCAGTATAAGACCGAGCACAGGACACTCACACAGCTCAGTATAAGATTGTGCACAGGACACTGTCACAGCTCCGTATAAGACTGTGCACAGGATACTCTCACAGCTCAGTATGACTTCGAGCCCAGGACACTCTCACAGCTCAGTATTAGACTGTGCACAGGACACACTCACAGCTCAGTATAAGACTGAGCACAGGACACTCACACAGTTCAGTATAAAACTGTGCACAGGACACTCTCACAGCTCAGTATAAGACCGAACACAGGACACTCTCACAGCTCAGTATAACACCGAACACAGGACACTCACACAGCTCAGTATAAGACCGAGCACAGGACACTCACACAGCTCAGTATAAGATTGTGCACAGGACACTGTCACAGCTCCGTATAAGACTGTGCACAGGATACTCTCACAGCTCAGTATGACTTCGAGCCCAGGACACTATCACAGCTCAGTATTAGACTGTGCACAGGACACACTCACAGCTCAATATAAGACTGAGCACAAGACACTCACACAGTTCAGTATAAAACTGTGCACAGGACACTCTCACAGCTCAGTATAAGACCGAACACAGGACACTCACACAGCTCAGTATAAGACCGAGCACAGGACACTCTTAGAGCTCAGTATAAGTCTGCGCACAGGACACTCTCACAGCTCAGTATAAGACTCTGCACAGGACACTCACACAGTTCAGTATCAGACTGTGCACAGGACACTCACACAGCTCAGTATCAGACTGTGCACAGCACACTCACAGCTCAATATAAGACTGTGCACAGGACACTCTCACAGCTCAGTATAAGACTGTGCACAGGACACTCTCACAGCTCAGTATAAGACTGTGCACAGGACACTCACAGCTCAGTATAAGACTGTGCACTGGACACTCTCACAGCTCAGTATAAGACTGTGCACAGGACACTCTCACAGCTCAGTATAAGACTGTGCACAGGACACTCTCACAGCTCAGTATAAGACTGCACAGGACACTCTCACAGAACAGTATAAGACTGTGCACAGGACACTCACAGCTCAGTATAAGACTGTGCACAGGACACTCACAGATCAGTATCAGACTGTGCACAGAACACTCACACAGCTCAGTATCAGACTGTGCACAGGACACTCTCACAGCTCAGTATAAGACTGTGCACAGGACACTCTCACAGCTCAGTATAAGACTGTGCACAGGACACTCTCACAGCTCAGTATAAGACTGTGCACAGGACACTCTCACAGCTCAGTATAAGACTGTGCACAAGACACTCTCACAGCTCATTATCAGACTGTGCACAGGACTCTCACACAGCTAATTATCAGACTGTGCACAGGACACTCTCACAGCTCAGTATAAGACTGTGCACAGGACACTCTCAGCTCAGTAGAAGACTGAGCACGACAGTCACACAGCTCAGTATGAGACTGTGCACAGGACACTCACAGCTCAGTATAAGACTGAGCACAGGACACTCACACAGCTCAGTATAAGACTGAGCACAGGACACTCACACAGCTCAGTATAAGACGGTGCACAGGATACTCTAACAGCTCAGTATAAGACGGTGCACAGGACACTCTCAGCTCAGTATAAGACTGTGCACAGGACACTCTCAGCTCAGTATAAGACTGTGCACAGGACACTCTCAGCTCAGTATAAGACTGTGCACAGGACACTCTCACAGCTCCGTATAAGACTGTGCACAGGACACTCTCACAGCTCAGTATAAGACCGAACACAGGACACTCTCACAGCTCAGTATAACACCGAACACAGGACACTCACACAGCTCAGTATAAGACCGAGCACAGGACACTCACACAGCTCAGTATAAGATTGTGCACAGGACACTCTCACAGCTCAGTATAAGACTGTGCACAGGATACTCTCACAGCTCAGTATGACTTCGAGCCCAGGACACTCTCACAGCTCAGTATTAGACTGTGCACAGGACACACTCACAGCTCAGTATAAGACTGAGCACAGGACACTCACACAGTTCAGTATAAAACTGTGCACAGGACACTCTCACAGCTCAGTATAAGACCGAACACAGGACACTCACACAGCTCAGTATAAGACCGAGCACAGGACACTCTTACAGCTCAGTATAAGTCTGCGCACAGGACACTCTCACAGCTCAGTATAAGACTCTGCACAGGACACTCACACAGCTCAGTATCAGACTGTGCACAGCACACTCATAGCTCAATATAAGACTGTGCACAGGACACTCTCACAGCTCAGTATAAGACTGTGCACAGGACACTCTCACAGCTCAGTATAAGACTGTGCACAGGACACTCACAGCTCAGTATAAGACTGTGCACAGGACAATCTCACAGCTCAGTATAAGACTGTGCACAGGACACTCTCACAGCTCAGTATAAGACTGTGCACAGGACACTCTCACAGCTCAGTATAAGACTGTGCACAGGACACTCTCACAGAACAGTATAAGACTGTGCACAGGACACTCACAGCTCAGTATAAGACTGTGCACAGGACACTCACAGCTCAGTATAAGACTGTGCACAGGACACTCACAGATCAGTATCAGACTGTGCACAGAACACTCACACAGCTCAGTATCAGACTGTGCACAGGACACTCTCACAGCTCAGTATAAGACTCTGCACAGGACACTCTCACAGCTCAGTATAAGACTATGCACAGGACACTCTCACAGCTCAGTATAAGACTGTGCACAGGACACTCTCACAGCTCAGTATAAGACTGTGCACAAGACACTCTCACAGCTCATTATCAGACTGTGCACAGGACACTCACACAGCTCATTATCAGACTGTGCACAGGACACTCTCACAGCTCAGTATAAGACTGTGCACAGGACACTCTCAGCTCAGTAGAAGACTGAGCACGACAGTCACACAGCTCAGTATAAGACTGTGCACAGGACACTCACAGCTCAGTATAAGACTGAGCACAGGACACTCACACAGCTCAGTATAAGACGGTGCACAGGATACTCTCACAGCTCAGTATAAGACGGTGCACAGGACACTCTCAGCTCAGTATAAGACTGTGCACAGGACACTCTCAGCTCAGTATAAGACTGTGCACAGGACACTCTCAGCTCAGTATAAGACTGTGCACAGGACACTCTCACAGCTCCGTATAAGACTGTGCACAGGACACTCTCACAGCTCAGTATAAGACCGAACACAGGACACTCTCACAGCTCAGTATAACACCGAACACAGGACACACTCACAGCTCAGTATAAGACCGAGCACAGGACACTCACACAGCTCAGTATAAGATTGTGCACAGGACACTGTCACAGCTCCGTATAAGACTGTGCACAGGATACTCTCACAGCTCAGTATGACTTCGAGCCCAGGACACTCTCACAGCTCAGTATTAGACTGTGCACAGGACACACTCACAGCTCAGTATAAGACTGAGCACAGGACACTCACACAGTTCAGTATAAAACTGTGCACAGGACACTCTCACAGCTCAGTATAAGACCGAACACAGGACACTCACACAGCTCAGTATAAGACCGAGCACAGGACACTCTTACAGCTCAGTATAAGTCTGCGCACAGGACACTCTCACAGCTCAGTTTAAGACTCTGCACAGGACACTCACACAGCTCAGTATCAGACTGTGCACAGGACACTTACACAGCTCAGTATCAGACTGTGCACAGCACACTCACAGCTCAGTATAAGACTGTGCACAGGACACTCACAGCTCAATATAAGACTGTGCACAGGACACTCACAGCTCAATATAAGACTGTGCACAGGACACTCACAACTCAGTATAAGACTGTGCACAGGACACTCACACACCTCAGTATCAGACTGTGCACAGGACACTCACACAGCTCAGTATCAGACTGTGCACAGGACACTCACAGCTCCATATAAGACTGTGCACAGGACACTCACAGCTCCGTATAAGACTGTGCACAGGACACTCTCACAGCTCAGTATAAGACTGTGCACAAGACACTCTCACAGCTCATTATCAGACTGTGCACAGGACACTCACACAGCTCGTTATCAGACTGTGCACAGGACACTCTTACATCTCAGTATAAGTCTGTGCACAGGACACTCTCACAGCTCAGTATAAGACTGTACACAGGACACTCACACAGCTCAGTATCAGACTGTGCACAGAACACTCACACAGCTCACTATCAGACTGTGCACAGGACACTCTCACAGCTCAGTATAAGACTGTGCACAGGACACTCTCACAGCTCAGTATAAGACTGTGCACAGGACACTCTCACAGCTCAGTATAAGAGTGTGCACAGGACACTCACTGCTCAGTATAAGACTGTGCTCAGGACACTCTCACAGCTCAGTATCAGACTGTGCACAGGACACTCACACAGCTCACTATCAGACTGTGCACAGGACAATCTCACAGCTCAGTATAAGACTGTGCACATGACACTCTCACAGCTCAGTATAAGAGTGTGCACAGGACACTCACTGCTCAGTATAAGACTGTGCTCAGGACACTCTCACAGCTCAGTATCAGACTGTGCACAGGACACTCACACAGCTCACTATCAGACTGTGCACAGGACACTCTCACAGCTCAGTATAAGACTGTGCACATGACACTCTCACAGCTCTGTATAAGAGTGTGCACAGGACACTCTCACTGCTCAGTATACGACTCTGCTCAGGACACTCACACAGCTTCGTATAAGACTGTGCAAAGGACACTCACAGCTCAGTATAAGACTGTGCACAGGACACTCCCACAGCTTAGTATAAGACTGTGCACAGGACACTCCCACTGCTCAGTATAAGACTGTGCACAGGACTCTCTCACAGCTCAGTATAAGACTGTGCACAGGACACTCTCACAGCTCAGTATAAGATTGTGCACAGGACACTCTCACAGCTCAGTATAAGACTGTGCACAGGACACTCTCACAGCTCAGTATAAGACTGTGCACAGGACACTCTCTCAGCTCAGTATAAGACTGTGCAGAGGACACTCTCACAGCTCAGTATAAGACTGAGCACAGGACACTCTCACAGCTCAGTATAAGACTGTGCACAGGACACTCTCACAGCTCAGTATAAGATTGTGCACAGGACACTCTCAAAGCTCAGTATGACTTCGAGCCCAGGACACTCTCACAGCTCAGTATTAGACTGTGCACAGGACACTCACAGCTCAGTATTAGACTGTGCACAGGACACACTCACAGCTCAGTATAAGACTGAGCACAGGACACTCACACAGTTCAGTATAAGACTGTGCACAGGACACTCTCACAGCTCAGTATAAGACTGTGCACAGGACACTCTCACAGCTCAGTATAAGACTGTGCACAGGACACTCACAGCTCAGTATCAGACTGTGCACAGAACACTCACACCTCTCAGTATCAGACTGTGCACAGGACACTCTCACAGCTCAGTATAAGACTGTGCACAGGACACTCTCAGAGCTCAGTATAAGACTGTGCACAGGACACTCTCACAGCTCAGTATAAGACTGTGCACAGGACACTCACACAGCTCGTTATCAGACTGTGCACAGGACACTCACACAGCTCGTTATCAGACTGTGCACAGGACACTCTTACATCTCAGTATAAGTCTGTGCACAGGACACTCTCACAGCTCAGTATAAGACTGCACAGGACACTCACACAGCTCAGTATCAGACTGTGCACAGGACACTCACACAGCTCACTATCAGACTGTGCACAGGACACTCTCACAGCTCAGTATAAGACTGTGCACAGGACACTCTCACAGCTCAGTATAAGAGTGTGCACAGGACACTCACTGCTCAGTATAAGACTGTGCTCAGGACACTCTCACAGCTCAGTATCAGACTGTGCACAGGACACTCACACAGCTCACTATCAGACTGTGCACAGGACAGTCTCACAGCTCAGTATAAGACTGTGCAAATGACACTCTCACAGCTCTGTATAAGAGTGTGCACAGGACACTCTCACTGCTCAGTATACGACTTTGCTCAGGACACTCACACAGCTTCGTATAAGACTGTGCAAAGGACACTCACAGCTCAGTATAAGACTGTGCACAGGACACTCCCACTGCTCAGTATAAGACTGTGCACAGGACTCTCTCACAGCTCAGTATAAGACTGTGCACAGGACACTCTCACAGCTCAGTATAAGATTGTGCACAGGACACTCTCACAGCTCAGTATAAGACTGTGCACAGGACACTCTCACAGCTCAGTATAAGACTGTGCACAGGACACTCTCACAGCTCAGTATAAGACTGTGCACAGGACACTCTCACAGCTCAGTATAAGACTGTGCACAGGACACTCTCACAGCTCCATATAAGATTGTGCACAGGACACTCTCACAGCTCAGTATGACTTCGAGCCCAGGACACTCTCACAGCTCAGTATTAGACTGTGCACAGGACACTCACAGCTCAGTATTAGACTGTGCACAGGACACACTCACAGCTCAGTATAAGACTGAGCACAGGACACTCACACAGTTCAGTATAAGACTGTGCACAGGACACTCTCACAGCTCAGTATAAGACTGTGCACAGGACACTCTCACAGCTCAGTATAAGACTGTGCACAGGACACTCTCACAGATCAGTATAAGATTGTGCACAGGAGACTCTCACAGCTCAGTATAAGACTGTGCACAGGACACTCTCACAGCTCAGTATAAGACTGTGCACAGGACACTCTCCCAGCTCCTTATAAGACTGTGCACAGGACACTCACGCAGCTCAGTATCAGACTGTGCACAGGACACTCTCACAACTCAGTATAAAACTGTGCACAGGACACTCTCACAGCTCTGTATAAGACTGTGCACAGGACACTCTCACAGCTCAGTATCAGACTGTGCACAGGACACTCACACCTCAGTTTCAGACTGTGCACAGGACACTCACAGGTCCGTATGAGACTGTGCACAGGACACTCACAGCTCCGTATAAGACTGTGCACAGGCCACTCTTACAGCTCAGTATAAGACTGTGCACAAGACACTCTCACAGCTCATTATCAGACTGTGCACAGGACATTCACACAGCTCATTATCAGACTGTGCACAGGACACTCTCACAGCTCAGTATCAGACTGTGCACAGCACACTCACAGCTCAGTATAAGACTGTGCACAGGACACTCACAGCTCAATATAAGACTGTGCACAGGACACTCTCACAGCTCAGTATAAGACTGTGCACAGGACACTCTCACAGCTCAGTATAAGACTGTGCACAGGACACTCACAGCTCAGTATAAGACTGTGCACAGGACACTCTCACAGCTCAGTATAAGACTGTGCACAGGACACTCTCACAGCTCAGTATAAGACTGTGCACAGGACACTCTCACAGAACAGTATAGGACTGTGCACAGGACACTCACAGCTCAGTATAAGACTGTGCACAGGACACTCACAGATCAGTATCAGACTGTGCACAGAACACTCACACAGCTCAGTATCAGACTGTGCACAGGACACTCTCACAGCTCAGTATAAGACTGTGCACAGGACACTCTCACAGCTCAGTATAAGACTGTGCACAGGACACTCTCACAGCTCAGTATAAGACTGTGCACAAGACACTCTCACAGCTCATTATCAGACTGTGCAAAGGACACTCACACAGCTCATTATCAGACTGTGCACAGGACACTCTCACAGCTCAGTATAAGACTGTGCACAGGACACTCTCACAGCTCAGTAGAAGACTGAGCACGACAGTCACACAGCTCAGTATAAGACTGTGCACAGGACACTCACAGCTCAGTATAAGACTGAGCACAGGACACTCACACAGCTCAGTATAAGACGGTGCACAGGATACTCTCACAGCTCAGTATAAGACTGTGCACAGGACACTCTCAGCTCAGTATAAGGCTGTGCACAGGACACTCTCAGCTTGGTATAAGGCTGTGCACAGGACACTCTCAGCTTGGTATAAGACTGTGCACAGGACACTCTCAGCTCAGTATAAGACTGTGCACAGGACACTCTCACAACTCAGTATAAAACTGTGCACAGGACACTCTCACAGCTCTGTATAAGACTGTGCACAGGACACTCTCACAGCTCAGTATCAGACTGTGCACAGGACACTCACACCTCAGTTTCAGACTGTGCACAGGACACTCACAGGTCCGTATGAGACTGTGCACAGGACACTCACAGCTCCGTATAAGACTGTGCACAGGCCACTCTTACAGCTCAGTATAAGACTGTGCACAAGACACTCTCACAGCTCATTATCAGACTGTGCACAGGACACTCACACAGCTCATTATCAGACTGTGCACAGGACACTCTCACAGCTCAGTATCAGACTGTGCACAGCACACTCACAGCTCAGTATAAGACTGTGCACAGGACACTCACAGCTCAATATAAGACTGTGCAGAGGACACTCTCACAGCTCAGTATAAGACTGTGCACAGGACACTCTCACAGCTCAGTATAAGACTGTGCACAGGACACTCACAGCTCAGTATAAGACTGTGCACAGGACACTCACAGCTCAGTATAAGACTGTGCACAGGACACTCACAGCTCAGTATAAGACTGTGCACAGGATACTCTCACAGAACAGTATAAGACTGTGCACAGGACACTCACAGCTCAGTATAAGACTGTGCACAGGACACTCACAGATCAGTATCAGACTGTGCACAGAACACTCACACAGCTCAGTATCAGACTGTGCACAGGACACTCTCACAGCTCAGTATAAGACTGTGCACAGGACACTCTCACAGCTCAGTATAAGACTGTGCACAGGACACTCTCACAGCTCAGTATAAGACTGTGCACAGGACACTCTCACAGCTCAGTATAAGACTGTGCACAAGACACTCTCACAGCTCATTATCAGACTGTGCACAGGACACTCACACAGCTCATTATCAGACTGTGCACAGGACACTCTCAGAGCTCAGTATCAGACTGTGCACAGCACACTCACAGCTCAGTATAAGACTCTGCACAGGACACTCACAGCTCAATATAAGACTGTGCACAGGACACTCTCACAGCTCAGTATAAGACTGTGCACAGGACACTCTCACAGCTCAGTATAAGACTGTGCACAGGACACTCACAGCTCAGTATAAGACTGTGCACAGGACACTCACAGCTCAGTATAAGACTGTGCACAATACACTCTCACAGCTCAGTATAAGACTGTGCACAGGATACTCTCACAGAACAGTATAAGACTGTGCACAGGACACTCACAGCTCAGTATAAGACTGTGCACAGGACACTCACAGATCAGTATCAGACTGTGCACAGAACACTCACACAGCTCAGTATCAGACTGTGCACAGGACACTCTCAGAGCTCAGTATAAGACTGTGCACAGGACACTCTCACAGCTCAGTATAAGACTGTGCACAGGACACTCTCACAGCTCAGTATAAGACTGTGCACAGGACACTCTCACAGCTCAGTATAAGACTGTGCACAAGACACTCTCACAGCTCATTATCAGACTGTGCACAGGACACTCACACAGCTCATTATCAGACTGTGCACAGGACACTCTCACAGCTCAGTATAAGACTGTGCACAGGACACTCTCACAGCTCAGTAGAAGACTGAGCACGACAGTCACACAGCTCAGTATAAGACTGTGCACAGGACACTCACAGCTCAGTATAAGACTGAGCACAGGACACTCACACAGCTCAGTATAAGACGGTGCACAGGATACTCTCACAGCTCAGTATAAGACTGTGCACAGGACACTCTCAGCTCAGTATAAGACTGTGCACAGGACACTCTTACATCTCAGTATAAGTCTGTGCACAGGACACTCTCACAGCTCAGTATAAGACTGTGCACAGGACACTCACACAGCTCAGTATCAGACTGTGCACAGGACACTCACACAGCTCACTATCAGACTGTGCACAGGACACTCTCACAGCTCAGTATAAGACTGTGCACAGGACACTCTCACAGCTCAGTATAAGAGTGTGCACAGGACACTCACTGCTCAGTATAAGACTGTGCTCAGGACACTCTCACAGCTCAGTATCAGACTGTGCACAGGACACTCACACAGCTCACTATCAGACTGTGCACAGGACACTCTCACAGCTCAGTATAAGACTGTGCACAGGACACTCTCACAGCTCAGTATAAGACTGTGCACAGGACACTCTCACAGTTCAGTATAAGACTGTGCACAGGACACTCTCACAGCTCAGTATAAGACTGTGCACAAGACACTCTCACAGCTCATTATCAGACTGTGCACAGGACACTCACACAGCTCATTATCAGACGGTGCACAGGACACTCTCACAGCTCAGTATAAGACTGTGCACAGGACACTCTCACAGCTCAGTAGAAGACTGAGCACGACAGTCACACAGCTCAGTATAAGACTGTGCACAGGACACTCTCACAGCTCAGTATAAGACTGTGCACAGGACACTCTCACAGCTCAGTATAAGACCGAACACAGGACACTCTCACAGCTCAGTATAACACCGAACACAGGACACTCACACAGCTCAGTATAAGACCGAGCACAGGACACTCACACAGCTCAGTATAAGATTGTGCACAGGACACTGTCACAGCTCCGTATAAGACTGTGCACAGGATACTCTCACAGCTCAGTATGACTTCGAGCCAAGGACACTCTCACAGCTCAGTATTAGACTGTGCACAGGACACACTCACAGCTCAGTATAAGACTGAGCACAGGACACTCACACAGTTCAGTATAAAACTGTGCACAGGACAATCTCACAGCTCAGTATAAGACCGAACACAGGACACTCACACAGCTCAGTATAAGACCGAGCACAGGACACTCTTACAGCTCAGTATAAGTCTGCGCACAGGACACTCTCACAGCTCAGTATAAGACTCTGCACAGGACACTCACACAGCTCAGTATCAGACTGTGCACAGGACACTCACACAGCTCAGTATCAGACTGTGCACAGCACACTCACAGCTCAGTATAAGACTGTGCACAGGACACTCACAGCTCAATATAAGACTGTGCACAGGACACTCACAGCTCAATATAAGACTGTGCACAGGACACTCACAGCTCAGTATAAGACTGTGCACAGGACACTCACACACCTCAGTATCAGACTGTGCACAGGACACTCACACAGCTCAATATCAGACTGTGCACAGGACACTCACAGCTCCATATAAGACTGTGCACAGGACACTCACAGCTCCGTATAAGACTGTGCACAGGACACTCTCACAGCTCAGTATAAGACTGTGCACAGGACACTCACAGCTCAGTATAAGACTGTGCACAGGACACTCTCACAGCTCCATATAAGATTGTGCACAGGACACTCTCACAGCTCAGTATGACTTCGAGCCCAGGACACTCTCACAGCTCAGTATTAGACTGTGCACAGGACACTCACAGCTCAGTATTAGACTGTGCACAGGACACACTCACAGCTCAGTATAAGACTGAGCACAGGACACTCACACAGTTCAGCATAAGACTGTGCACAGGACACTCTCACAGCTCAGTATAAGACTGAGCACAGGACACTCTCACAGATCAGTATAAGATTGTGCACAGGAGACTCTCACAGCTCAGTATAAGACTGTGCACAGGACACTCTCACAGCTCAGTATAAGACTGTGCACAGGACACTCTCCCAGCTCCTTATAAGACTGTGCACAGGACACTCACACAGCTCAGTATCAGACTGTGCACAGGACACTCTCACAACTCAGTATAAAACTGTGCACAGGACACTCTCACAGCTCTGTATAAGACTGTGCACAGGACACTCTCACAGCTCAGTATCAGACTGTGCACAGGACACTCACACCTCAGTTTCAGACTGTGCACAGGACACTCACAGGTCCGTATGAGACTGTGCACAGGACACTCACAGCTCCGTATAAGACTGTGCACAGGCCACTCTTACAGCTCAGTATAAGACTGTGCACAAGACACTCTCACAGCTCATTATCAGACTGTGCACAGGACACTCACACAGCTCATTATCAGACTGTGCACAGGACACTCTCACAGCTCAGTATCAGACTGTGCACAGCACACTCACAGCTCAGTATAAGACTGCACAGGACACTCACAGCTCAATATAAGACTGTGCACAGGACACTCTCACAGCTCAGTATAAGACTGTGCACAGGACACTCTCACAGCTCAGTATAAGACTGTGCACAGGACACTCACAGCTCAGTATAAGACTGTGCACAGGACACTCTCACAGCTCAGTATAAGACTGTGCACAGGACACTCTCACAGAACAGTATAAGACTGTGCACAGGACACTCACAGCTCAGTATAAGACTGTGCACAGGACACTCACAGATCAGTATCAGACTGTGCACAGAACACTCACACAGCTCAGTATCAGACTGTGCACAGGACACTCTCACAGCTCAGTATAAGACTGTGCACAGGACACTCTCACAGCTCAGTATAAGACTGTGCACAGGACACTCTCACAGCTCAGTATAAGACTGTGCACAGGACACTCTCACAGCTCAGTATAAGACTGTGCACAAGACACTCTCACAGCTCATTATCAGACTGTGCACAGGACACTCACACAGCTCATTATCAGATGGTGCACAGGACACTCTCACAGCTCAGTATAAGACTGTGCACAGGACACTCTCACAGCTCAGTAGAAGACTGAGCACGACAGTCACACAGCTCAGTATAAGACTGTGCACAGGACACTCTCACAGCTCAGTATAAGACTGTGCACAGGACACTCTCACAGCTCAGTATAAGACCGAACACAGGACACTCTCACAGCTCAGTATAACACCGAACACAGGACACTCACACAGCTCAGTATAAGATTGTGCACAGGACACTGTCACAGCTCAGTATGACTTCGAGCCAAGGACACTCTCACAGCTCAGTATTAGACTGTGCACAGGACACACTCACAGCTCAGTATAAGACTGAGCACAGGACACTCACACAGTTCAGTATAAAACTGTGCACAGGACAATCTCACAGCTCAGTATAAGACCGAACACAGGACACTCACACAGCTCAGTATAAGACCGAGCACAGGACACTCTTACAGCTCAGTATAAGTCTGCGCACAGGACACTCTCACAGCTCAGTATAAGACTCTGCACAGGACACTCACACAGCTCAGTATCAGACTGTGCACAGGACACTCACACAGCTCAGTATCAGACTGTGCACAGCACACTCACAGCTCAGTATAAGACTGTGCACAGGACACTCACAGCTCAATATAAGACTGTGCACAGGACACTCACAGCTCAATATAAGACTGTGCACAGGACACTCATAGCTCAGTATAAGACTGTGCACAGGACACTCACACACCTCAGTATCAGACTGTGCACAGGACACTCACACAGCTCAGTATCAGACTGTGCACAGGACACTCACAGCTCCATATAAGACTGTGCACAGGACACTCACAGCTCCGTATAAGACTGTGCACAGGACACTGTCACAGCTCAGTATAAGACTGTGCACAAGACACTCTCACAGCTCATTATCAGACTGTGCACAAGACACTCACACAGCTCGTTATCAGACTGTGCACAGGACACTCTTACATCTCAGTATAAGTCTGTGCACAGGACACTCTCACAGCTCAGTATAAGACTGTGCACAGGACACTCACACAGCTCAGTATCAGACTGTGCACAGGACACTCACACAGCTCACTATCAGACTGTGCACAGGACACTCTCACAGCTCAGTATAAGACTGTGCACAGGACACTCTCACAGCTCAGTATAAGAGTGTGCACAGGACACTCACTGCTCAGTATAAGACTGTGCTCAGGACACTCTCACAGCTCAGTATCAGACTGTGCACAGGACACTCACACAGCTCACTATCAGACTGTGCACAGGACACTCTCACAGCTCAGTATAAGACTGTGCACAGGACACTCTCACAGAACAGTATAAGACTGTGCACAGGACACTCACAGCTCAGTATAAGACTGTGCACAGGACACTCACAGATCAGTATCAGACTGTGCACAGAACACTCACACAGCTCAGTATCAGACTGTGCACAGGACACTCTCACAGCTCAGTATAAGACTGTGCACAGGACACTCTCACAGCTCAGTATAAGACTGTGCACAGGACACTCTCACAGCTCAGTATAAGACTGTGCACAGGACACTCTCACAGCTCAGTATAAGACTGTGCACAAGACACTCTCACAGCTCATTATCAGACTGTGCACAGGACACTCACACAGCTCATTATCAGATGGTGCACAGGACACTCTCACAGCTCAGTATAAGACTGTGCACAGGACACTCTCACAGCTCAGTAGAAGACTGAGCACGACAGTCACACAGCTCAGTATAAGACTGTGCACAGGACACTCTCACAGCTCAGTATAAGACTGTGCACAGGACACTCTCACAGCTCAGTATAAGACCGAACACAGGACACTCTCACAGCTCAGTATAACACCGAACACAGGACACTCACACAGCTCAGAATAAGATTGTGCACAGGACACTGTCACAGCTCAGCATGACTTCGAGCCAAGGACACTCTCACAGCTCAGTATTAGACTGTGCACAGGACACACTCACAGCTCAGTATAAGACTGAGCACAGGACACTCACACAGTTCAGTATAAAACTGTGCACAGGACAATCTCACAGCTCAGTATAAGACCGAACACAGGACACTCACACAGCTCAGTATAAGACCGAGCACAGGACACTCTTACAGCTCAGTATAAGTCTGCGCACAGGACACTCTCACAGCTCAGTATAAGACTCTGCACAGGACACTCACACAGCTCAGTATCAGACTGTGCACAGGACACTCACACAGCTCAGTATCAGACTGTGCACAGCACACTCACAGCTCAGTATAAGACTGTGCACAGGACACTCACAGCTCAATATAAGACTGTGCACAGGACACTCACAGCTCAATATAAGACTGTGCACAGGACACTCACAGCTCAGTATAAGACTGTGCACAGGACACTCACACACCTCAGTATCAGACTGTGCACAGGACACTCACACAGCTCAGTATCAGACTGTGCACAGGACACTCACAGCTCCATATAAGACTGTGCACAGGACACTCACAGCTCCGTATAAGACTGTGCACAGGACACTCTCACAGCTCAGTATAAGACTGTGCACAAGACACTCTCACAGCTCATTATCAGACTGTGCACAAGACACTCACACAGCTCGTTATCAGACTGTGCACAGGACACTCTTACATCTCAGTATAAGTCTGTGCACAGGACACTCTCACAGCTCAGTATAAGACTGTGCACAGGACACTCACACAGCTCAGTATCAGACTGTGCACAGGACACTCACACAGCTCACTATCAGACTGTGCACAGGACACTCTCACAGCTCAGTATAAGACTGTGCACAGGACACTCTCACAGCTCAGTATAAGAGTGTGCACAGGACACTCACTGCTCAGTATAAGACTGTGCTCAGGACACTCTCACAGCTCAGTATCAGACTGTGCACAGGACACTCACACAGCTCACTATCAGACTGTGCACAGGACACTCTCACAGCTCAGTATAAGACTGTGCACAGGACACTCTCACAGAACAGTATAAGACTGTGCACAGGACACTCACAGCTCAGTATAAGACTGTGCACAGGACACTCACAGATCAGTATCAGACTGTGCACAGAACACTCACACAGCTCAGTATCAGACTGTGCACAGGACACTCTCACAGCTCAGTATAAGACTGTGCACAGGACACTCTCACAGCTCAGTATAAGACTGTGCACAGGACACTCTCACAGCTCAGTATAAGACTGTGCACAGGACACTCTCACAGCTCAGTATAAGACTGTGCACAAGACACTCTCACAGCTCATTATCAGACTGTGCACAGGACACTCACACAGCTCATTATCAGATGGTGCACAGGACACTCTCACAGCTCAGTATAAGACTGTGCACAGGACACTCTCACAGCTCAGTAGAAGACTGAGCACGACAGTCACACAGCTCAGTATAAGACTGTGCACAGGACACTCTCACAGCTCAGTATAAGACTGTGCACAGGACACTCTCACAGCTCAGTATAAGACCGAACACAGGACACTCTCACAGCTCAGTATAACACCGAACACAGGACACTCACACAGCTCAGTATAAGATTGTGCACAGGACACTGTCACAGCTCAGCATGACTTCGAGCCAAGGACACTCTCACAGCTCAGTATTAGACTGTGCACAGGACACACTCACAGCTCAGTATAAGACTGAGCACAGGACACTCACACAGTTCAGTATAAAACTGTGCACAGGACAATCTCACAGCTCAGTATAAGACCGAACACAGGACACTCACACAGCTCAGTATAAGACCGAGCACAGGACACTCTTACAGCTCAGTATAAGTCTGCGCACAGGACACTCTCACAGCTCAGTATAAGACTCTGCACAGGACACTCACACAGCTCAGTATCAGACTGTGCACAGGACACTCACACAGCTCAGTATCAGACTGTGCACAGCACACTCACAGCTCAGTATAAGACTGTGCACAGGACACTCACAGCTCAATATAAGACTGTGCACAGGACACTCACAGCTCAATATAAGACTGTGCACAGGACACTCACAGCTCAGTATAAGACTGTGCACAGGACACTCACACACCTCAGTATCAGACTGTGCACAGGACACTCACACAGCTCAGTATCAGACTGTGCACAGGACACTCACAGCTCCATATAAGACTGTGCACAGGACACTCACAGCTCCGTATAAGACTGTGCACAGGACACTCTCACAGCTCAGTATAAGACTGTGCACAAGACACTCTCACAGCTCATTATCAGACTGTGCACAAGACACTCACACAGCTCGTTATCAGACTGTGCACAGGACACTCTTACATCTCAGTATAAGTCTGTGCACAGGACACTCTCACAGCTCAGTATAAGACTGTGCACAGGACACTCACACAGCTCAGTATCAGACTGTGCACAGGACACTCACACAGCTCACTATCAGACTGTGCACAGGACACTCTCACAGCTCAGTATAAGACTGTGCACAGGACACTCTCACAGCTCAGTATAAGAGTGTGCACAGGACACTCACTGCTCAGTATAAGACTGTGCTCAGGACACTCTCACAGCTCAGTATCAGACTGTGCACAGTACACTCACACAGCTCACTATCAGACTGTGCACAGGACACTCTCACAGCTCAGTATAAGACTGTGCACATGACACTCTCACAGCTCAGTATAAGAGTGTGCACAGGACACTCACTGCTCAGTATAAGACTGTGCTCAGGACACTCTCACAGCTCATTATCAGACTGTGCACAGGACACTCACACAGCTCGTTATCAGACTGTGCACAGGACACTCTTACATCTCAGTATAAGTCTGTGCACAGGACACTCTCACAGCTCAGTATAAGACTGTGCACAGGACACTCACACAGCTCAGTATCAGACTGTGCACAGGACACTCACACAGCTCACTATCAGACTGTGCACAGGACACTCTCACAGCTCAGTATAAGACTGTGCACAGGACACTCTCACAGCTCAGTATAAGAGTGTGCACAGGACACTCACTGCTCAGTATAAGACTGTGCTCAGGACACTCTCACAGCTCAGTATCAGACTGTGCACAGGACACTCACACAGCTCACTATCAGACTGTGCACAGGACACTCTCACAGCTCAGTATAAGACTGTGCACATGACACTCTCACAGTTCAGTATAAGAGTGTGCACAGGACACTCACTGCTCAGTATAAGACTGTGCTCAGGACACTCTCACAGCTCATTATCAGACTGTGCACAGGACACTCACACAGCTCGTTATCAGACTGTGCACAGGACACTCTTACATCTCAGTATAAGTCTGTGCACAGGACACTCTCACAGCTCAGTATAAGACTGTGCACAGGACACTCACACAGCTCAGTATCAGACTGTGCACAGGACACTCACACAGCTCACTATCAGACTGTGCACAGGACACTCTCACAGCTCAGTATAAGACTGTGCACAGGACACTCTCACAGCTCAGTATAAGAGTGTGCACAGGACACTCACTGCTCAGTATAAGACTGTGCTCAGGACACTCTCACAGCTCAGTATCAGACTGTGCACAGGACACTCACACAGCTCACTATCAGACTGTGCACAGGACACTCTCACAGCTCAGTATAAGACTGTGCACAGGACACTCTCACAGCTCTGTATAAGAGTGTGCACAGGACACTCTCACTGCTCAGTATACGACTGTGCTCAGGACACTCACACAGCTCAGTATAAGACTGTGCACAGGACACTCTCACAGCTCAGTATAAGATTGTGCACAGGACACTCTCACAGCTCAGTATAAGACTGTGCACAGGACACTCTCACAGCCCAGTATAAGACTGTGCACAGGACACTCTCACAGCTCAGTATAAGACTGTGCACAGGACACTCTCACAGCTCAGTATAAGACTGTGCACAGGACACTCTCACAGCTCAGTATAAGACTGTGCACAGGACACTCTCACAGCTCCATATCAGATTGTGCACAGGACACTCTCACAGCTCAGTATGACTTCGAGCCCAGGACACTCTCACAGCTCAGTATTAGACTGTGCACAGGACACTCACAGCTCAGTATTAGACTGTGCACAGGACACACTCACAGCTCAGTATAAGACTGAGCACAGGACACTCACACAGTTCAGTATAAGACTGTGCACAGGACACTCTCACAGCTCAGTATAAGACTGTGCACAGGACACTCTCACAGCTCAGTATAAGACTGTGCACAGGACACTCTCACAGATCAGTATAAGATTGTGCACAGGAGACTCTCACAGCTCAGTATAAGACTGTGCACAGGACACTCTCACAGATCAGTATAAGATTGTGCACAGGAGACTCTCACAGCTCAGTATAAGACTGTGCACAGGACACTCTCACAGCTCAGTATAAGACTGTGCACAGGACACTCTCCCAGCTCCTTATAAGACTGTGCACAGGACACTCACACAGCTCTGTATAAGACTGTGCACAGGACACTCTCACAGCTCAGTATCAGACTGTGCACAGGACACTCACACCTCAGTTTCAGACTGTGCACAGGACACTCACAGGTCCGTATGAGACTGTGCACAGGACACTCACAGCTCCGTATAAGACTGTGCACAGGCCACTCTTACAGCTCAGTATAAGACTGTGCACAAGACACTCTCACAGCTCATTATCAGACTGTGCACAGGACACTCACACAGCTCATTATCAGACTGTGCACAGGACACTCTCACAGCTCAGTATCAGACTGTGCACAGCACACTCACAGCTCAGTATAAGACTGTGCACAGGACACTCACAGCTCAATATAAGACTGTGCACAGGACACTCTCACAGCTCAGTATAAGACTGTGCACAGGACACTCTCACAGCTCAGTATAAGACTGTGCACAGGACACTCACAGCTCAGTATAAGACTGTGCACAGGACACTCTCACAGCTCAGTATAAGACTGTGCACAGGACACTCTCACAGCTCAGTATAAGACTGTGCACAGGACACTCTCACAGAACAGTATAAGACTGTGCACAGGACACTCACAGCTCAGTATAAGACTGTGCACAGGACACTCACAGATCAGTATCAGACTGTGCACAGAACACTCACACAGCTCAGTATCAGATTGTGCACAGGACACTCTCACAGCTCAGTATAAGACTGTGCACAGGACACTCTCACAGCTCAGTATAAGACTGTGCACAGGACACTCTCACAGCTCAGTATAAGACTGTGCACAGGACACTCTCACAGCTCAGTATAAGACTGTGCACAAGACACTCTCACAGCTCATTATCAGACTGTGCACAGGACACTCACACAGCTCATTATCAGACTTTGCACAGGACACTCTCACAGCTCAGTATAAGACTGTGCACAGGACACTCTCACAGCTCAGTAGAAGACTGAGCACGACAGTCACACAGCTCAGTATAAGACTGTGCACAGGACACTCACAGCTCAGTATAAGACTGAGCACAGGACACTCACACAGCTCAGTATAAGACGGTGCACAGGATACTCTCACACCTCAGTATAAGACTGTGCACAGGACACTCTCAGCTCAGTATAAGACTGTGCACAGGACACTCTCAGCTTAGTATAAGACTGTGCACAGGACACTCTCAGCTCAGTATAAGACTGTGCACAGGACACTCTCACAACTCAGTATAAAACTGTGCACAGGACACTCTCACAGCTCTGTATAAGACTGTGCACAGGACACTCTCACAGCTCAGTATCAGACTGTGCACAGGACACTCACACCTCAGTTTCAGACTGTGCACAGGACACTCACAGGTCCGTATGAGACTGTGCACAGGACACTCACAGCTCCGTATAAGACTGTGCACAGGCCACTCTTACAGCTCAGTATAAGACTGTGCACAAGACACTCTCACAGCTCATTATCAGACTGTGCACAGGACACTCACACAGCTCATTATCAGACTGTGCACAGGACACTCTCACAGCTCAGTATCAGACTGTGCACAGCACACTCACAGCTCAGTATAAGACTGTGCACAGGACACTCACAGCTCAATATAAGACTGTGCACAGGACACTCTCACAGCTCAGTATAAGACTGCACAGGACACTCTCACAGCTCAGTATAAGACTGTGCACAGGACACTCACAGCTCAGTATAAGACTGTGCACAGGACACTCACAGCTCAGTATAAGACTGTGCACAGGACACTCACAGCTCAGTATAAGACTGTGCACAGGACACTCACAGCTCAGTATAAGACTGTGCACAGGACACTCTCACAGCTCAGTATAAGACTGTGCACAGGATACTCTCACAGAACAGTATATGACTGTGCACAGGACACTCACAGCTCAGTATAAGACTGTGCACAGGACACTCACAGATCAGTATCAGACTGTGCACAGAACACTCACACAGCTCAGTATCAGACTGTGCACAGGACACTCTCACAGCTCAGTATAAGACTGTGCACAGGACACTCTCACAGCTCAGTATAAGACTGTGCACAGGACACTCTCACAGCTCAGTATAAGACTGTGCACAGGACACTCTCACAGCTCAGTATAAGACTGTGCACAAGACACTCTCACAGCTCATTATCAGACTGTGCACAGGACACTCACACAGCTCATTATCAGACTGTGCACAGGACACTCTCACAGCTCAGTATAAGACTGTGCACAGGACACTCTCACAGCTCAGTAGAAGACTGAGCACGACAGTCACACAGCTCAGTATAAGACTGTGCACAGGACACTCAAAGCTCAGTATAAGACTGAGCACAGGACACTCACACAGCTCAGTATAAGACGGTGCACAGGATACTCTCACAGCTCAGTATAAGACTGTGCACAGGACACTCTCAGCTCAGTATAAGACTGTGCACAGGACACTCTTACATCTCAGTATAAGTCTGTGCACAGGACACTCTCACAGCTCAGTATAAGACTGTGCACAGGACACTCACACAGCTCAGTATCAGACTGTGCACAGGACACTCACACAGCTCACTATCAGACTGTGCACAGGACACTCTCACAGCTCAGTATAAGACTGTGCACAGGACACTCTCACAGCTCAGTATAAGAGTGTGCACAGGACACTCACTGCTCAGTATAAGACTGTGCTCAGGACACTCTCACAGCTCAGTATCAGACTGTGCACAGGACACTCTCACAGCTCAGTATAAGACTGTGCACAGGACACTCTCACAGCTCAGTATAAGACTGTGCACAGGACACTCTCACAGCTCATTATCAGACTGTGCACAAGACACTCTCACAGCTCATTATCAGACTGTGCACAGGACACTCACACAGCTCATTATCAGACTGTGCACAGGACACTCTCACAGCTCAGTATAAGACTGTGCACAGGACACTCTCACAGCTCAGTAGAAGACTGAGCACGACAGTCACACAGCTCAGTATAAGACTGTGCACAGGACACTCACAGCTCAGTATAAGATTGAGCACAGGACACTCACACAGCTCAGTATAAGATGGTGCACAGGATACTCTCACAGCTCAGTATAAGACTGTGCACAGGACACTCTCAGCTCAGTATAAGACTGTGCACAGGACACTCTCAGCTTAGTATAAGACTGTGCACAGGACACTCTCAGCTCAGTATAAGACTGTGCACAGGACACTCTCACAACTCAGTATAAAACTGTGCACAGGACACTCTCACAGCTCTGTATAAGAATGTGCACAGGACACTCTCACAGCTCAGTATCAGACTGTGCACAGGACACTCACACCTCAGTTTCAGACTGTGCACAGGACACTCACAGGTCCGTATGAGACTGTACACAGGACACTCACAGCTCCGTATAAGACTGTGCACAGGCCACTCTTACAGCTCAGTATAAGACTGTGCACAAGACACTCTCACAGCTCATTATCAGACTGTGCACAGGACACTCACACAGCTCATTATCAGACTGTGCACAGGACACTCTCACAGCTCAGTATCAGACTGTGCACAGCACACTCACAGCTCAGTATAAGACTGTGCACAGGACACTCACAGCTCAATATAAGACTGTGCACAGGACACTCTCACAGCTCAGTATAAGACTGTGCACAGGACACTCTCACAGCTCAGTATAAGACTGTGCACAGGACACTCACAGCTCAGTATAAGACTGTGCACAGGACACTCACAGCTCAGTATAAGACTGTGCACAGGACACTCACAGCTCAGTATAAGACTGTGCACAGGACACTCTCACAGCTCAGTATAAGACTGTGCACAGGATACTCTCACAGAACAGTATGAGACTGTGCACAGGACACTCACAGCTCAGTATAAGACTGTGCACAGGACACTCACAGATCAGTATCAGACTGTGCACAGAACACTCACACAGCTCAGTATCAGACTGTGCACAGGACACTCTCACAGCTCAGTATAAGACTGTGCACAGGACACTCTCACAGCTCAGTATAAGACTGTGCACAGGACACTCTCACAGCTCAGTATAAGACTGTGCACAGGACACTCTCACAGCTCAGTATAAGACTGTGCACAAGACACTCTCACAGCTCATTATCAGACTGTGCACAGGACACTCACACAGCTCATTATCAGACTGTGCACAGGACACTCACACAGCTCATTATCAGACTGTGCACAGGACACTCTCACAGCTCAGTATCAGACTGTGCACAGCACACTCACAGCTCAGTATAAGACTGTGCACAGGACACTCACAGCTCAATATAAGACTGTGCACAGGACACTCTCACAGCTCAGTATAAGACTGTGCACAGGACACTCTCACAGCTCAGTATAAGACTGTGCACAGGACACTCACAGCTCAGTATAAGACTGTGCACAGGACACTCTCACAGCTCAGTATAAGACTGTGCACAGGACACTCTCACAGCTCAGTATAAGACTGTGCACAGGACACTCTCACAGAACAGTATAGGACTGTGCACAGGACACTCACAGCTCAGTATAAGACTGTGCACAGGACACTCACAGATCAGTATCAGACTGTGCACAGAACACTCACACAGCTCAGTATCAGACTGTGCACAGGACACTCTCACAGCTCAGTATAAGACTGTGCACAGGACACTCTCACAGCTCAGTATAAGACTGTGCACAGGACACTCTCACAGCTCAGTATAAGACTGTGCACAAGACACTCTCACAGCTCATTATCAGACTGTGCAAAGGACACTCACACAGCTCATTATCAGACTGTGCACAGGACACTCTCACAGCTCAGTATAAGACTGTGCACAGGACACTCTCACAGCTCAGTAGAAGACTGAGCACGACAGTCACACAGCTCAGTATAAGACTGTGCACAGGACACTCACAGCTCAGTATAAGACTGAGCACAGGACACTCACACAGCTCAGTATAAGACGGTGCACAGGATACTCTCACAGCTCAGTATAAGACTGTTCACAGGACACTCTCAGCTCAGTATAAGACTGTGCACAGGACACTCTTACATCTCAGTATAAGTCTGTGCACAGGACACTCTCACAGCTCAGTATAAGACTGTGCACAAGACACTCTCACAGCTCATTATCAGACTGTGCACAGGACACTCTCACAGCTCAGTATAAGACTGTGCACAGGACACTCACAGCTCAGTATAAGACTGTGCACAGGACACTCACAGCTCAGTATAAGACTGTGCACAATACACTCTCACAGCTCAGTATAAGACTGTGCACAGGATACTCTCACAGAACAGTATAAGACTGTGCACAGGACACTCACAGCTCAGTATAAGACTGTGCACAGGACACTCACAGATCAGTATCAGACTGTGCACAGAACACTCACACAGCTCAGTATCAGACTGTGCACAGGACACTCTCAGAGCTCAGTATAAGACTGTGCACAGGACACTCTCACAGCTCAGTATAAGACTGTGCACAGGACACTCTCACAGCTCAGTATAAGACTGTGCACAGGACACTCTCACAGCTCAGTATAAGACTGTGCACAAGACACTCTCACAGCTCATTATCAGACTGTGCACAGGACACTCACACAGCTCATTATCAGACTGTGCACAGGACACTCTCACAGCTCAGTATAAGACTGTGCACAGGACACTCTCACAGCTCAGTAGAAGACTGAGCACGACAGTCACACAGCTCAGTATAAGACTGTGCACAGGACACTCACAGCTCAGTATAAGACTGAGCACAGGACACTCACACAGCTCAGTATAAGACGGTGCACAGGATACTCTCACAGCTCAGTATAAGACTGTGCACAGGACACTCTCAGCTCAGTATAAGACTGTGCACAGGACACTCTTACATCTCAGTATAAGTCTGTGCACAGGACACTCTCACAGCTCAGTATAAGACTGTGCACAGGACACTCACACAGCTCAGTATCACACTGTGCACAGGACACTCACACAGCTCACTATCAGACTGTGCACAGGACACTCTCACAGCTCAGTATAAGACTGTGCACAGGACACTCTCACAGCTCAGTATAAGAGTGTGCACAGGACACTCACTGCTCAGTATAAGACTGTGCTCAGGACACTCTCACAGCTCAGTATCAGACTGTGCACAGGACACTCACACAGCTCACTATCAGACTGTGCACAGGACACTCTCACAGCTCAGTATAAGACTGTGCACAGGACACTCTCACAGCTCAGTATAAGACTGTGCACAGGACACTCTCACAGTTCAGTATAAGACTGTGCACAGGACACTCTCACAGCTCAGTATAAGACTGTGCACAAGACACTCTCACAGCTCATTATCAGACTGTGCACAGGACACTCACACAGCTCATTATCAGACGGTGCACAGGACACTCTCACAGCTCAGTATAAGACTGTGCACTGGACACTCTCACAGCTCAGTAGAAGACTGAGCACGACAGTCACACAGCTCAGTATAAGACTGTGCACAGGACACTCTCACAGCTCAGTATAAGACTGTGCACAGGACACTCTCACAGCTCAGTATAAGACCGAACACAGGACACTCTCACAGCTCAGTATAACACCGAACACAGGACACTCACACAGCTCAGTATAAGACCGAGCACAGGACACTCACACAGCTCAGTATAAGATTGTGCACAGGACACTGTCACAGCTCCGTATAAGACTGTGCACAGGATACTCTCACAGCTCAGTATGACTTCGAGCCAAGGACACTCTCACAGCTCAGTATTAGACTGTGCACAGGACACACTCACAGCTCAGTATAAGACTGAGCACAGGACACTCACACAGTTCAGTATAAAACTGTGCACAGGACAATCTCACAGCTCAGTATAAGACCGAACACAGGACACTCACACAGCTCAGTATAAGACCGAGCACAGGACACTCTTACAGCTCAGTATAAGTCTGCGCACAGGACACTCTCACAGCTCAGTATAAGACTCTGCACAGGACACTCACACAGCTCAGTATCAGACTGTGCACAGGACACTCACACAGCTCAGTATCAGACTGTGCACAGCACACTCACAGCTCAGTATAAGACTGTGCACAGGACACTCACAGCTCAATATAAGACTGTGCACAGGACACTCACAGCTCAATATAAGACTGTGCACAGGACACTCACAGCTCAGTATAAGACTGTGCACAGGACACTCACACACCTCAGTATCAGACTGTGCACAGGACACTCACACAGCTCAATATCAGACTGTGCACAGGACACTCACAGCTCCATATAAGACTGTGCACAGGACACTCACAGCTCCGTATAAGACTGTGCACAGGACACTCTCACAGCTCAGTATAAGACTGTGCACAGGACACTCACAGCTCAGTATAAGACTGTGCACAGGACACTCTCACAGCTCCATATAAGATTGTGCACAGGACACTCTCACAGCTCAGTATGACTTCGAGCCCAGGACACTCTCACAGCTCAGTATTAGACTGTGCACAGGACACTCACAGCTCAGTATTAGACTGTGCACAGGACACACTCACAGCTCAGTATAAGACTGAGCACAGGACACTCACACAGTTCAGTATAAGACTGTGCACAGGACACTCTCACAGCTCAGTATAAGACTGTGCACAAGACACTCTCACAGCTCAGTATAAGACTGTGCACAGGACACTCTCACAGATCAGTATAAGATTGTGCACAGGAGACTCTCACAGCTCAGTATAAGACTGTGCACAGGACACTCTCACAGCTCAGTATAAGACTGTGCACAGGACACTCTCCCAGCTCCTTATAAGACTGTGCACAGGACACTCACACAGCTCAGTATCAGACTGTGCACAGGACACTCTCACAACTCAGTATAAAACTGTGCACAGGACACTCTCACAGCTCTGTATAAGACTGTGCACAGGACACTCTCACAGCTCAGTATCAGACTGTGCACAGGACACTCACACCTCAGTTTCAGACTGTGCACAGGACACTCACAGGTCCGTATGAGACTGTGCACAGGACACTCACAGCTCCGTATAAGACTGTGCACAGGCCACTCTTACAGCTCAGTATAAGACTGTGCACAAGACACTCTCACAGCTCATTATCAGACTGTGCACAGGACACTCACACAGCTCATTATCAGACTGTGCACAGGACACTCTCACAGCTCAGTATCAGACTGTGCACAGCACACTCACAGCTCAGTATAAGACTGTGCACAGGACACTCACAGCTCAATATAAGACTGTGCACAGGACACTCTCACAGCTCAGTATAAGACTGTGCACAGGAGACTCTCACAGCTCAGTATAAGACTGTGCACAGGACACTCACAGCTCAGTATAAGACTGTGCACAGGACACTCTCACAGCTCAGTATAAGACTGTGCACAGGACACTCTCACAGAACAGTATAAGACTGTGCACAGGACACTCACAGCTCAGTATAAGACTGTGCACAGGACACTCACAGATCAGTATCAGACTGTGCACAGAACACTCACACAGCTCAGTATCAGACTGTGCACAGGACACTCTCACAGCTCAGTATAAGACTGTGCACAGGACACTCTCACAGCTCAGTATAAGACTGTGCACAGGACACTCTCACAGCTCAGTATAAGACTGTGCACAGGACACTCTCACAGCTCAGTATAAGACTGTGCACAAGACACTCTCACAGCTCATTATCAGACTGTGCACAGGACACTCACACAGCTCATTATCAGATGGTGCACAGGACACTCTCACAGCTCAGTATAAGACTGTGCACAGGACACTCTCACAGCTCAGTAGAAGACTGAGCACGACAGTCACACAGCTCAGTATAAGACTGTGCACAGGACACTCTCACAGCTCAGTATAAGACTGTGCACAGGACACTCTCACAGCTCAGTATAAGACCGAACACAGGACACTCTCACAGCTCAGTATAACACCGAACACAGGACACTCACACAGCTCAGTATAAGATTGTGCACAGGACACTGTCACAGCTCAGTATGACTTCGAGCCAAGGACACTCTCACAGCTCAGTATTAGACTGTGCACAGGACACACTCACAGCTCAGTATAAGACTGAGCACAGGACACTCACACAGTTCAGTATAAAACTGTGCACAGGACAATCTCACAGCTCAGTATAAGACCGAACACAGGACACTCACACAGCTCAGTATAAGACCGAGCACAGGACACTCTTACAGCTCAGTATAAGTCTGCGCACAGGACACTCTCACAGCTCAGTATAAGACTCTGCACAGGACACTCACACAGCTCAGTATCAGACTGTGCACAGGACACTCACACAGCTCAGTATCAGACTGTGCACAGCACACTCACAGCTCATTATAAGACTGTGCACAGGACACTCACAGCTCAATATAAGACTGTGCACAGGACACTCACAGCTCAATATAAGACTGTGCACAGGACACTCACAGCTCAGTATAAGACTGTGCACAGGACACTCACACACCTCAGTATCAGACTGTGCACAGGACACTCACACAGCTCAGTATCAGACTGTGCACAGGACACTCACAGCTCCATATAAGACTGTGCACAGGACACTCACAGCTCCGTATAAGACTGTGCACAGGACACTCTCACAGCTCAGTATAAGACTGTGCACAAGACACTCTCACAGCTCATTATCAGACTGTGCACAAGACACTCACACAGCTCGTTATCAGACTGTGCACAGGACACTCTTACATCTCAGTATAAGTCTGTGCACAGGACACTCTCACAGCTCAGTATAAGACTGTGCACAGGACACTCACACAGCTCAGTATCAGACTGTGCACAGGACACTCACACAGCTCACTATCAGACTGTGCACAGGACACTCTCACAGCTCAGTATAAGACTGTGCACAGGACACTCTCACAGCTCAGTATAAGAGTGTGCACAGGACACTCACTGCTCAGTATAAGACTGTGCTCAGGACACTCTCACAGCTCAGTATCAGACTGTGCACAGGACACTCACACAGCTCACTATCAGACTGTGCACAGGACACTCTCACAGCTCAGTATAAGACTGTGCACAGGGCACTCTCACAGAACAGTATAAGACTGTGCACAGGACACTCACAGCTCAGTATAAGACTGTGCACAGGACACTCACAGATCAGTATCAGACTGTGCACAGAACACTCACACAGCTCAGTATCAGACTGTGCACAGGACACTCTCACAGCTCAGTATAAGACTGTGCACAGGACACTCTCACAGCTCAGTATAAGACTGTGCACAGGACACTCTCACAGCTCAGTATAAGACTGTGCACAGGACACTCTCACAGCTCAGTATAAGACTGTGCACAAGACACTCTCACAGCTCATTATCAGACTGTGCACAGGACACTCACACAGCTCATTATCAGATGGTGCACAGGACACTCTCACAGCTCAGTATAAGACTGTGCACAGGACACTCTCACAGCTCAGTATAAGACTGTGCACAGGACACTCTCACAGCTCAGTATAAGACTGTGCACAAGACACTCTCACAGCTCATTATCAGACTGTGCACAGGACACTCACACAGCTCATTATCAGATGGTGCACAGGACACTCTCACAGCTCAGTATAAGACTGTGCACAGGACACTCTCACAGCTCAGTAGAAGACTGAGCACGACAGTCACACAGCTCAGTATAAGACTGTGCACAGGACACTCTCACAGCTC
The DNA here is from genome assembly GCF_046119375.1 of Phyllobates terribilis. Lineage (NCBI taxonomy): Eukaryota > Metazoa > Chordata > Amphibia > Anura > Dendrobatidae > Phyllobates > Phyllobates terribilis. The sequence continues at coordinate 645,541,331 of NW_027362771.1, forward strand.
AGTATAAGACTGTGCACAGGACACTCTCACAGCTCAGTATAAGACCGAACACAGGACACTCTCACAGCTCAGTATAACACCGAACACAGGACACTCACACAGCTCAGTATAAGATTGTGCACAGGACACTGTCACAGCTCAGTATGACTTCGAGCCAAGGACACTCTCACAGCTCAGTATTAGACTGTGCACAGGACACACTCACAGCTCAGTATAAGACTGAGCACAGGACACTCACACAGTTCAGTATAAAACTGTGCACAGGACAATCTCACAGCTCAGTATAAGACCGAACACAGGACACTCACACAGCTCAGTATAAGACCGAGCACAGGACACTCTTACAGCTCAGTATAAGTCTGCGCACAGGACACTCTCACAGCTCAGTATAAGACTCTGCACAGGACACTCACACAGCTCAGTATCAGACTGTGCACAGGACACTCACACAGCTCAGTATCAGACTGTGCACAGCACACTCACAGCTCAGTATAAGACTGTGCACAGGACACTCACAGCTCAATATAAGACTGTGCACAGGACACTCACAGCTCAATATAAGACTGTGCACAGGACACTCACAGCTCAGTATAAGACTGTGCACAGGACACTCACACACCTCAGTATCAGACTGTGCACAGGACACTCACACAGCTCAGTATCAGACTGTGCACAGGACACTCACAGCTCCATATAAGACTGTGCACAGGACACTCACAGCTCCGTATAAGACTGTGCACAGGACACTCTCACAGCTCAGTATAAGACTGTGCACAAGACACTCTCACAGCTCATTATCAGACTGTGCACAAGACACTCACACAGCTCGTTATCAGACTGTGCACAGGACACTCTTACATCTCAGTATAAGTCTGTGCACAGGACACTCTCACAGCTCAGTATAAGACTGTGCACAGGACACTCACACAGCTCAGTATCAGACTGTGCACAGGACACTCACACAGCTCACTATCAGACTGTGCACAGGACACTCTCACAGCTCAGTATAAGACTGTGCACAGGACACTCTCACAGCTCAGTATAAGAGTGTGCACAGGACACTCACTGCTCAGTATAAGACTGTGCTCAGGACACTCTCACAGCTCAGTATCAGACTGTGCACAGGACACTCACACAGCTCACTATCAGACTGTGCACAGGACACTCTCACAGCTCAGTATAAGACTGTGCACATGACACTCTCACAGCTCAGTATAAGAGTGTGCACAGGACACTCACTGCTCAGTATAAGACTGTGCTCAGGACACTCTCACAGCTCATTATCAGACTGTGCACAGGACACTCACACAGCTCGTTATCAGACTGTGCACAGGACACTCTTACATCTCAGTATAAGACTGTGCACAGGACACTCTCACAGCTCAGTATAAGACTGTGCACAGGACACTCACACAGCTCAGTATCAGACTGTGCACAGGACACTCACACAGCTCACTATCAGACTGTGCACAGGACACTCTCACAGCTCAGTATAAGACTGTGCACAGGACACTCTCACAGCTCAGTATAAGAGTGTGCACAGGACACTCACTGCTCAGTATAAGACTGTGCTCAGGACACTCTCACAGCTCAGTATCAGACTGTGCACAGGACACTCACACAGCTCACTATCAGACTGTGCAGAGGACACTCTCACAGCTCAGTATAAGACTGTGCACATGACACTCTCACAGCTCAGTATAAGAGTGTGCACAGGACACTCACTGCTCAGTATAAGACTGTGCTCAGGACACTCTCACAGCTCATTATCAGACTGTGCACAGGACACTCACACAGCTCGTTATCAGACTGTGCACAGGACACTCTTACATCTCAGTATAAGTCTGTGCACAGGACACTCTCACAGCTCAGTATAAGACTGTGCACAGGACACTCACACAGCTCAGTATCAGACTGTGCACAGGACACTCACACAGCTCACTATCAGACTGTGCACAGGACACTCTCACAGCTCAGTATAAGACTGTGCACAGGACACTCTCACAGCTCAGTATAAGAGTGTGCACAGGACACTCACTGCTCAGTATAAGACTGTGCTCAGGACACTCTCACAGCTCAGTATCAGACTGTGCACAGGACACTCACACAGCTCACTATCAGACTGTGCACAGGACACTCTCACAGCTCAGTATAAGACTGTGCACAGGACACTCTCACAGCTCTGTATAAGAGTGTGCACAGGACACTCTCACTGCTCAGTATACGACTGTGCTCAGGACACTCACACAGCTCAGTATAAGACTGTGCACAGGACACTCTCACAGCTCAGTATAAGATTGTGCACAGGACACTCTCACAGCTCAGTATAAGACTGTGCACAGGACACTCTCACAGCTCAGTATAAGACTGTGCACAGGACACTCTCACAGCTCAGTATAAGACTGTGCACAGGACACTCTCACAGCTCAGTATAAGACTGTGCACAGGACACTCTCACAGCTCCATATCAGATTGTGCACAGGACACTCTCACAGCTCAGTATGACTTCGAGCCCAGGACACTCTCACAGCTCAGTATTAGACTGTGCACAGGACACTCACAGCTCAGTATTAGACTGTGCACAGGACACACTCACAGCTCAGTATAAGACTGAGCACAGGACACTCACACAGTTCAGTATAAGACTGTGCACAGGACACTCTCACAGCTCAGTATAAGACTGTGCACAGGACACTCTCACAGCTCAGTATAAGACTGTGCACAGGACACTCTCACAGATCAGTATAAGATTGTGCACAGGAGACTCTCACAGCTCAGTATAAGACTGTGCACAGGACACTCTCACAGATCAGTATAAGATTGTGCACAGGAGACTCTCACAGCTCAGTATAAGACTGTGCACAGGACACTCTCACAGCTCAGTATAAGACTGTGCACAGGACACTCTCCCAGCTCCTTATAAGACTGTGCACAGGACACTCACACAGCTCTGTATAAGACTGTGCACAGGACACTCTCACAGCTCAGTATCAGACTGTGCACAGGACACTCACACCTCAGTTTCAGACTGTGCACAGGACACTCACAGGTCCGTATGAGACTGTGCACAGGACACTCACAGCTCCGTATAAGACTGTGCACAGGCCACTCTTACAGCTCAGTATAAGACTGTGCACAAGACACTCTCACAGCTCATTATCAGACTGTGCACAGGACACTCACACAGCTCATTATCAGACTGTGCACAGGACACTCTCACAGCTCAGTATCAGACTGTGCACAGCACACTCACAGCTCAGTATAAGACTGTGCACAGGACACTCACAGCTCAATATAAGACTGTGCACAGGACACTCTCATAGCTCAGTATAAGACTGTGCACAGGACACTCTCACAGCTCAGTATAAGACTGTGCACAGGACACTCACAGCTCAGTATAAGACTGTGCACAGGACACTCTCACAGCTCAGTATAAGACTGTGCACAGGACACTCTCACAGCTCAGTATAAGACTGTGCACAGGACACTCTCACAGAACAGTATAAGACTGTGCACAGGACACTCACAGCTCAGTATAAGACTGTGCACAGGACACTCACAGATCAGTATCAGACTGTGCACAGAACACTCACACAGCTCAGTATCAGACTGTGCACAGGACACTCTCACAGCTCAGTATAAGACTGTGCACAGGACACTCTCACAGCTCAGTATAAGACTGTGCACAGGACACTCTCACAGCTCAGTATAAGACTGTGCACAGGACACTCTCACAGCTCAGTATAAGACTGTGCACAAGACACTCTCACAGCTCATTATCAGACTGTGCACAGGACACTCACACAGCTCATTATCAGACTTTGCACAGGACACTCTCACAGCTCAGTATAAGACTGTGCACAGGACACTCTCACAGCTCAGTAGAAGACTGAGCACGACAGTCACACAGCTCAGTATAAGACTGTGCACAGGACACTCACAGCTCAGTATAAGACTGAGCACAGGACACTCACACAGCTCAGTATAAGACGGTGCACAGGATACTCTCACAGCTCAGTATAAGACTGTGCACAGGAGACTCTCAGCTCAGTATAAGACTGTGCACAGGACACTCTCAGCTTAGTATAAGACTGTGCACAGGACACTCTCAGCTCAGTATAAGACTGTGCACAGGACACTCTCACAACTCAGTATAAAACTGTGCACAGGACACTCTCACAGCTCTGTATAAGACTGTGCACAGGACACTCTCACAGCTCAGTATCAGACTGTGCACAGGACACTCACACCTCAGTTTCAGACTGTGCACAGGACACTCACAGGTCCGTATGAGACTGTGCACAGGACACTCACAGCTCCGTATAAGACTGTGCACAGGCCACTCTTACAGCTCCGTATAAGACTGTGCACAAGACACTCTCACAGCTCATTATCAGACTGTGCACAGGACACTCACACAGCTCATTATCAGACTGTGCACAGGACACTCTCACAGCTCAGTATCAGACTGTGCACAGCACACTCACAGCTCAGTATAAGACTGTGCACAGGACACTCACAGCTCAATATAAGACTGTGCACAGGACACTCTCACAGCTCAGTATAAGACTGCACAGGACACTCTCACAGCTCAGTATAAGACTGTGCACAGGACACTCACAGCTCAGTATAAGACTGTGCACAGGACACTCACAGCTCAGTATAAGACTGTGCACAGGACACTCACAGCTCAGTATAAGACTGTGCACAGGACACTCTCACAGCTCAGTATAAGACTGTGCACAGGATACTCTCACAGAACAGTATAAGACTGTGCACAGGACACTCACAGCTCAGTATAAGACTGTGCACAGGACACTCACAGATCAGTATCAGACTGTGCACAGAACACTCACACAGCTCAGTATCAGACTGTGCACAGGACACTCTCACAGCTCAGTATAAGACTGTGCACAGGACACTCTCACAGCTCAGTATAAGACTGTGCACAGGACACTCTCACAGCTCAGTATAAGACTGTGCACAGGACACTCTCACAGCTCAGTATAAGACTGTGCACAAGACACTCTCACAGCTCATTATCAGACTGTGCACAGGACACTCACACAGCTCATTATCAGACTGTGCACAGGACACTCTCACAGCTCAGTATAAGACTGTGCACAGGACACTCTCACAGCTCAGTAGAAGACTGAGCACGACAGTCACACAGCTCAGTATAAGACTGTGCACAGGACACTCACAGCTCAGTATAAGACTGAGCACAGGACACTCACACAGCTCAGTATAAGACGGTGCACAGGATACTCTCACAGCTCAGTATAAGACTGTGCACAGGACACTCTCAGCTCAGTATAAGACTGTGCACAGGACACTCTTACATCTCAGTATAAGTCTGTGCACAGGACACTCTCACAGCTCAGTATAAGACTGTGCACAGGACACTCACACAGCTCAGTATCAGACTGTGCACAGGACACTCACACAGCTCACTATCAGACTGTGCACAGGACACTCTCACAGCTCAGTATAAGACTGTGCACAGGACACTCTCACAGCTCAGTATAAGAGTGTGCACAGGACACTCACTGCTCAGTATAAGACTGTGCTCAGGACACTCTCACAGCTCAGTATCAGACTGTGCACAGGACACTCTCACAGCTCAGTATAAGACTGTGCACAGGACACTCTCACAGCTCAGTATAAGACTGTGCACAGGACACTCTCACAGCTCAGTATAAGACTGTGCACAAGACACTCTCACAGCTCATTATCAGACTGTGCACAGGACACTCACACAGCTCATTATCAGACTGTGCACAGGACACTCTCACAGCTCAGTATAAGACTGTGCACAGGACACTCTCACAGCTCAGTAGAAGACTGAGCACGACAGTCACACAGCTCAGTATAAGACTGTGCACAGGACACTCACAGCTCAGTATAAGATTGAGCACAGGACACTCACACAGCTCAGTATAAGATGGTGCACAGGATACTCTCACAGCTCAGTATAAGACTGTGCACAGGACACTCTCAGCTCAGTATAAGACTGTGCACAGGACACTCTCAGCTTAGTATAAGACTGTGCACAGGACACTCTCAGCTCAGTATAAGACTGTGCACAGGACACTCTCACAACTCAGTATAAAACTGTGCACAGGACACTCTCACAGCTCTGTATAAGAATGTGCACAGGACACTCTCACAGCTCAGTATCAGACTGTGCACAGGACACTCACACCTCAGTTTCAGACTGTGCACAGGACACTCACAGGTCCGTATGAGACTGTACACAGGACACTCACAGCTCCGTATAAGACTGTGCACAGGCCACTCTTACAGCTCAGTATAAGACTGTGCACAAGACACTCTCACAGCTCATTATCAGACTGTGCACAGGACACTCACACAGCTCATTATCAGACTGTGCACAGGACACTCTCACAGCTCAGTATCAGACTGTGCACAGCACACTCACAGCTCAGTATAAGACTGTGCACAGGACACTCACAGCTCAATATAAGACTGTGCACAGGACACTCTCACAGCTCAGTATAAGACTGTGCACAGGACACTCTCACAGCTCAGTATAAGACTGTGCACAGGACACTCACAGCTCAGTATAAGACTGTGCACAGGACACTCACAGCTCAGTATAAGACTGTGCACAGGACACTCACAGCTCAGTATAAGACTGTGCACAGGACACTCTCACAGCTCAGTATAAGACTGTGCACAGGATACTCTCACAGAACAGTATGAGACTGTGCACAGGACACTCACAGCTCAGTATAAGACTGTGCACAGGACACTCACAGATCAGTATCAGACTGTGCACAGAACACTCACACAGCTCAGTATCAGACTGTGCACAGGACACTCTCACAGCTCAGTATAAGACTGTGCACAGGACACTCTCACAGCTCAGTATAAGACTGTGCACAGGACACTCTCACAGCTCAGTATAAGACTGTGCACAGGACACTCTCACAGCTCAGTATAAGACTGTGCACAAGACACTCTCACAGCTCATTATCAGACTGTGCACAGGACACTCACACAGCTCATTATCAGACTGTGCACAGGACACTCACACAGCTCATTATCAGACTGTGCACAGGACACTCTCACAGCTCAGTATAAGACTGTGCACAGGACACTCTCACAGCTCAGTAGAAGACTGAGCACGACAGTCACACAGCTCAGTATAAGACTGTGCACAGGACACTCACAGCTCAGTATAAGACTGAGCACAGGACACTCACACAGCTCAGTATAAGACGGTGCACAGGATACTCTCACAGCTCAGTATAAGACTGTTCACAGGACACTCTCAGCTCAGTATAAGACTGTGCACAGGACACTCTTACATCTCAGTATAAGTCTGTGCACAGGACACTCTCACAGCTCAGTATAAGACTGTGCACAGGACACTCACACAGCTCAGTATCAGACTGTGCACAGGACACTCACACAGCTCACTATCAGACTGTGCACAGGACACTCTCACAGCTCAGTATAAGACTGTGCACAGGACACTCTCACAGCTCAGTATAAGAGTGTGCACAGGACACTCACTGCTCAGTATAAGACTGTGCTCAGGACACTCTCACAGCTCAGTATCAGACTGTGGACAGGACACTCACACAGCTCACTATCAGACTGTGCACAGGACACTCTCACAGCTCAGTATAAGACTGTGCACATGACACTCTCACAGCTCTGTATAAGAGTGTGCACAGGACACTCTCACTGCTCAGTATACGACTGGGCTCAGGACACTCACACAGCTTCGTATAAGACTGTGCAAAGGACACTCACAGCTCAGTATAAGACTGTGCACAGGACACTCCCACTGCTCAGTATAAGACTGTGCACAGGACTCTCTCACAGCTCAGTATAAGACTGTGCACAGGACACTCTCACAGCTCAGTATAAGATTATGCACAGGACACTCTCACAGCTCAGTATAAGACTGTGCACAGGACACTCTCACAGCTCAGTATAAGACTGTGCACAGGACACTCTCTCAGCTCAGTATAAGACTGTGCACAGGACACTCTCACAGCTCAGTATAAGACTGTGCACAGGACACTCTCACAGCTCAGTATAAGACTGTGCACAGGACACTCTCACAGCTCCATATAAGATTGTGCACAGGACACTCTCACAGCTCAGTATGATTTCGAGCCCAGGACACTCTCACAGCTCAGTATTAGACTGTGCACAGGACACTCACAGCTCAGTATTAGACTGTGCACAGGACACACTCACAGCTCAGTATAAGACTGAGCACAGGACACTCACACAGTTCAGTATAAGACTGTGCACAGGACACTCTCACAGCTCAGTATAAGACTGTGCACAGGACACTCTCACAGCTCAGTATAAGACTGTGCACAGGACACTCTCACAGATCAGTATAAGATTGTGCACAGGAGACTCTCACAGCTCAGTATAAGACTGTGCACAGGACACTCTCACAGCTCAGTATAAGACTGTGCACAGGACACTCTCCCAGCTCCTTATAAGACTGTGCACAGGACACTCACACAGCTCAGTATCAGACTGTGCACAGGACACTCTCACAACTCAGTATAAAACTGTGCACAGGACTCTCTCACAGCTCTGTATAAGATTGTGCACAGGACACTCTCACAGCTCAGTATCAGACTGTGCACAGGACACTCACACCTCAGTTTCAGACTGTGCACAGGACACTCACAGGTCCGTATGAGACTGTGCACAGGACACTCACAGCTCCGTATAAGACTGTGCACAGGCCACTCTTACAGCTCAGTATAAGACTGTGCACAAGACACTCTCACAGCTCATTATCAGACTGTGCACAGGACACTCACACAGCTCATTATCAGACTGTGCACAGGACACTCTCACAGCTCAGTATCAGACTGTGCACAGCACCCTCACAGCTCAGTATAAGACTGTGCACAGGACACTCACAGCTCAGTATAAGACTGTGCACAGGACACTCACAGCTCAATATAAGACTGTGCACAGGACACTCTCACAGCTCAGTATAAGACTGTGCACAGGACACTCTCACAGCTCAGTATAAGACTGTGCACAGGACACTCACAGCTCAGTATAAGACTGTGCACAGGACAATCTCACAGCTCAGTATAAGACTGTGCACAGGACACTCTCACAGAACAGTATAAGACTGTGCACAGGACACTCACAGCTCAGTATAAGACTGTGCACAGGACACTCACAGATCAGTATCAGACTGTGCACAGAACACTCACACAGCTCAGTATCAGACTGTGCACAGGACACTCTCACAGCTCAGTATAAGACTGTGCACAGGACACTCTCACAGCTCAGTATAAGACTGTGCACAGGACACTCTCACAGCTCAGTATAAGACTGTGCACAGGACACTCTCACAGCTCAGTATAAGACTGTGCACAGGACACTCTCACAGCTCAGTATAAGATTGTGCACAAGACACTCTCACAGCTCATTATCAGACTGTGCACAGGACACTCACACAGCTCATTATCAGACGGTGCACAGGACACCCTCACAGCTCAGTATAAGACTGTGCACAGGACACTCTCACAGCTCAGTAGAAGACTGAGCACGACAGTCACACAGCTCAGTATAAGACTGTGCACAGGACACTCTCACAGCTCAGTATAAGACTGTGCACAGGACACTCTCACAGCTCAGTATAAGACCGAACACAGGACACTCTCACAGCTCAGTATAACACCGAACACAGGACACTCACACAGCTCAGTATAAGACCGAGCACAGGACACTCACACAGCTCAGTATAAGATTGTGCACAGGACACTGTCACAGCTCCGTATAAGACTGTGCACAGGATACTCTCACAGCTCAGTATGACTTCGAGCCAAGGACACTCTCACAGCTCAGTATTAGACTGTGCACAGGACACACTCACAGCTCAGTATAAGACTGAGCACAGGACACTCACACAGTTCAGTATAAAACTGTGCACAGGACAATCTCACAGCTCAGTATAAGACCGAACACAGGACACTCACACAGCTCAGTATAAGACCGAGCACAGGACACTCTTACAGCTCAGTATAAGTCTGCGCACAGGACACTCTCACAGCTCAGTATAAGACTCTGCACAGGACACTCACACAGCTCAGTATCAGACTGTGCACAGGACACTCACACAGCTCAGTATCAGACTGTGCACAGCACACTCACAGCTCAGTATAAGACTGTGCACAGGACACTCACAGCTCAATATAAGACTGTGCACAGGACACAAACAGCTCAATATAAGACTGTGCACAGGACACTCACAGCTCAATATAAGACTGTGCACAGGACACTCACAGCTCAGTATAAGACTGTGCACAGGACACTCACACACCTCAGTATCAGACTGTGCACAGGACACTCACACAGCTCAGTATCAGACTGTGCACAGGACACTCACAGCTCCATATAAGACTGTGCACAGGACACTCACAGCTCCGTATAAGACTGTGCACAGGACACTCTCACAGCTCAGTATAAGACTGTGCACAAGACACTCTCACAGCTCATTATCAGACTGTGCACAGGACACTCACACAGCTCGTTATCAGACTGTGCACAGGACACTCTTACATCTCAGTATAAGTCTGTGCACAGGACACTCTCACAGCTCAGTATAAGACTGTGCACAAGACACTCTCACAGCTCATTATCAGACTGTGCACAGGACACTCACACAGCTCATTATCAGACTGTGCACAGGACACTCTCACAGCTCAGTATAAGACTGTGCACAGGACACTCTCACAGCTCAGTAGAAGACTGAGCACGACAGTCACACAGCTCAGTATAAGACTGTGCACAGGACACTCACAGCTCAGTATAAGACTGAGCACAGGACACTCACACAGCTCAGTATAAGACGGTGCACAGGATACTCTCACAGCTCAGTATAAGACTGTGCACAGGACACTCTCAGCTCAGTATAAGACTATGCACAGGACACTCTTACATCTCAGTATAAGTCTGTGCACAGGACACTCTCACAGCTCAATATAAGACTGTGCACAGGACACTCACACAGCTCAGTATCAGACTGTGCACAGGACACTCACACAGCTCACTATCAGACTGTGCACAGGACACTCTCACAGCTCAGTATAAGACTGTGCACAGGACACTCTCACAGCTCAGTATAAGAGTGTGCACAGGACACTCACTGCTCAGTATAAGACTGTGCTCAGGACACTCTCACAGCTCAGTATCAGACTGTGCACAGGACACTCACACAGCTCACTATCAGACTGTGCACAGGACACTCTCACAGCTCAGTATAAGACTGTGCACATGACACTCTCACAGCTCTGTATAAGAGTGTGCACAGGACACTCTCACTGCTCAGTATACGACTGGGCTCAGGACACTCACACAGCTTCGTATAAGACTGTGCAAAGGACACTCACAGCTCAGTATAAGACTGTGCACAGGACACTCCCACTGCTCAGTATAAGACTGTGCACAGGACTCTCTCACAGCTCAGTATAAGACTGTGCACAGGACACTCTCACAGCTCAGTATAAGATTATGCACAGGACACTCTCACAGCTCAGTATAAGACTGTGCACAGGACACTCTCACAGCTCAGTATAAGACTGTGCACAGGACACTCTCTCAGCTCAGTATAAGACTGTGCACAGGACACTCTCACAGCTCAGTATAAGACTGTGCACAGGACACTCTCACAGCTCAGTATAAGACTGTGCACAGGACACTCTCACAGCTCCATATAAGATTGTGCACAGGACACTCTCACAGCTCAGTATGACTTCGAGCCCAGGACACTCTCACAGCTCAGTATTAGACTGTGCACAGGACACTCACAGCTCAGTATTAGACTGTGCACAGGACACACTCACAGCTCAGTATAAGACTGAGCACAGGACACTCACACAGTTCAGTATAAGACTGTGCACAGGACACTCTCACAGCTCAGTATAAGACTGTGCACAGGACACTCTCACAGCTCAGTATAAGACTGTGCACAGGACACTCTCACAGATCAGTATAAGATTGTGCACAGGAGACTCTCACAGCTCAGTATAAGACTGTGCACAGGACACTCTCACAGCTCAGTATAAGACTGTGCACAGGACACTCTCCCAGCTCCTTATAAGACTGTGCACAGGACACTCACACAGCTCAGTATCAGACTGTGCACAGGACACTCTCACAACTCAGTATAAAACTGTGCACAGGACACTCTCACAGCTCTGTATAAGATTGTGCACAGGACACTCTCACAGCTCAGTATCAGGCTGTGCACAGGACACTCACACCTCAGTTTCAGACTGTGCACAGGACACTCACAGGTCCGTATGAGACTGTGCACAGGACACTCACAGCTCCGTATAAGACTGTGCACAGGCCACTCTTACAGCTCAGTATAAGACTGTGCACAAGACACTCTCACAGCTCATTATCAGACTGTGCACAGGACACTCACACAGCTCATTATCAGACTGTGCACAGGACACTCTCACAGCTCAGTATCAGACTGTGCACAGCACACTCACAGCTCAGTATAAGACTGTGCACAGGACACTCACAGCTCAATATAAGACTGTGCACAGGACACTCTCACAGCTCAGTATAAGACTGTGCACAGGACACTCTCACAGCTCAGTATAAGACTGTGCACAGGACACTCACAGCTCAGTATAAGACTGTGCACAGGACACTCTCACAGCTCAGTATAAGACTGTGCACAGGACACTCTCACAGCTCAGTATAAGACTGTGCACAGGACACTCTCACAGAACAGTATAAGACTGTGCACAGGACACTCACAGCTCAGTATAAGACTGTGCACAGGACACTCACAGATCAGTATCAGACTGTGCACAGAACACTCACACAGCTCAGTATCAGACTGTGCACAAGACACTCTCACAGCTCAGTATAAGACTGTGCACAGGACACTCTCACAGCTCAGTATAAGACTGTGCACAGGACACTCTCACAGCTCAGTATAAGACTGTGCACAGGACACTCTCACAGCTCAGTATAAGACTGTGCACAGGACACTCTCACAGCTCAGTATAAGACTGTGCACAAGACACTCTCACAGCTCATTATCAGACTGTGCACAGGACACTCACACAGCTCACTATCAGACGGTGCACAGGACACTCTCACAGCTCAGTATAAGACTGTGCACAGGACACTCTCACAGCTCAGTATAAGACTGTGCACAGGACACTCTCACAGCTCAGTATAAGACTGTGCACAGGACACTCTCACAGCTCAGTATAAGACCGAACACAGGACACTCTCACAGCTCAGTATAACACCGAACACAGGACACTCACACAGCTCAGTATAAGACCGAGCACAGGACACTTACACAGCTCAGTATAAGATTGTGCACAGGACACTGTCACAGCTCCGTATAAGACTGTGCACAGGATACTCTCACAGCTCAGTATGAATTCGAGCCAAGGACACTCTCACAGCTCAGTATTAGACTGTGCACAGGACACACTCACAGCTCAGTATAAGACTGAGCACAGGACACTCACACAGTTCAGTATAAAACTGTGCACAGGACAATCTCACAGCTCAGTATAAGACCGAACACAGGACACTCACACAGCTCAGTATAAGACCGAGCACAGGACACTCTTACAGCTCAGTATAAGTCTGCGCACAGGACACTCTCACAGCTCAGTATAAGACTCTGCACAGGACACTCACACAGCTCAGTATCAGACTGTGCACAGGACACTCACACAGCTCAGTATCAGACTGTGCACAGCACACTCACAGCTCAGTATAAGACTGTGCACAGGACACTCACAGCTCAATATAAGACTGTGCACAGGACACTCACAGCTCAATATAAGACTGTGCACAGGACACTCACAGCTCAATATAAGACTGTGCACAGGACACTCACAGCTCAGTATAAGACTGTGCACAGGACACTCACACACCTCAGTATCACACTGTGCACAGGACACTCACACAGCTCAGTATCAGACTGTGCACAGGACACTCACAGCTCCATATAAGACTGTGCACAGGACACTCACAGCTCCGTATAAGACTGTGCACAGGACACTCTCACAGCTCAGTATAAGACTGTGCACAAGACACTCTCACAGCTCATTATCAGACTGTGCACAGGACACTCACACAGCTCGTTATCAGACTGTGCACAGGACACTCTTACATCTCAGTATAAGTCTGTGCACAGGACACTCTCACAGCTCAGTATAAGACTGTGCACAGGACACTCACACAGCTCAGTATCAGACTGTGCACAGGACACTCACACAGCTCACTATCAGACTGTGCACAGGACACTCTCACAGCTCAGTATAAGACTGTGCACAAGACACTCTCACAGCTCATTATCAGACTGTGCACAGGACACTCACACAGCTCATTATCAGACTGTGCACAGGACACTCACACAGCTCATTATCAGACTGTGCACAGGACACTCTCACAGCTCAGTATCAGACTGTGCACAGCACACTCACAGCTCAGTATAAGACTGTGCACAGGACACTCACAGCTCAATATAAGACTGTGCACAGGACACTCTCACAGCTCAGTATAAGACTGTGCACAGGACACTCTCACAGCTCAGTATAAGACTGTGCACAGGACACTCACAGCTCAGTATAAGACTGTGCACAGGACACTCTCACAGCTCAGTATAAGACTGTGCACAGGACACTCTCACAGCTCAGTATAAGACTGTGCACAGGACACTCTCACAGAACAGTATAAGACTGTGCACAGGACACTCACAGCTCAGTATAAGACTGTGCACAGGACACTCACAGATCAGTATCAGACTGTGCACAGAACACTCACACAGCTCAGTATCAGACTGTGCACAGGACACTCTCACAGCTCAGTATAAGACTGTGCACAGGACACTCTCACAGCTCAGTATAAGACTGTGCACAGGACACTCTCACAGCTCAGTATAAGACTGTGCACAGGACACTCTCACAGCTCAGTATAAGACTGTGCACAGGACACTCTCACAGCTCAGTATAAGACTGTGCACAAGACACTCTCACAGCTCATTATCAGACTGTGCACAGGACACTCACACAGCTCATTATCAGACGGTGCACAGGACACTCTCACAGCTCAGTATAAGACTGTGCACAGGACACTCTCACAGCTCAGTATAAGACTGTGCACAGGACACTCTCACAGCTCAGTATAAGACTGTGCACAGGACACTCTCACAGCTCAGTATAAGACCGAACACAGGACACTCTCACAGCTCAGTATAACACCGAACACAGGACACTCACACAGCTCAGTATAAGACCGAGCACAGGACACTTACACAGCTCAGTATAAGATTGTGCACAGGACACTGTCACAGCTCCGTATAAGACTGGGCACAGGATACTCTCACAGCTCAGTATGACTTCGAGCCAAGGACACTCTCACAGCTCAGTATTAGACTGTGCACAGGACACACTCACAGCTCAGTATAAGACTGAGCACAGGACACTCACACAGTTCAGTATAAAACTGTGCACAGGACAATCTCACAGCTCAGTATAAGACCGAACACAGGACACTCACACAGCTCAGTATAAGACCGAGCACAGGACACTCTTACAGCTCAGTATAAGTCTGCGCACAGGACACTCTCACAGCTCAGTATAAGACTCTGCACAGGACACTCACACAGCTCAGTATCAGACTGTGCACAGGACACTCACACAGCTCAGTATCAGACTGTGCACAGCACACTCACAGCTCAGTATAAGACTGTGCACAGGACACTCACAGCTCAATATAAGACTGTGCACAGGACACTCACAGCTCAATATAAGACTGTGCACAGGACACTCACAGCTCAATATAAGACTGTGCACAGGACACTCACAGCTCAGTATAAGACTGTGCACAGGACACTCACACACCTCAGTATCACACTGTGCACAGGACACTCACACAGCTCAGTATCAGACTGTGCACAGGACACTCACAGCTCCATATAAGACTGTGCACAGGACACTCACAGCTCCGTATAAGACTGTGCACAGGACACTCTCACAGCTCAGTATAAGACTGTGCACAAGACACTCTCACAGCTCATTATCAGACTGTGCACAGGACACTCACACAGCTCGTTATCAGACTGTGCACAGGACACTCTTACATCTCAGTATAAGTCTGTGCACAGGACACTCTCACAGCTCAGTATAAGACTGTGCACAGGACACTCACACAGCTCAGTATCAGACTGTGCACAGGACACTCACACAGCTCACTATCAGACTGTGCACAGGACACTCTCACAGCTCAGTATAAGACTGTGCACAGGACACTCTCACAGCTGAGTATAAGAGTGTGCACAGGACACTCACTGCTCACTATAAGACTGTGCTCAGGACACTCTCACAGCTCAGTATCAGACTGTGCACAGGACACTCACACAGCTCACTATCAGACTGTGCACAGGACACTCTCACAGCTCAGTATAAGACTGTGCACATGACACTCTCACAGCTCAGTATAAGAGTGTGCACAGGACACTCACTGCTCAGTATAAGACTGTGCTCAGGACACTCTCACAGCTCATTATCAGACTGTGCACAGGACACTCACACAGCTCGTTATCAGACTGTGCACAGGACACTCTTACATCTCAGTATAAGTCTGTGCACAGGACACTCTCACAGCTCAGTATAAGACTGTGCACAGGACACTCACACAGCTCAGTATCAGACTGTGCACAGGACACTCACACAGCTCACTATCAGACTGTGCACAGGACACTCTCACAGCTCAGTATAAGACTGTGCACAGGACACTCTCACAGCTCAGTATAAGAGTGTGCACAGGACACTCACTGCTCAGTATAAGACTGTGCTCAGGACACTCTCACAGCTCAGTATCAGACTGTGCACAGGACACTCACACAGCTCACTATCAGACTGTGCACAGGACTCTCTCACAGCTCAGTATAAGACTGTGCACAGGACACTCTCACAGCTCTGTATAAGAGTGTGCACAGGACACTCTCACTGCTCAGTATACGACTGTGCTCAGGACACTCACACAGCTTCGTATAAGACTGTGCAAAGGACACTCACAGCTCAGTATAAGACTGTGCACAGGACACTCCCACAGCTTAGTATAAGACTGTGCACAGGACACTCCCACTGCTCAGTATAAGACTGTGCACAGGACTCTCTCACAGCTCAGTATAAGACTGTGCACAGGACACTCTCACAGCTCAGTATAAGATTGTGCACAGGACACTCTCACAGCTCAGTATAAGACTGTGCACAGGACACTCTCACAGCTCAGTATAAGACTGTGCACAGGACACTCTCACAGCTCCATATAAGATTGTGCCCAGGACACTCTCACAGCTCAGTATTAGACTGTGCACAGGACACTCACAGCTCAGTATTAGACTGTGCACAGGACACACTCACAGCTCAGTATAAGACTGAGCACAGGACACTCACACAGTTCAGTATAAGACTGTGCACAGGACACTCTCACAGCTCAGTATAAGACTGTGCACAGGACACTCTCACAGCTCAGTATAAGACTGTGCACAGGACACTCACAGCTCAGTATCAGACTGTGCACAGAACACTCACACCTCTCAGTATCAGACTGTGCACAGGACACTCTCACAGCTCAGTATAAGACTGTGCACAGGACACTCTCACAGCTCAGTATAAGACTGTGCACAGGACACTCTCACAGCTCAGTATAAGACTGTGCACAGGACACTCACACAGATCGTTATCAGACTGTGCACAGGACACTCACACAGCTCGTTATCAGACTGTGCACAGGACACTCTTACATCTTAGTATAAGTCTGTGCACAGGACACTCTCACAGCTCAGTATAAGACTGTGCACAGGACACTCACACAGCTCAGTATCAGACTGTGCACAGGACACTCACACAGCTCACTATCAGACTGTGCACAGGACACTCTCACAGCTCAGTATAAGACTGTGCACAGGACACTCTCACAGCTCAGTATAAGAGTGTGCACAGGACACTCACTGCTCAGTATAAGACTGTGCTTAGGACACTCTCACAGCTCACTCAGTATCAGACTGTGCACTGGACACTCACACAGCTCACTATCAGACTGTGCACATGACACTCTCACAGCTCTGTATAAGAGTGTGCACAGGACACTCTCACTGCTCAGTATACGACTGTGCTCAGGACACTCACACAGCTTCGTATAAGACTGTGCAAAGGACACTCACAGCTCAGTATAAGACTGTGCACAGGACACTCCCACAGCTTAGTATAAGACTGTGCACAGGACACTCCCACTGCTCAGTATAAGACTGTGCACAGGACTCTCTCACAGCTCAGTATAAGACTGTGCACAGGACACTCTCACAGCTCAGTATAAGATTGTGCACAGGACACTCTCACAGCTCAGTATAAGACTGTGCACAGGACACTCTCACAGCTCAGTATAAGACTGTGCACAGGACAATCTCACAGCTCAGTATAAGACTGTGCACAGGACACTCTCTCAGCTCAGTATATGACTGTGCACAGGACACTCTCACAGCTCAGTATAAGACTGTGCACAGGACACTCTCACAGCTCAGTATAAGACTGTGCACAGGACACTCTCACAGCTCCATATAAGATTGTGCACAGGACACTCTCACAGCTCAGTATGACTTCGAGCCCAGGACACTCTCACAGCTCAGTATTAGACTGTGCACAGGACACTCACAGCTCAGTATTAGACTGTGCACAGGACACACTCACAGCTCAGTATAAGACTGAGCACAGGACACTCACACAGTTCAGTATAAGACTGTGCACAGGACACTCTCACAGCTCAGTATAAGACTGTGCACAGGACACTCTCACAGCTCAGTATAAGACTGTGCACAGGACACTCACACAGCTCAGTATCAGACTGTGCACAGGACACTCACACAGCTCACTATCAGACTGTGCACAGGACACTCTCACAGCTCAGTATAAGACTGTGCACAGGACACTCTCACAGCTCAGTATAAGAGTGTGCACAGGACACTCACTGCTCAGTATAAGACTGTGCTCAGGACACTCTCACAGCTCAGTATCAGACTGTGCACTGGACACTCACACAGCTCACTATCAGACTGTGCACAGGACACTCTCACAGCTCAGTATAAGACTGTGCACATGACACTCTCACAGCTCTGTATAAGAGTGTGCACAGGACACTCTCACTGCTCAGTATACGACTGTGCTCAGGACACTCACACAGCTTCGTATAAGACTGTGCAAAGGACACTCACAGCTCAGTATAAGACTGTGCACAGGACACTCCCACAGCTTAGTATAAGACTGTGCACAGGACACTCCCACTGCTCAGTATAAGACTGTGCACAGGACTCTCTCACAGCTCAGTATAAGACTGTGCACAGGACACTCTCACAGCTCAGTATAAGATTGTGCACAGGACACTCTCACAGCTCAGTATAAGACTGTGCACAGGACACTCTCACAGCTCAGTATAAGACTGTGCACAGGACACTCTCACAGCTCAGTATAAGACTGTGCACAGGACACTCTCTCAGCTCAGTATATGACTGTGCACAGGACACTCTCACAGCTCAGTATAAGACTGTGCACAGGACACTCTCACAGCTCAGTATAAGACTGTGCACAGGACACTCTCACAGCTCCATATAAGATTGTGCACAGGACACTCTCACAGCTCAGTATGACTTCGAGCCCAGGACACTCTCACAGCTCAGTATTAGACTGTGCACAGGACACTCACAGCTCAGTATTAGACTGTGCACAGGACACACTCACAGCTCAGTATAAGACTGAGCACAGGACACTCACACAGTTCAGTATAAGACTGTGCACAGGACACTCTCACAGCTCAGTATAAGACTGTGCACAGGACACTCTCACAGCTCAGTATAAGACTGCACAGGACACTCTCACAGCTTAGTATAAGACTGTGCACAGGACACTCTCACAGCTCAGTATCAGACTGTGCACAGGACACTCACACCTCAGTTTCAGACTGTGCACAGGACACTCACAGCTCCGTATGAGACTGTGCACAGGACACTCACAGCTCCGTATGAGACTGTGCACAAGACACTCACACAGCTCATTATCAGATTGTGCACAGGACACTCTTACAGCTCAGTATAAGTCTGCGCACAGGACACTCTCACAGCTCAGTATAAGACTGTGCACAGGACACTCACAGCTCAGTATAAGACTGTGCACAAGACAGTCTCACAGCTCAGTATAAGACTGTGCACAGGACACTCTCACAGCTCAGTATAAGACTGCACAGGACACTCACAGCTCAGTATAAGACTGTGCACAGGACACTCACAGCTCAGTATAAGACTGTGCACAGGACACTCTCACAGCTCAGTATAAGACTGTGCACAGTACACTGACAGCTCAGTATAAGCCTCTGCACAGGACTCTCACAGCTCAGTATAAGACTGTGCACAGGACACTCACAGCTCAGTATAAGACTGTGCACAGTACATGGACAGCTCAGTATCAGACTGTGCACAGGACACTCACAGCTCAGTATAAGACTGTGCACAGGACACTCACAGCTCAGTATAAGCCTCTGCACAGGACACTCACACAGCTCTGTATCAGACTGTGCACAGGACACTCTCACAGCTCAGTATAAGACTGTGCACAGGACACTCTCACAGCTCAGTATAAGCCTCTGCACAGGACACTCACAGTCACAGCTCCGTGTAAGACTGTGCACATGACACTCTCACAGCTCAGTATAAGACTGTGCACAGGACACTCTCACAGCTCAGTATAAGACTGTGCACAGTACATGGACAGCTCAGTATAAGACTGTGCACAGGACACTCACAGCTCAGTATAAGACTGTGCACAGGACACTCACAGCTCAGTATAAGACTGTGCACAGTACATGGACATCTCAATATAAGACTGTGCACAGGACACTCTCACAGCTGAGTATAAGACTGTGCACAGGACACTCTCACAGCTCAGTATAAGCCTCTGCACAGGACACTTACACAGCTCAGTATAAGACTGTGCACAGGACACTCTCACAGCTCAATATAAGACTGTGCAGAGGATACTTACAGCTCAGTATAAGACTGTGCACAGGACACTCTCACAGCTCAGTATAAGACTGTGCACAGGACACTCTCACAGCTCAGTATAAGCCTCTGCACAGGACACTCACACAGCTCAGTATAAGACTGTGCACAGGACACTCTCACCGCTCAGTATTAGACTGTGCAGAGGACACTTACAGCTCAGTATAAGACTGTGCACAGGACACTCTCACAGCTCAGTATAAGATTGTGCACAGGAGACTCTCACAGCTCAGTATAAGACTGTGCACAGGACACTCTCACAGCTCAGTATAAGCCTCTGCACAGGACACTCACACAGCTCAGTATAAGACTGTGCACAGGACACTCTCACAGCTCAGTATAAGACTGTGCAGAGGACACTTCCAGCTCAGTATAAGACTGTGCACAGGACACAGGGTGAGAGTAAAACACTAAAATACTTCATTGAACCATAAAGTGGATAATAAACACATAGAACAGTCCCAGAAAATACCCAAGATGGTACAACATTACACAGTCTCACTCTTCTGCTCGCCGGCCTGGGATAGAACAGCTGAGGCTTTGGGACATCCAGGGTCAACTGCCTCAGCCAGTGGAACCCGCTTTTGGTTGGCCCCCACAGAGAGGAGGTTGCGGCAAGCTTAGGAAGCTAACAGTCCATTAAGGTACAAGGCCAGAAGACCCGATGGTCCCACCCTGGCCTCTCTGAGACTTTCCATAGGGTCTAGATGACCGGCTGGTCCCAATCTGGCTTCTCCGAATGTCTCCATGGGTTCCAGGCGACCAGAGGGTCTCACCTGGCAACCCCAAACAACATATCCATGGGGCCAGGTGACTTCAGGTGACTGGTCTTGCCAAATGTATCCATGGGTTCTCTGATGGTCAATGGAGCAGATCCGTATCTTTCCAGTAAGGGCCGTATACCCTTAGGCCGGAATCATGTAGAGTCAAAATCTATGTCTCTCTGGATCGAGCCATGCTACAAGCTACTCTCCTGAAGACTGTGTCTGATTTTTTATTCTCCTTGTAAAGTTTCTTTCAATTCTCTGTCTCAAATCTGCCTGCTACAAAGGCATATGTTCCTTAAATAGTTCACATTTATTCTTTCAAGTACACATCCACAGGGTAAAGGTTAGAGAGGGTATTATTCCACAGGGCTCAGGTCTCATTGTTTGAGCATTTAATCAATTTACATAGTTGGTATAGCAGGGGTCTCTTGTAAATGAACATCATTTTTTCTGAACCAAGAGAAGACAACATTCAGGGTTATACAAATACTGGTCTGTCCTTCTTGACCCACCAAACAACCACACACATGTTCTAAAGTCAACACAAACACAATAGCGCATTTCTCTTGGCTTAACACATCTAGACGTCTGGCTGATTAACCCTAGCATGCGTGACGTCACAAATCTACACTTTTACGTAACGGGGGCCTTTTAGGCCTCCGTGCAAATCATATGGAGAAACTCGCATAAATAACTTTTACAAATTTATTTCAAAATTGCAAAATAAGATATGAATAATGCATAACATTTTAATGATAATTTTTCTGCAGAAAACACAAAAAAACTTTTTTTTTTCCAAATTTCAAACAAAGATATGAAAAAAACACAAAGGTATATAAATCTTGAGTAAACTAGCTGCGGCTATATTTCTTTTCTAACTTTTTCTTTTCAATTTTATTGGTCTTCCAAACAATTTTCACATGTCATCTTTTCTGAAGAATGTTCTTTACAGACATTTTCCCCACAAGTGGTACAATAAGTTTCTTGGACAAATGAAACAATGCTTTCGTTTTCTTTCTCCTGGCCCTGGAATATCCTGAAACTGTACGCCTCACTGTTTCATTGCTTCTTTAGTTTGCTATGGCAAGCATTTCATGTTGCTTCGCTCCATCATGTGAGGCATTACAAGTTCATGGCAAAGGTCCTTCAAGAATAGGCGTCTCCTGTCCTTCCTCCTTGCATGGAATTCTGGATGAGTTTCTGTATAAATAATTAATGAATTCAGGGCTGCTACATCAAGCATATTTATATATATAATTTGTCTGTTTGGAACCTCGCTGCCCGAGTTCGCTTATCGTCAAATCAAATTTTTCTTTAATTTCCTCATATCTGTCCACTGCCATTGTCGCTTTATAGTGTGGATCAGAAAGTGGGTCCAAAAATAATTCTCTGATTGGAACATCATTCGATTTTTGACTCCCTGCCAGCAGTAAAAGTCCAATATAAGCATAAAGTTCCTCTTTTGAGATATTTTTCCAGGACTTATTTTTTGCAGAAGCGATACGTCTTCCTTCTAGGCCTTATCACTCCCTCCCAAAATCACATGACATCCTCACATGGCATGATCCACCCCCTGGCCCCTCCACCAGCAACCCTAACTACAAATAAAGTAACTTGAGACACAAACACTGCTGAGTACATGATAAAAATAGCAGGGGCCTAAAAGGCCCCCGTTATGGACAGATGTGGTTTTCCCCCAAAAAGCATTGTTACACCAAAATGCCTACCAAAAAAATCATATGAACAACTGGATATTACCAACAACGACATACTTGAGGAATACCTAGAGTTTCAAGATTCTAACTAAAGTAATTTTGCAGATAATAGCAAAAAAGTAAGCACCGGGGCCTAAAAGGCCCCCGATACGCATTGTAGGGTTAAGATAAGCTGTTTTGTCACAAGCAAGTCCGGAGCTACGCTACTGCGGTCGCAAGCGCCGCCTTTATCCTGAGCCCAGAGGTGGAGTTATTACGCGTGCAGGGAAACTGTCCCATTCTTGTGGAGCGTTGCATTTTGGTGTTATGGGATGTGTGAGAACGCAGGATGCTGCTTTGTCTGGTACTATTCAGTGGTGAGATGATGTCCAGTCTGCTGTTGAAGCTAGCAGGGAGTAGATGTCTGGGGATAATTGGGAGATAATCAACACCTGATCATTAGACGGGCTATAAAATCCTGCTCCCTGCTCAGTCCTTTGCTGTTTATTGCAGTTCCCTATGTGCTTGGTGGTGAGTGGTGCTAGCATTAGTCTTGCTATCTTTTCAGGGGTTTTCTCATTTTCTCTTCCGGTTACACTTCCTGGGGTTCTTGCAGAGGTGCTCACCTGGTTCTTGACTAGGCACCAGCCGTGTCACCAGTCGCCAGCTGGCCTGGGAAGGGCTCTGCCAAAGTCCCCCTTCCATATACTGGGAGCTGGGTGAAGAGTATTCCTGGACCTCAAGGGCTCACCTAGCTGGGCAGCTTGTGCCAAGTTTGGCTGTGGCTGCGCCTTTGCTGGTTTGTTGTTAGTCATGCTGTGTCCCTCTGCACAGTGCATAACAGAATAAACAGCCATATATATTGTGGTAAAGCGACTTCATAGGTTCTCCAAAGGCAGACACAGGACAAATGGTTCGGGTAAAACTTCCTGCTGGTTTATTCTGTGGCATAAACTCCAGCAGTGTCCCATAAAAATAAACAGACCCTCTCGGGGTTAACGGGAAAAACAAAAAGATAAGGTATGACAGAGTCCAATAGTAAGCGAGGCTTTGCCCGCTGCAGGTAGCACAGTGAAGTCTTCAGCAACATCAGTCCTCCGGTGTTGCTCTCTGGTTTCACCCAAGCACAGCTTTGAGACTTCACTCTCCAGACCACACACGCCAGAGGAACAAAGCTGACTGAGCATTTAACCCTGGCTACTTTGAAGACCCTAGAATATAAGACATATTTTCAGTTGTTTCACACTTTTTTGTTAAGTATATAATTCCACATGTGGTAATTCATAGTTTTGATGCTTCAGTGTGAATGTACAATTTTCATAGTCATGAAAATACAGAAAAATCTTTAAATGAGAAGGTGTGTCCAAACTTTTGGTCTGTACTGTATAAAGTAGATCCGGTCAAGCAGCTTACTGACCAGATGCAGGGTTTATTGGGAATGTTCCGGGATTTGGCGGGCACCATGAACCAGCCCTGGCACAGGCAAGTTCTTACCCCAGTCCTGTCATGGAGGTCACTCCCATAGAACCTATGGTGCCCCTTCCTGATTTTTTGGGGGGGAGATCAGAAACAGTTTAATAATTTTAAGGAGGGGTGCTAATTATACTTCCAACTTTGCCCTGTTTCCTCCGGGAATTAAGGTACTTGGGTGGGTCTTGTTATTTCCCTTCTTAGATGGGTTCCCCAGTCTTGGGTATTTTCATTACCCTCAGGTTCACCCATACTCTCGTCAGTGAATGAATTTTTTAAGGCTATTGGGCAGATTTATGATGAACCTGACCGGGTGGTTTTAGCTGAATCCCATCTTAAGGCATTGTGTCATCGGGACCTCATTGCGGAGGACTACTGCTACCAGTTTCGTAGGTGGGCCATAGAGACTGGGTGGAACGATACCGCTCTTCGTAGTACTTTCCTGTCTGGGCTTAATGAACATATTAAAGATATGCTAGTGCACCACTCTCCTCCCTGGTCATTGGAGGCCGCCATGACTTTAGCTGGGTGATTTGATCGAGAAGATGGGAGAGATGTCGGGAAAAATTGTCACTCGGGTGAAGATCATCCATACCCTCCGTCGCTCCTGAGGCTGAGGCAGAACCCATGCAGCTTGGTGGAGTTGGTACCTCTTGGGAGTCAAGGCAGCCAAGATGGTGTCAGCGACAGAGTCTTTTATGTGGTTCCTCACACCATCTGGTTTGTGAATGTACATATCTAGGACCGGCGGGAAACGACCGCGCCTAGCTGGGTTCGGGGATCCCCAGTTCGGCACTTAGATACCTCTAGCAAATAAATTACTTTTACCCATTGTTACCACGTTTAGCGTTAAGAGTGTGGAGGGTTATGCTTTTTATCGATTGCGGATGCTGAGATAGGTTTTTTTAAATGCTGCCGTGGCCAAGGAGTTGGAGGTTCCTCTTGTCTCCTTGGATGTTTTTATAACATTATCTTCTCTTGATAATTCTCCCCTTGCCCAGAGTATTCGATATCGCACAGCTGAACCTGTATCAAACACCACAGGTGGCATGCTTATTTATTTTACATGATCTACCTACTGCTGTGGTGTTTGGTGTCCTTTGGCTTCACAAAAAAATGGGCTTATCAACCCTTCTAAATCCCCGGTTGGAGCAGGGTTCTTTTTTGTGGTCAAAAAGGATGGTGGTTTGAGACTGTGTATTGACTATCGTGAGCTCAATCGCATGACTGTACATAATCCGTACCCTCTCCCACTCATCCCTGACCTCTTTAACCAACTGGTGGGGGTAAGTTGGTTTACTAAGCTGTATTTCCAGGGGTCTTATAATCTTGTTTGCATCAAGCTGAGTAGATGAGTAGAAAACAGCCTTCAAAAACCTCAACGGTCATCATGAGTATTGTGACATGCCCTTTGGGCTCTGCAATGCTCCAGCTGTGTTTCAAACGCTTGTAAATGATATTTTTCCTGATCTTTTGGGTATTTGTGTTATCGTTCACATCGATGATAACCTCATGTTCTCCAAGGACCTGGCGGCACATAGGGACCATGTGCGCACCATCTTGAAAGGATTGAAGGATCATTTTCTTTATGTTGAAAAAGAAAAATGTGTTTTCGAAGTGCAAGGAGTTAAGGTTCCTGTGACTCATTCTGTCCCCGAAGGGGTTTCCAATGGACCCCGAGAAAGTGAGGGCGGTATTGGAGTGGGCACAACAGGTTAATCTCAAGGGATTGCAGCGTTTTTTTGGGTTTTGCCAATTATTACCGGAGGTTTATTAAAGGTTTTTCCAAGGTGGTGAAACCTCTCACTGATCTTACTCTAATTGGGGACTGGAGGCCATTAAGGCCTTTAATACTCTTAAGAAGGCCTTTTCCTCCGCTCCAGTTTTGGTCCAGCCTGATGTCAATAAGCCTTTTGTGGTGGAGGTGGATGCCTCTGAGGTAGGGGTGGGAGCTGTGCTCTCCCAGGGTTCCACCACTCTAACACATTGGAGGCCTTGTGCGTTTTTTTTCTCGGACATGCTCTCCTCCAGAGCTCAATTATGACAATCGTGAACTTCTTGCCATAAAGTTAGCTCTGGAGGATCGGAGGCATCTCCTTGAGGGAGCTAAGCACCCATTCACGGTGCTTACCGACCATAAGAATCTGTTTTTTTAAAGAATGCAAATAGGCTGAACTCGAGAAAAACCCGATGGGCCTTGTTTTTTTTCCAGATTCAATTTTTCAATCTCTTTCCTCCCTTGGACCAAGAATGTTCGAGCAGATGCCCTGTCTCGGAGTTTTCGTCCTTGTGAGTCTGAATTTATGGAACCTGATTTCATTCTTCGAAAGGGCATTGT
Organism: Phyllobates terribilis; assembly: GCF_046119375.1. Lineage (NCBI taxonomy): Eukaryota > Metazoa > Chordata > Amphibia > Anura > Dendrobatidae > Phyllobates > Phyllobates terribilis. The sequence goes on from NW_027362771.1 coordinate 645,568,721, forward strand.
AGTCTCTTCTGTCAATTTAGCTTGTGAGGTGGTTAAGGCTCAGTGGATGACTCCATCCAGCACACCTCATGATAAATGATTTGTTCCTGTACAGTTACGGTTGGGCTTACTCAGAGAGTGTCATGACTCGGTCACAACCGGCCAACCAGGCATTAAGGGGACCTGTCACATGTTGAGCAGAAAGTATTGTTGGCCGTCCTTCAGTAAGGACTTTGAAGCTTATGTTAAGGCGTGCGAGATCTGTGCCAGGAACAAGGTGCCTCATGTTGCCCCGGCAGGAAAACTTCTCCTTTTGCCCTTTCCTGTACGTCCTTGGTCCCACATATACATGGACTTCATTACAGATCTCCCTGTCTCCAAGGGTATAACTACTGTGTGGGTTATTGTGGACCGATTTTCTAAACAATGCCATTTGGTTCCTTTGGCTTAGTTGCCCAGTGCGCAGGACTTGGGAGATTTGTTCCTTGTTCAGGAGGTAAGATTACATGGGGTTCCCATGAATATTGTCTCCGATCGTGGGTCCCAGTTTATTTTCAGATTCTGGCGGGCTTTCTGTAAACGCCTCGGGTCAGAACTCTCATTTTTATCTGCATACCATCCTCAAACTAATGAGCAAACGGAGCGAACCAACAAGTGTCTTGAGTCCTATCTAAGATGTGTTTGGTCCTATACTTAGCCTTGGCAGAGGTCGCCCAAAACAATAGACACCGTGAGGGTTTGGGGATGTCTCCCTTCTTCTGTAATCTAGGATTCCATCCTACATCCCCTTGTTTTGAGGGAGGGGACTATGTCCTTCCGACGGTCTCTGCTGCTATTCACCACCTGCGGAAGGTTTGGGGGAAAGCCATTTTCCATCTCAAGAAAGCAGGTGAGAGCATGAAAAGGCAGGCTGATAAGCGTCATCAGCAAGGTTGCAAACTCAAGAGTGGGGGACAGAGTTTGGGTGTCTACTAAGAATCTCAAGATTAAGGTACCTTCTCCTAAGCTCCCACCCAGGTTTATAAGCCCATTTCCCATTATCAAGGTTGTCAATAAAGTGGCTTTTCGGGAAGGTCTGCTTTCTTCTATGTGGGTTCCCAATGTTTTTCACAAGACATTATTAAAGAAGGTAGTTACTCCGCTTGTGACCCAGGATCCTCTTTCTCCTATTCTGGTTGATAATACTGAAGATTTTGAGATAGAAAGTATTGTAGACTTTTACAGAGTTTGGAACTTCATTCATTGGGTATGATCCTGAAGAGAAGTCCTGGTTTTCGAGAGGTAATATACATGCCAGTCATCTCATTTCTGAGTTCCATAAGAGGCTTCCAGACAAGGTGGGTGGGGAGAGCCCGGAGGTCTCTCCTAGGGAAAGGGGTGCTGTTACAAATCGTGGTTCTGTGCTCCCACCTAGGAATGGAGCAGGTGCGGTGCTACGCTATTCCGGTCACAAGCGCCGCCATTGTCCTGACCCTGCAGCTGGAGTTACTATGCCTGCAGGGAAACTGTCCCATTCTTGTGGAGCATCGCAAGGGATTTTCTCATTTTCTCTTCTGGTTACACTTCCTGGGGTTCTTGCTGAGGCACTCACCTGGTTCTTGACTAGGCACCAGCCGCGTCACCAAACGCCAGCTGTCAAGCGACATTGGGCCTGCGAAGGGCTCTGCCAAAGTCCCTCTTCCATTTACTGGGAGCTAGGTGAAGAGGATTCTTAGCCCTGAGGGGCTCACCTAGCTGGACAGCTTGTGCCAAATGCATCTGTGACCGCTCCTTTGCTGGTTCGGTGTCGGTCTTGCTGGGTCCCTCTGCACAGTACATAACTGTTTGGAGTTGAAGGAGAGCGTTCAGTGTTTGGAGAGTTTTTCATCCTCTCCCATTTGGTTTCTGCCTCCTATTCCTCACCTGTTTCCCACTCTGTTGTTTTGTGAGTGTATTTGTATGATTGTAGTTTTCTTTTATCCCTGTCTGTCTGGTTAGCATTTACCTATATACTTCGGCTCACACCTCACTGGGTGGGGAAAGGAACAGATAAGGGTAAGATAGGCGCATAGCAAGCTACAAGACACCGGCATCTCCACCAACCTGGGTAGTCTGGGGGACAGGGATAGCCCAGGGAGCCCCTAGTTCGAGAGTGCGGGTGTCACGGGTGTGTTGCCACGAAGATCATCACGAGTACACAGCCTGACTTCTCGCAGCTGACTTGTTGGTGCTTTGTGTTTTTTCGGCAGTGAAGGAGTTAATTCTCTCTCTCTCTCTGGGCTAGCTGAGGTCCAGCCTCGCCCAGCTGCAATCAATACTTCTTTAGTGAGACTCCTTCATATACCTGCTGGTCTGTCTGGGAGGTGTCGGTGAAAGCTTTTCATTCAGACTTACAGAGCGGATCGTGGTATTTGGAGTTTCTGAGATAAGTGTATTTGGAAGTGTTTTTTCCCTTTCCTCGCTTTATCATTTATCTCCTTTCCCGTTGGTGTTCCCTCTGTTGTAGTTGTGTAGAAGTTGTATGCAAGGTGGTTTTGGTTTTTCCCTTGTACTGTCTCGTTCGTCTAAATACTGTGTGTGGGCATATTATTTCTGGTTCCCAATTGTTGTGATCGGGGTCCTTCTCAGGACTAGATTACTGAGGTGCAGGGATCCTCAGGAGGTAGGGGTTACGCTGGCGGCCTGGACCTCTGTACCTTTAACAGTACCTCCAGGTTGAGGGATTAGTCAGGGCCCCAGCTTAGGGTCAGCTTAGGCCCCCTACCTCCAGTATTCTGTGACAGTGTGACATTTTCACCGACCGACTTAGTTTTTCTCCAGCTACCATGGATCCAGTAGCCGGTCTAGCTCGGCAGTTGCAGAGTTTGTCCATGGGGCTGGCGGACGTTAGGTCCAAGGTTTTGCATCCTCTGGAGCAAGCCGGACCAGAACCTAAAGTAGCTCTCCCTGACAGGTTCACTGGGGGGCGGGACAAGTTTTTTGTTTTCCGGGAGGCATGCAAATTGTACTTTCGGCTGCGGCCTCGGTTATCGGGCAGCGAAGAACAAAGGGTGGGAATTGTCATCTCGCTCCTACAAGGGGACCCACAATCTTGGGCGTTCTCTCTTCCCCCAAGCTCCCCGGTTCTCCAGTCAGTGGATAGGTTTTTCGCTGCTCTGGGACTCGTATATGATGACCCAGATCGGATCTCCCTTGCTGAGTCTAAGTTACGTAGGATTCAGCAGGGAGATCGTCCGGCGGAGGAATTCTGTTCGGAGTTCCGTAGGTGGGCCACGGACACCCAGTGGAATGACCCGGCTCTTAGGAGCCAGTTTTGTCATGGTTTATCCGACAAATTACAGGATGTGTTGGCACAGTATGACTCTCCCGCGTCACTGGAAGCCGCTATGGCCCTTGCCATTCGCGTTGACAGACGGCTTCGGGAGAGGTGCGGGATAACTCTACCCCCTGTAATGTCTCCACCTCCTACAAGGTCCCCTCATATGGTGGTTCCCCTGGTCAGTCCGGAGGAGCCTATGCAATTAGGAGGGACATCATTTCGGGGAAGGGGACCGGTGGAGCGCCATAAGACAGGAAGGTGTTTCCTCTGCGGGAAAAAGGGACATTTTATTGGGGGGTGTCCATCCCGTCCCTTGCAGAGTAAAGAGTCGTCGAAAAAACTGTTGATCCCAGGTTGTGTGGTGGACGGCAATCTGGGAGTAGGTATTTCGTCCCTATGTTCGTCTCAGTTTCTCGTACCGGCGGAGGTGGTGGTGGGTGCGAGAACTGAGAGGATATCTGTTCTTCTGGATAGTGGGGCCGGGGCTAATCTGGTTGATGCTCGGTTTGCCCGGGTTCAAGGTATGCGATTGAGTGAGTTGGCTAAACCCATCCCCATATTCTCGATCGATGCCAGGCCTCTCGGTCAGGGAAGTTTTTTGCAAGCTGTGCATGGCGTAAAACTTCAAGTGGGGGCAATACATAAAGAACTGTTGTCTTGCTACGTGTTGGAGGGTCTTCCCACTCCTATAGTGTTGGGCCTTCCTTGGTTAGCTAAGCATAACCCGGTTATTAATTGGCAAACCAGAGAGATAAGCCAATGGAGTAAATTCTGTAATAAAAACTGCATGAACACGGTCATCGGTGCGGTTACTCCTTGGGTCTTACCTCCATTTCTGGCGGACTTTGAGGATGTATTCTTGGAGAATGGGTGTCAGGAACTACCTCCTCATCGCGAGTATGACTGTTCTGTAAAACTGCTCCCTGAGGCCAAGTTACCTAAAGCTAGGTTGTATAACCTTTCTGGTCCTGAGAGGCAGGCCATGAAGGATTATATTTCTGAAAGTCTGGCTAAGGGGCATATTAGACCTTCATCTTCACCGGTGGCCGCGGGGTTCTTCTTTGTTAAGAAGAAAGATGGAGGCCTACGCCCTTGCCTGGATTTCCGTGAACTTAATCGGATTACGGTCCGAGATCCGTATCCGCTCCCACTTATTCCCGATCTCTTTAATCAGATCGTGGGCGCCAAATGGTTCTCTAAGTTGGATCTCAGGGGGGCGTACAATCTGATTAGGATGAAGGAGGGGGATGAGTGGAAGACGGCTTTTAACACTCCGGAGGGGCATTATGAGAACCTTGTCATGCCATTCGGTCTGACTAATGCCCCGGCGGTGTTTCAACACTTTGTTAATGATATTTTTCGCCACCTGGTGGGACAGTTTGTTGTCATTTATCTGGATGATATCTTAATTTACTCGCCGGATCTGGTGTCTCATCAGGAGCACGTTAGGCAGGTGTTACAGATCTTGCGGGATAATAAACTGTATGCCAAGTGGGAAAAGTGTGTGTTCGCCGTACAGGAACTCCAGTTTTTAGGCTTCCTGGTTTCAGCGTCCGGTTTTCGTATGGACCCTGGGAAAGTGCGGGCAGTTCTTGAGTGGGATCGGCCGGAGAATCTTAAGGCACTACAACGTTTCCTGGGGTTTGCTAACTATTACCGGAAGTTCATTCGTAATTTCTCGTCCATGGTTAAGCCTCTCACAGACATGACTAAAAAGGGGACGGATTTTTCTAGGTGGTCTGACAAGGCTTGTCAAGCATTCTCCTCCTTGAAAAAATGTTTTGCCTCGGCACCCATACTCATTCAACCTGATGCGTCACAGCCATTCATTGTAGAGGTAGACGCTTCCGAGGTAGGGGTGGGAGCAGTATTGTCACAGGGTTCGTCCCCTGGTAAGTGGCATCCGTGCGCCTTTTTCTCTAAAAAATTGTCGTCCGCTGAGAGGAATTACGATGTCGGCAATAGGGAACTCTTGGCCATTAAGTTAGCTTTTGAGGAGTGGCGCCATTTTTTGGAGGGGGCAGTTCATCCGGTCACCGTCATCACCGATCACAAGAACCTGCTATATCTGGAGTCCGCTAAACGTCTGAATCCCAGACAAGCTAGGTGGTCATTGTTTTTTACCAGGTTTAATTTCGTCGTTACATATCGTCCTGGGTCTAAAAACGTAAAGGCGGATGCCTTATCTCGTAGTTTCCCTGGGGCCGGGAATACGGACGACCCGATCCCTATCCTTCAGGAGGGGGTGGTGGTTTCGGCAGTATGCTCTGAGCTGGAGGAGGAGGTATTGGAGGCTCAGGGGGATGCCCCTGTTGGACCTCCAGGGAGATTGTTCGTTCCAGATCAGTTGCGACAGAAGGTGATCGAGGCACACCATAACTCAGTTTTGGCAGGACACCCGGGGAGTAAAGCAACTGTGGATCTCCTCTCGCGTCGGTTTTGGTGGCCTAACTTACATAAAGAGGTGGTAACTTTTGTCGCGTCCTGTGGGGTTTGTGCGCGCTCTAAGACCTCACATACCCGTCCGTCTGGGGCCCTTTTACCTTTGAAGATCCCGGAGCGTCCTTGGACTCATCTGTCTATGGACTTTATTACGGACCTCCCTCCGTCTTCGGGTAAAACGGTCATACTCGTTGTAGTGGACAGGTTCAGCAAGATGGCACATTTTATCGCTCTTCCGGCTCTCCCTAATGCTAAAACTCTTGCGCAGGTGTTCATTGGGGAGATTGTGAGGCTTCACGGGGTACCCTCCGAGGTGGTGTCTGATCGGGGGTCTCAGTTTGTGTCCAAGTTCTGGAAGGCGTTTTGTGCACGGCGGGGGATGCATTTGTCATTCTCGTCGGCTTTTCATCCTCAGACCAATGGTCAGACGGAACGTATGAACCAGAGCTTGGAGACATATCTCCGGTGTTTTGTGTCAGAGAACCAGGAGGACTGGGCTTCTTTCTTACCTCTGGCAGAGTTTGCTCTTAATAATAGGCGGAGCGAGTCCACTGGTAAGTCCCCGTTTTTTGGGGCATATGGTTTTCACCCCCAGTTTTGTACTTTCAGTGGGGGGGGCTCTTCGGGGGTTCCTGAGGAGGAACGATTTTCCTCATCACTCGCTTCAGTATGGAGAGGGGTGCTGAAGAATCTGAATACTATGGGGAACCGATACAAACGTATGGCTGATAGGAGGAGAGTGTCTGGTCCGAACCTAAGTGTGAACGATCGGGTATGGTTGTCTACCAGGAATATAAAACTTAAGGTTCCCTCCTGGAAACTGGGTCCCAGGTTCATCGGGCCGTACAGAATCAGTTCTGTTATTAATCCGGTGGCATTCCGTCTTGACCTCCCCCCTACGTTTAAAATTCACAACGTGTTTCACAGATCGTTGCTTAAGAGGTATGTGGCGCCGGTGGTACCGTCACCTTTACCTCCCCCTCCTGTGGTTGTCAATGGTAACTTGGAGTTCCAGGTATCGAGGGTCATTGATTCACGCTTTAATCGCCGGTCCCTTCAGTACTTGGTTCATTGGAAGGGGTATGGTCCTGAGGAGAGGATGTGGGTTCCTGCGTCGGATATTAACGCAGACCGATTAGTTCGGGCCTTCCACACGACTCACCCGAATAAACCTGGCCCTGAGGGTCCGGAGGCCCCTCGTAGAAGGGGGGGTACTGTCACGGGTGTGTTGCCACGAAGATCATCACGAGTACACAGCCTGACTTCTCGCAGCTGACTTGTTGGTGCTTTGTGTTTTTTCGGCAGTGAAGGAGTTAATTCTCTCTCTCTCTCTGGGCTAGCTGAGGTCCAGCCTCGCCCAGCTGCAATCAATACTTCTTTAGTGAGACTCCTTCATATACCTGCTGGTCTGTCTGGGAGGTGTCGGTGAAAGCTTTTCATTCAGACTTACAGAGCGGATCGTGGTATTTGGAGTTTCTGAGATAAGTGTATTTGGAAGTGTTTTTTCCCTTTCCTCGCTTTATCATTTATCTCCTTTCCCGTTGGTGTTCCCTCTGTTGTAGTTGTGTAGAAGTTGTATGCAAGGTGGTTTTGGTTTTTCCCTTGTACTGTCTCGTTCGTCTAAATACTGTGTGTGGGCATATTATTTCTGGTTCCCAATTGTTGTGATCGGGGTCCTTCTCAGGACTAGATTACTGAGGTGCAGGGATCCTCAGGAGGTAGGGGTTACGCTGGCGGCCTGGACCTCTGTACCTTTAACAGTACCTCCAGGTTGAGGGATTAGTCAGGGCCCCAGCTTAGGGTCAGCTTAGGCCCCCTACCTCCAGTATTCTGTGACAGTGTGACAGCGGGTAGGTGACCACAGTCCCTTGTCACTACATGACACAAGCACCTTGCTCCGGACACTCTCACAGCTCAGCCTAGCACTGTGTATAGGACACTCACAGCTCAGCCTAGCACTGTGTATAGGACACTCTCATAGCTCAGCCTAGCACTGTGTATAGGACACTCTCACAGCTCAGCCTAGCACTGTGTATAGGACACTCTCACAGCTCAGCCTAGCACTGTGTATAGGACACTCTCACAACTCAGCCTAGCACTGTGTATAGGACACTCTCACAGCTCAGCCTAGCACTGTGTATAGGACACTCTCAAAACTCAGCCTAGCACTGAGTATAGGACACTCTCACAGCTCAGCCTAGCACTGTGTATAGGACCCTCTCACAGCTCAGCCTAGCACTATGTATAGGAAACTCTCATAGCTCAGCCTAGCACTGTGTATAGGACACTCTCATAGCTCAGCCTAGCACTGTGTATAGGACACTCACAGCTCAGCCTAGCACTGTGTATAGGACACTCTCATAGCTCAGCCTAGCACTGTGTATAGGACACTCTCACAGCTCAGCCTAGCACTGTGTATAGGACACTCTCACAGCTCAGCCTAGCACTGTGTATAGGACACTCTCACAACTCAGCCTAGCACTGTGTATAGGACACTCTCACAGCTCAGCCTAGCACTGTGTATAGGACACTCTCAAAACTCAGCCTAGCACTGAGTATAGGACACTCTCACAGCTCAGCCTAGCACTGTGTATAGGACCCTCTCACAGCTCAGCCTAGCACTATGTATAGGAAACTCTCATAGCTCAGCCTAGCACTGTGTATAGGACACTCTCATAGCTCAGCCTAGCACTGTGTATAGGACACTCACAGCTCAGCCTAGCACTGTGTATAGGACACTCTCACAGCTCAGCCTAGCACTGTGTATAGGACACTCTCACAGCTCAGCCTAGCGCTGTGTATAGGACACTCACAGCTCAGCCTAGCACTGTGTATAGGACACTCTCACAGCTCAGCCTAGCACTGTGTATAGGACACTCTCACAGCTCAGCCTAGCACTGTGTATAGGACACTCTCACATCTCAGCCTAGCAATGTGTATAGGACACTCTCACAGCTCAGCCTAGCACTGTCTATAAGACACTCTCACAGCTCAGCCTAGCACTGTGTATAGGACACTCTCACAGCTCAGCCTAGCACTGTGTATAGGACACTCACAGCTCAGCCTAGCACTTTGTATAGGAAACTCTCACAGCTCAGCCTAGCACTGTGTATAGGACACTCTCACAGCTCAGCCTAGCACTGTGTATAGGACACTCTCACAGCTCAGCCTAGCACTGTGTATAGGACACTCTCATAGCTCAGCCTAGCACTGTGTATAGGACACTCACAGCTCAGCCTAGCACTGTGTATAGGACACTCTCACAGCTCAGCCTAGCACTGTGTATAGGACACTCTCACAGCTCAGCCTAGCAATGTGTATAGGACACTCTCACAGCTCAGCCTAGCACTGTGTATAAGACACTCTCACAGCTCAGCCTAGCACTGTGTATAGGACACTCTCACAGCTCAGCCTAGCACTGTGTATAGGACACTCACAGCTCAGCCTAGCACTTTGTATAGGAAACTCTCACAGCTCAGCCTAGCACTGTGTATAGGACACTCTCACAGCTCAGCCTAGCACTGTGTACAGGACACTCTCACAGCTCAGCCTAGCACTGTGTATAGGACACTCTCACAGCTCAGCCTAGCACTGTGTATAGGACACTCTCACAGCTCAGCCTAGCACTGTGTATAGGACACTCTCACAACTCAGCCTAGCACTGTGTATAGGACACTCACAGCTCAGCCTAGCACTGTGTATAGGACACTCTCACAGCTCAGCCTAGCACTGTGTATAGGACACTCTCACAGCTCAGCCTAGCACTGTGTATAGGACACTCACAGCTCAGCCTAGCACTTTGTATAGGAAACTCTCACAGCTCAGCCTAGCACTGTGTATAGGACACTCTCACAGCTCAGCCTAGCACTGTGTACAGGACACTCTCACAGCTCAGCCTAGCACTGTGTATAGGACACTCTCACAGCTCAGCCTAGCACTGTGTATAGGACACTCTCACAGCTCAGCCTAGCACTGTGTATAGGACACTCTCACAACTCAGCCTAGCACTGTGTATAGGACACTCACAGCTCAGCCTAGCACTGTGTATAGGACACTCTCACAGCTCAGCCTAGCACTGTGTATAGGACACTCTCACCTCTCTGCCTAGCACTTTGTATAGGAAACTCTCACAGCTCAGCCTAGCACTGTGTATAGGACACTCTCACAGCTCAGCCTAGCACTGTGTATAGGACACTCTCACAGCTCAGTCTAGCACTGTATAGGACACTCTCACAGCTCAGCCTAGCACTGTATAGGACACTCTCACAGCTCAGCCTAGCACTGTGTATAGAACACTCTCACAGCTCAGCCTAGCACTGTTTATAGGACACTCTCACAGCTCAGCCTAGCACTGTGTATAGGACGCTCTCACAGCTCAGCCTAGCACTGTGTATAGGACACTCTCATAGCTCAGCCTAGCACTGTGTATAGGACACTCTCACAGCTCAGCCTAGCACTGTGTATAGGACACTCTCATAGCTGAGCCTAGCACTATGTATAGGACACTCTTACAGCTCAGCCTAGCAGTGTGTATAGGACACTCACAGCTCAGCCTAGCACTGTGTATAGGACACTCACAGCTCAGCCTAGCACTGTGTATAAGACACTCTCATAGCTCAACCTAGCACTGTGTATATTACACTCACAGCTCAGCCTAGCACTGTGTATAGGACACTCACAGCTCAGCCTAGCACTGTGTATAGGACACTCTCACAGCTCAGCCTAGCACTGTGTATAGGACACTCTCAAAGCTCAGCCTAGCACTGTGTATAGGACACTCACAGCTCAGCCTAGCACTTTGTATAGGAAACTCTCACAGCTCAGCCTAGCACTTTGTATAGGACACTCTCATAGCTCAGCCTAGCACTGTGTATAGGACACTCTCACAGCTCAGCCTAACACTTTGTATAGGAAACTCTCACAACTCAGCCTAGCACTGTGTATAGGACACTATCACAGCTCAGCCTAGCACTGTGTATAGGACACTCTCACAGCTCAGCCTAGCACTGTGTATAGGACACTCTCACAGTTCAGCCTAGCACTGTGTATAGGACACTCCCACAGCTCAGCCTAGCACTGTGTATAGGACACTCTCACAGCTCAGCCTAGCACTGTGTATAGGACACTCTCACAGCTCAGCCTAGCACTGTGTATAGGACACTCTCACAGCTCAGCCTAGCACTGTGTATAGGACACTCTCATAGCTCAGCCTAGCACTGTGTATAGGACACTCTCATAGCTCAGCCTAACACTGTGTATAGGACACTCACAGCTCAGCCTAGCACTGTGTATAGGACACTGTCATAGCTCAGCCTAGCACTGTGTGTAGGACACTCTCATAGCTCAGCCTAGCACTGTGTATAGGACACTCACAGCTCAGCCTAGCACTGTGTATAGGACACTCTCACAGCTCAGCCTAGCACTGTGTACAGGACACTCTCACAGCTCAGCCCAGCACTGTGTATAAAACACTCACCGCTCAGCCTAGCACTGTGTATAGGACACTCTCACAGCTCAGCCTAGCACTGTGTATAGGACACTCTCACAACTCAGCCTAGCACTGTGTATAGGACACTCTCACAGCTCAGCCTAGCACTGTGTATAGGACACTCTCACAGCTCAGCCTAGCACTGTGTATAGGACACTCTCACAGCTCAGCCTAGCACTGTGTATAGGAAACTCTCATAGCTCAGCCTAGCACTGTGTATAGGACACTCTCATAGCTCAGCCTAGCACTGTGTATAGGACACTCACAGCTCAGCCTAGCACTGTGTATAGGACACTCTCACAGCTCAGCCTAGCACTGTGTATAGGACACTCTCACAGCTCAGCCTAGCACTGTGTATAGGACACTCACAGCTCAGCCTAGCACTGTGTATAGGACACTCACAGCTCAGCCTAGCACTGTGTATAGGACACTCTCACAGCTCAGCCTAGCAATGTGTATAGGACACTCTCACAGCTCAGCCTAGCACTGTGTATAGGACACTCTCACAGCTCAGCCTAGCACTGTGTATAGGACACTCTCACAGCTCAGCCTAGCACTGTGTATAGGACACTCTCACAGCTCAGCCTAGCACTGTGTATAGGACACTCACAGCTCAGCCTAGCACTGTGTATAGGACACTCACAGCTCAGCCTAGCACTGTGTATAGGACACTCTCACAGCTCAGCCTAGCAATGTGTATAGGACACTCTCACAGCTCAGCCTAGCACTGTGTATAGGACACTCTCACAGCTCAGCCTAGCACTGTGTATAGGACACTCTCACAGCTCAGCCTAGCACTGTGTATAGGACACTCTCACTGCTCAGCCTAGCACTTTGTATAGGAAACTCTCACAGCTCAGCCTAGCACTGTGTATAGGACACTCTCACAGCTCAGCCTAGCACTGTGTATAGGACACTCTCACAGCTCAGCCTAGCACTGTGTATAGGACACTCTCACAGCTCAGCCTAGCACTGTGTATAGGACACTCTCACAGCTCAGCCTAGCACTGTGTATAGGACACTCTCACAGCTCAGCCTAGCACTGTGTATAGGACACTCTCATAGCTCAGCCTAGCACTGTGTATAGGACATTCACAGCTCAGCCTAGCACTGTGTATAGGACACTCTCACAGCTCAGCCTAGCACTGTGTATAGGACACTCTCACAGCTCAGCCTAGCACTGTGTATAGGACACTCTCACAGCTCAGCCTAGCAATGTGTATAGGACACTCTCACAGCTCAGCCTAGCACTGTATATAAGACACTCTCACAGCTCAGCCTAGCACTGTGTATAGGACACTCTCACAGCTCAGCCTAGCACTGTGTATAGGACACTCTCACAGCTCAGCCTAGCACTGTGTATAAGACACTCTAACAGCTCAGCCTAGCACTGTGTATAGGAAACTCTCACAGCTCAGCCTAGCACTGTGCATAAGACACTCTCACAGCTCAGCCTAGCACTGTGTATAGGACGCTCTCACAGCTCAGCCTAGCACTGTGTATAGGACACTCTCACAGCTCAGCCTAGCACTGTGTATAGGACACTCACAGCTCAGCCTAGCACTGTGTATAGGACACTCACAGCTCAGCCTAGCACTGTGTATAGGACACTCTCACAGCTCAGCCTAGCAATGTGTATAGGACACTCTCACAGCTCAGCCTAGCACTGTGTATAGGACACTCTCACAGCTCAGCCTAGCACTGTGTATAGGACACTCTCACAGCTCAGCCTAGCACTGTGTATAGGACACTCTCACTGCTCAGCCTAGCACTTTGTATAGGAAACTCTCACAGCTCAGCCTAGCACTGTGTATAGGACACTCTCACAGCTCAGCCTAGCACTGTGTATAGGACACTCTCACAGCTCAGCCTAGCACTGTGTATAGGACACTCTCACAGCTCAGCCTAGCACTGTGTATAGGACACTCTCACAGCTCAGCCTAGCACTGTGTATAGGACACTCTCACAGCTCAGCCTAGCACTGTGTATAGGACACTCTCACAGCTCAGCCTAGCACTGTGTATAGGACACTCTCATAGCTCAGCCTAGCACTGTGTATAGGACACTCACAGCTCAGCCTAGCACTGTGTATAGGACACTCTCACAGCTCAGCCTAGCACTGTGTATAGGACACTCTCACAGCTCAGCCTAGCACTGTGTATAGGACACTCTCACAGCTCAGCCTAGCAATGTGTATAGGACACTCTCACAGCTCAGCCTAGCACTGTATATAAGACACTCTCACAGCTCAGCCTAGCACTGTGTATAGGACACTCTCACAGCTCAGCCTAGCACTGTGTATAGGACACTCTCACAGCTCAGCCTAGCACTGTGTATAAGACACTCTAACAGCTCAGCCTAGCACTGTGTATAGGAAACTCTCACAGCTCAGCCTAGCACTGTGCATAAGACACTCTCACAGCTCAGCCTAGCACTGTGTATACGACACTCTCACAGCTCAGCCTAGCACAGTGTATAAGACACTCTCACAGCTCAGCCTAGCACTGTGTATAGGACACTGTCACAGCTCAGCCTAGCACTGTGTATAGGACACTCTCACAGCTCAGCCTAGCACTGTGTATAGGACACTCTCACAGCTCAGCCTAGCACTGTGTATAGGACACTCTCACAGCTCAGCCTAGCACTGTGTATAGGACACTCTCATAGCTCAGCCTAGCACTGTGTGTAGGACACTCACAGCTCAGCCTAGCACTGTGTATAGGACACTCTCACAGCTCAGCCTAGCACTGTGTACAGGACACTCTCACAGCTCAGCCTCGCACTGTGTATAAAACACTCACCGCTCAGCCTAGCACTGTGTATAGGACACTCTCACAGCTCAGCCTAGCACTGTGTATAGGACACTCTCACAACTCAGCCTAGCACTGTGTATAGGACACTCTCACAGCTCAGCCTAGCACTGTGTATAGGACACTCTCACAGCTCAGCCTAGCACTGTGTATAGGACACTCTCACAGCTCAGCCTAGCACTGTGTATAGGAAACTCTCATAGCTCAGCCTAGCACTGTGTATTGGACACTCTCATAGCTCAGCCTAGCACTGTGTATAGGACACTCACAGCTCAGCCTAGCACTGTGTATAGCACACTCTCACAGCTCAGCCTAGCACTGTGTATAGCACACTCTCACAGCTCAGCCTAGCACTGTGTATAGGACACTCTCACAGCTCAGCCTAGCACTGTGTATAGGACACTCACAGCTCAGCCTAGCACTGTGTATAGGACACTCACAGCTCAGCCTAGCACTGTGTATAGGACACTCTCACAGCTCAGCCTAGCACTGTGTATAGGACACTCTCACAGCTCAGCCTAGCAATGTGTAAAGGACACTCTCACAGCTCAGCCTAGCACTGTGTATAGGACACTCTCACAGCTCAGCCTAGCACTGTGTATAGGACACTCTCCCAGCTCAGCTTAGCACTGTGTATAGGACACTCTCACTGCTCAGCCTAGCACTTTGTATAGGAAACTCTCACAGCTCAGCCTAGCACTGTGTATAGGACACTCTCACAGCTCAGCCTAGCACTGTGTATAGGACACTCTCACAGCTCAGCCTAGCACTGTGTATAGGACACTCTCACAGCTCAGCCTAGCACTGTGTATAGGACACTCTCACAGCTCAGCCTAGCACTGTGTATAGGACACTCTCACAGCTCAGCCTAGCACTGTGTATAGGACACTCTCACAGCTCAGCCTAGCACTGTGTATAGGACACTCTCACAGCTCAGCCTAGCACTGTGTATAGGACACTCTCACAGCTCAGCCTAGCACTGTGTATAGGACACTCTCATAGCTCAGCCTAGCACTGTGTATAGGACACTCACAGCTCAGCCTAGCACTGTGTATAGGACACTCTCACAGCTCAGCCTAGCACTGTGTTTAGGACACTCTCACAGCTCAGCCTAGCACTGTGTATAGGACACTCTCACAGCTCAGCCTAGCAATGTGTATAGGACACTCTCACAGCTCAGCCTAGCACTGTGTATAAGACACTCTCACAGCTCAGCCTAGCACTGTGTATAGGACACTCTCACAGCTCAGCCTAGCACTGTCTATAGGACACTCTCACAGCTCAGCCTAGCACTGTGTATAAGACACTCTAACAGCTCAGCCTAGCACTGTGTATAGGAAACTCTCACAGCTCAGCCTAGCACTGTGTATAAGACACTCTCACAGCTCAGCCTAGCACTGTGTATAGGACACTCTCACAGCTCAGCCTAGCACAGTGTATAAGACACTCTCACAGCTCAGCCTAGCACTGTGTATAGGACACTGTCACAGCTCAGCCTAGCACTGTTTATAGGACACTCTCACAGCACAGCCTAGCACTGTGTATAGGACACTCTCACAGCTCAGCCTAGCACTGTGTATAGGACACTCTCACAGTTCAGCCTAGCACTGTGTATAGGACACTCCCACAGCTCAGCCTAGCACTGTGTATAGGACACTCTCACAGCTCAGCCTAGCACTGTGTATAGGACACTCTCACAGCTCAGCCTAGCACTGTGTATAGGACACTCTCACAGCTCAGCCTAGCACTGTGTATAGGACACTCTCATAGCTCAGCCTAGCACTGTGTATAGGACACTCTCATAGCTCAGCCTAACACTGTGTATAGGACACTCACAGCTCAGCCTAGCACTGTGTATAGGACACTGTCATAGCTCAGCCTAGCACTGTGTGTAGGACACTCTCATAGCTCAGCCTAGCACTGTGTATAGGACACTCACAGCTCAGCCTAGCACTGTGTATAGGACACTCTCACAGCTCAGCCTAGCACTGTGTACAGGACACTCTCACAGCTCAGCCCAGCACTGTGTATAAAACACTCACCGCTCAGCCTAGCACTGTGTATAGGACACTCTCACAGCTCAGCCTAGCACTGTGTATAGGACACTCTCACAACTCAGCCTAGCACTGTGTATAGGACACTCTCACAGCTCAGCCTAGCACTGTGTATAGGACACTCTCACAGCTCAGCCTAGCACTGTGTATAGGACACTCTCACAGCTCAGCCTAGCACTGTGTATAGGAAACTCTCATAGCTCAGCCTAGCACTGTGTATAGGACACTCTCATAGCTCAGCCTAGCACTGTGTATAGGACACTCACAGCTCAGCCTAGCACTGTGTATAGGACACTCTCACAGCTCAGCCTAGCACTGTGTATAGGACACTCTCACAGCTCAGCCTAGCACTGTGTATAGGACACTCACAGCTCAGCCTAGCACTGTGTATAGGACACTCACAGCTCAGCCTAGCACTGTGTATAGGACACTCTCACAGCTCAGCCTAGCAATGTGTATAGGACACTCTCACAGCTCAGCCTAGCACTGTGTATAGGACACTCTCACAGCTCAGCCTAGCACTGTGTATAGGACACTCTCACAGCTCAGCCTAGCACTGTGTATAGGACACTCTCACAGCTCAGCCTAGCACTGTGTATAGGACACTCACAGCTCAGCCTAGCACTGTGTATAGGACACTCACAGCTCAGCCTAGCACTGTGTATAGGACACTCTCACAGCTCAGCCTAGCAATGTGTATAGGACACTCTCACAGCTCAGCCTAGCACTGTGTATAGGACACTCTCACAGCTCAGCCTAGCACTGTGTATAGGACACTCTCACAGCTCAGCCTAGCACTGTGTATAGGACACTCTCACAGCTCAGCCTAGCAATGTGTAAAGGACACTCTCACAGCTCAGCCTAGCACTGTGTATAGGACACTCTCACAGCTCAGCCTAGCACTGTGTATAGGACACTCTCCCAGCTCAGCTTAGCACTGTGTATAGGACACTCTCACTGCTCAGCCTAGCACTTTGTATAGGAAACTCTCACAGCTCAGCCTAGCACTGTGTATAGGACACTCTCACAGCTCAGCCTAGCACTGTGTATAGGACACTCTCACAGCTCAGCCTAGCACTGTGTATAGGACACTCTCACAGCTCAGCCTAGCACTGTGTATAGGACACTCTCACAGCTCAGCCTAGCACTGTGTATAGGACACTCTCATAGCTCAGCCTAGCACTGTGTATAGGACACTCACAGCTCAGCCTAGCACTGTGTATAGGACACTCTCACAGCTCAGCCTAGCACTGTGTTTAGGACACTCTCACAGCTCAGCCTAGCACTGTGTATAGGACACTCTCACAGCTCAGCCTAGCAATGTGTATAGGACACTCTCACAGCTCAGCCTAGCACTGTGTATAAGACACTCTCACAGCTCAGCCTAGCACTGTGTATAGGACACTCTCACAGCTCAGCCTAGCACTGTCTATAGGACACTCTCACAGCTCAGCCTAGCACTGTGTATAAGACACTCTAACAGCTCAGCCTAGCACTGTGTATAGGAAACTCTCACAGCTCAGCCTAGCACTGTGTATAAGACACTCTCACAGCTCAGCCTAGCACTGTGTATAGGACACTCTCACAGCTCAGCCTAGCACAGTGTATAAGACACTCTCACAGCTCAGCCTAGCACTGTGTATAGGACACTGTCACAGCTCAGCCTAGCACTGTTTATAGGACACTCTCACAGCACAGCCTAGCACTGTGTATAGGACACGCTTACAGCTCAGCCTAGCACTGTGTACAGAACACTATCACAGCTCAGCCTAGCACTGTGTATAGGACACTCTCACAGCTCAGCCTAGCACTGTATAGGACACTCTCACAGCTCAGCCTAGCACTGTGTATAGAACACTCACAGCTCAGCCTAGCACTGTGTATAGGACACTCTCACAGTTCAGCCTAGCACTGTGTATAGGACACTCTCACAGCTCAGCCTAGCACTGTGTATAGGACACTCTCATAGCTCAGCCTAGCACTGTGTATAGGACACTCACAGCTCAGCCTAGCACTGTGTATAGGACACTCTCACAGCTCAGACTAGCATTGTGTATAGGACACTCTCACAGCTCAGCCTAGCACTGTGTATAGGACACTCTCACAGCTCAGCCTAGCACTGTGTATAGGACACTCTCACAGTTCAGCCTAGCACTGTGTATAGGACACTCTCACAGCTCAGCCTAGCAATGTGTATAGGACACTCTCACAGCTCAGCCTAGCACTGTGTATAAGACACTCTCACAGCTCAGCCTAGCACTGTGTATAGGACACTCTCACAGCTCAGCCTAGCACTGTGTATAGGACACTCACAGCTCAGCCTAGCACTTTGTATAGGAAACTCTCACAGCTCAGCCTAGCAATGTGTATAGGACACTCTCACAGCTCAGCCTAGCACTGTGTATAGGACACTCTCACAGCTCAGCCTAGCACTGTGTATAGGACACTCTCACAGCTCAGCCTAGCACTGTGTATAAGACACTCACACAGCTCAGCCTAGCACTGTGTATAGGACACTCTCACAGCTCAGCCTAGCACTGTGTATAGGACACTCTCACAGCTCAGCCTAGCACTGTGTATAAGACACTCTCACAGCTCAGCCTAGCACTGTGTATAGGACACTCTCACAGCTCATCCTAGCACTGTGTATAAGACACTCTCACAGCTCAACCTAGCACTGTGTATAGGAGACTCTCACAGCTCAGCCTAGCACTGTGTATAAGACACTCTCACAGCTCAGCCTAGCACTGTGTATAGGACACTCTCACAGCTCAGCCTAGCACTGTGTATAGGACACTCTCACAGCTCAGCCTAGCACTGTGTATAGGACACTCTCACAGTTCTGAGAAAACTAGCATTAGGAAGCAGTTGTCGGGTGAACAGTCCTCTAAAAACAATTCTCAGCAGTTATTCTCTACTTTAAAAAAAAAGTTTTGAGTCATGGATTAATTGAAGATAATAAATAATGGCATACGCACTTTTCGGATTCCCATGCTGATCCACTGTTTGCCACACTCATCTAGTCAGCTGACCTTTGTAGCCAATTACAGGCTGCGGCAGTGCTGTGCCTTCTGGATGAGGCAGGCACCACTTCCCCAGCCTGCGGAGACCTCTGGCGTGGCCGGTAATGGGTCTGCAGAAGGTGAGTATGCCATCTTTTTTATTTTCAATCAATCCATAGCTAATAATTTTTTTTAAGGTCAGTCAACGACTTTAAAATAAAAGGTTTGGACCTGTATATAAGTTGTGTGTAGAGATATAGTAGTTATATGGTATAGTGTCATGGTGGTGTATAATGAGGGTGTTGTAGTGACATGGTAGTATATAACCTGTGCGTATCAGTATAGCAGTTATATGGAGTAGTTTCATTGTAATGTATGATGTGGGTGTTGGCGGGTAGTGACAGTAGTAAATGTGTAGTGGAATAGTACAGTTTAGTGTCATGGTGTGTATGATGTGGGTGTTGGCGGGTGCTGTAGTGACAGTAGTAAACGTGTAGTGTAATAGTACAGTTTAGTGTCATGGTGTGTATGATGTGGGTGTTGGCGGGTGCTGTAGTGACAGTAGTAAACGTATAGTGGAATAGTACAGTTTAGTTTCATGGTGTGTATGATGTGGGTGTTGGCGCGTGCTGTAGTGACAGTAGTAAACGTGTAGTGGAATAGTACAGTTTAATGTCATGGTGTGTATGATGTGGGTGTTGGCAGGTGCTGTAGTGACAGTAGTAAACGTGTAGTGGAATAGTACAGTTTAGTGTCATGGTGTGTATGATGTGGGTGTTGGTTGGTGCTGTAGTGACAGTAGTAAACATGTAGTGGAATAGTACAGTTTAGTGTCATGATGTGTACGATGTGGGTGTTGGCGGGTGCTGTAGTGACAGTAGTAAACATGTAGTGGAATAGTACAGTTTAATGTCATGGTGTGTATGATGTGGGTGTTGGCGCGTGCTGTAGTGACAGTAGTAAACGTGTAGTGGAATAGTACAGTTTAATGTCATGGTGTGTATGATGTGGGTGTTGGCAGGTGCTGTAGTGACAGTAGTAAACGTGTAGTGGAATAGTACAGTTTAGTGTCATGATGTGTACGATGTGGGTGTTGGCGGGTGCTGTAGTGACAGTAGTAAACATGTAGTGGAATAGTACAGTTTAGTGTCATGGTGTGTACGATGTGGGTGTTGGCGGCTGCTGTAGTGACAGTAGTAAACATGTAGTGGAATAGTACAGTTTAGTGTCATGGTGTGTACGATGTGGGTGTTGGCGGGTGCTGTAGTGACAGTAGTAAACGTGTAGTGGAATAGTACAGTTTAGTGTCATGGTGTGTACGATGTGGGTGTTGGCGGGTGCTGTAGTGACAGTAGTAAACGTGTAATGGAATAGTACAGTTTAGTGTCATGGTGTGTACGATGTGGGTGTTGGCGGGTGCTGTAGTGACAGTAGTAAACGTGTAATGGAATAGTACAGTTTAGTGTCATGGTGTGTATGATGTGGGTGTTGGCGGGTGCTGTAGTGAGTAGTAAATGTGTAGTGGAATAGTACAGTTTAGTGTCATGGTGTGTATGATGTGGGTGTTGGCGGGTGCTGTAGTGACAGTAGTAAACGTGTATTGGAATAGTACAGTTTAGTGTCATGGTGTGTACGATGTGGGTGTTGGCGGGTGCTGTAGTGACAGTAGTAAACGTGTAGTGGAATAGTACAGTTTAGTGTCATGGTGTGTATGATGTGGGTGTTGGCAGGTGCTGTAGTGACAGTAGTAAATTTGTAGTGGAATAGTACAGTTTAGTGTCATGGTGTGTATGATGTGGGTGTTGGCGGGTGCTGTAGTGATTAGTAAAGGTGTAGTGAAATAGTACAGTTTAGTGTCATGGTGTGTATGATGTGGGTGTTGGTGGGTGCTGTAGTGACAGTAGTAAATGTGTAGTGGAATAGTACAGCTTAGTGTAATGGTGTGTATGATGTGGGTGTTGGCGGGTGCTGTAGTGACAATAGTAAACGTGTAGTGGAATAGTACAGTTTAGTGTCATGGTGTGTACGATGTGCGTGTTGGCGGGTGCTGTAGTGACAGTAGTAAACATGTAGTGGAATAGTACAGTTTAGTGTCATGGTGTGTACGATGTGGGTGTTGGCGGCTGCTGTAGTGACAGTAGTAAACATGTAGTGGAATAGTACAGTTTAGTGTCATGGTGTGTACGATGTGGGTGTTGGCGGGTGCTGTAGTGACAGTAGTAAACGTGTAGTGGAATAGTACAGTTTAGTGTCATGGTGTGTACGATGTGGGTGTTGGCGGGTGCTGTAGTGACAGTAGTAAACGTGTAATGGAATAGTACAGTTTAGTGTCATGGTGTGTACGATGTGGGTGTTGGCGGGTGCTGTAGTGACAGTAGTAAACGTGTAATGGAATAGTACAGTTTAGTGTCATGGTGTGTATGATGTGGGTGTTGGCGGGTGCTGTAGTGAGTAGTAAATGTGTAGTGGAATAGTACAGTTTAGTGTCATGGTGTGTATGATGTGGGTGTTGGCGGGTGCTGTAGTGACAGTAGTAAACGTGTATTGGAATAGTACAGTTTAGTGTCATGGTGTGTACGATGTGGGTGTTGGCGGGTGCTGTAGTGACAGTAGTAAACGTGTAGTGGAATAGTACAGTTTAGTGTCATGGTGTGTATGATGTGGGTGTTGGCAGGTGCTGTAGTGACAGTAGTAAATTTGTAGTGGAATAGTACAGTTTAGTGTCATGGTGTGTATGATGTGGGTGTTGGCGGGTGCTGTAGTGATTAG
Organism: Phyllobates terribilis; assembly: GCF_046119375.1. Taxonomy (NCBI): domain Eukaryota; kingdom Metazoa; phylum Chordata; class Amphibia; order Anura; family Dendrobatidae; genus Phyllobates; species Phyllobates terribilis. Next base: position 645,590,563 of record NW_027362771.1, read on the forward strand.
TAAAGGTGTAGTGAAATAGTACAGTTTAGTGTCATGGTGTGTATGATGTGGGTGTTGGTGGGTGCTGTAGTGACAGTAGTAAATGTGTAGTGGAATAGTACAGCTTAGTGTAATGGTGTGTATGATGTGGGTGTTGGCGGGTGCTGTAGTGACAATAGTAAACGTGTAGTGGAATAGTACAGTTTAGTGTCATGGTGTGTACGATGTGCGTGTTGGCGGGTGCTGTAGTGACAGTAGTAAACGTGTAGTGGAATAGTACAGTTTAGTGTCATGGTGTGTATGATGTGGGTGTTGGCGGGTGCTGTAGTGACAGTAGTAAACGTGTAGTGGAATAGTACAGTTTAGTGTCATGGTGTGTGTGATGTGGGTGTTGGCGGGTGCTGTAGTGACAGTAGTAAACGTGTAGTGGAATAGTACAGGTTAGTGTCATGGTGTGTATGATGTGGGTGTTGGCGGGTGCTGTAGTGACAGTAGTAAACGTGTAGTGGAATAGTAAAGTTTAGTGTCATGGTGTGTATGATGTGGGTGTTGGCGGGTGCTGTTGTGACAGTAGTAAATGTGTAGTGGAATAGTACAGTTTAGTGTCATGGTGTGTATGATGTGGGTGTTGGCGGGTAGTGACAGTAGTGAACGTGTAGTGGAATAGTACAGTTTAGTGTCATGGTGTGTATGATGTGGGTGTTGGTGGGTAGTGACAGTAGTAAACATGTAGTGGAATAGTACAGTTTAGTGTCATGGTGTATATGATGTGGGTGTTGGCTGGTGCTGTAGTGACAGTAGTAAACGTGTAGTGGAATAGTACAGTTTAGTGTCATGGTGTGTATGATGTGGGTGTTGGCGGGTGCTGTAGTAACAGTAGTAAACGTGTAGTGGAATAGTACAGTTTAGTGTCATGGTGTGTATGATGTGGGTGTTGGCGGGTGCTGTAGTGACAGTAGTAAACGTGTAGTGGAATAGTACAGTTTAGTGTCATGGTGTGTATGATGTGGGTGTTGGCGGCTGCTGTAGTGACAGTAGTAAACGTGTAGTGGAATAGTACAGTTTAGTGTCATGGTGTGTATGATGTGGGTGTTGGCGGGTGCTGTAGTGACAGTAGTAAACGTGTAGTGGAATAGTACAGTTTAGTGTCATGGTGTGTACGATGTGGGAGTTGGCGGGTGCTGTAGTGACAGTAGTAAACGTGTAGTGGAATAGTACAGTTTAGTGTCATGGTGTGTACGATGTGGGTGTTGGCGGGTGCTGTAGTGACAGTAGTAAACGTGTAGTGGAATAGTACAGTTTAGTGTCATGGTGTGTATGATGTGGGTGTTGGCGCGTGCTGTATTGACAGTAGTAAACGTGTAGTGGAATAGTACAGTTTAGTGTCATGGTGTGTATGATGTGGGTGTTGGCGGTTAGTGACAGTAGTAAACGTGTAGTGGAATACTACAGTTTAGTGTCATGGTGTGTGCGATGTGGGTGTTGGCGCGTGCTGTAGTGACTGTAATAAACGTGTAGTGGAATAGTACAGTTTAGTGTCCTGGTGTGTACGATGTGGGTGTTGGCGGGTGCTGTAGTGACAGTAGTAAACGTGTAGTGGAATAGTACAGTTTAGTGTCATGGTGTGTATGATGTGGGTGTTGGCGGGTGCTGTAGTGACAGTAGTAAATGTGTAGTGGAATAGTACAGTTTAGTGTCATGGTGTGTACGATGTGGGTGTTGGCGGGTGCTGTAGTGACAGTAGTAAACGTGTAGTGGAATAGTACAGTTTAGTGTCATGGTGTGTGTGATGTGGGTGTTGGCGCGTGCTGTAGTGACAGTAATAAACGTGTAGTGGAATAGTACAGTTTAGTGTCATGGTGTGTATGATGTGGGTGTTGGCGGGTGCTGTAGTGACAGTAGTAAACGTGTAGTGGAATAGTACAGTTTAGTGTCATGGTGTGTGCGATGTGGGTGTTGGCAGGTGCTGTAGTGACAGTAGTAAACGTGTAGTGGAATAGTACAGTTTAGTGTCATGGTGTGTATGATGTGGGTGTTGGCGGGTGCTGTAGTGACAGTAGTAAACGTGTAGTGGAATAGTACAGTTTAGTGTCATGGTGTGTATGATGTGGGTGTTGGCGGGTGCTGTAGTGACAGTAGTAAACGTGTAGTGGAATAGTACAGTTTAGTGTCATGGTGTGTGCGATGTGGGTGTTGGCGGGTGCTGTAGTGACAGTAGTAAACGTGTAGTGGAATAGTACAGTTTAGTGTCATGGTGTGTATGATGTGGGTGTTGGGTGCTGTAGTGACAGTAGTAAACGTGTAGTGGAATAGTACAGTTTAGTGTCATGGTGTGTATGATGTGGGTGCTGGCGGGTGCTGTAGTGACAGTAGTAAACGTGTAGTGGTATAGTACAGTTTAGTGTCACGGTGTGTATGATGTGGGTGTTGGCGGGTGCTGTAGTGACAGTAGTAAACGTGTAGTGGAATAGTACAGTTTAGTGTCATGGTGTGTACGATGTGGGTGTTGGCAGGTGCTGTAGTGACAGTAGTAAACGTGTAGTGGAATAGTACAGTTTAGTGTCATGGTGTGTATGATGTGGGTGTTGGCGGGTAGTGACAGTAGTAAACGTGTAGTGGAATAGGACAGTTTAGTGTCATGGTGTGTATGATGTGGGTGTTGGCGGGTGCTGTAGTGACAGTAGTAAACGTGTAGTGGAATAGTACAGTTTAGTGTAATGGTGTGTATGATGTGGGTGTTGGCGGGTAGTGACAGTAGTAAACGTGTAGTGGAATAGTACAGTTTAGTGTCATGGTGTGTATGATGTGGGTGTTGGCGGGTGCTGTAGTGACAGTAGTAAACGTGTAGTGGAATAGTACAGTTTAGTGTCATGGTGTGTATGATGTGGGTGTTGGCGGGTGCTGTAGTGACAGTAGTAAACGTGTAGTGGAATAGTACAGTTTAGTGTAATGGTGTGTACGATGTGGGTGTTGGCAGGTGCTGTAGTGACAGTAGTAAACGTGTAGTGGAATAGTACAGTTTAGTGTCATGGTGTGTATGATGTGGGTGTTGGCGGGTAGTGACAGTAGTAAACGTGTAGTGGAATAGGACAGTTTAGTGTCATGGTGTGTATGATGTGGGTGTTGGCGGGTGCTGTAGTGACAGTAGTAAACGTGTAGTGGAATAGTACAGTTTAGGGTCATGGTGTGTACGATGTGGGTGTTGGCGGGTGCTGTAGTGACAGTAGTAAACGTGTAGTGGAATAGTACAGTTTAGGGTCATGGTGTGCACGATGTGGGAGTAGCAGTACAGTGGAGTAAGCCAGATGGTGATATAGTGACATAATCTTTCTCTTCAGCAGGAACTCTCCATTATGAGTGGAGGGAAGAAGCGGAGTGGTTTCCAGATCACGAGTGTGACCACTGACTACCAGCCGTCATCCCCCGTCTCCCCAGTTCCTCTAGAGCGATCTCTCTCCCCATCACCGCCCAATGGTCTTCGCTCTCCTCCCACCTCCCGCTTCCGACTGGTACGGTTAGATCAGGGTCCATTGGGTGGTGGGCGCCGGTATCAGAAAGGTCGCTGGACATGTGTGGATTTTTACAACCTCGACGTGGGGGTCCAGCACAGAGCTGGAGCCGGACACTCCTTGGACTCTGGCCTCCCTAGGTCTACTCCAACCAGCCCCTTACTGCTTTCACCAGGCGCCGGGGGCAAAGGACAGCAAGCTCCCAGGTCACAAGGGGCCCCTATATTTGGTGCCGTGACAGAAAAAGAGCCAACAGCTCAGGTGAGACCCCCTCCATTACCATGGAAATATAACACCTATAAATATGACTAGTCAGAGCCAACCAATCAGCTGATGATATGATTACTTCAAACTTCTATACAATGTATCATTTCATTGTGTGATATTCTCATTGCCCCTCCCATGTGCAGCTGTCTCCTCCCCCGCTTCTTGTGTCACCACCCATATCCGCGCAGAATGAGGCGCGTCCTAGCCGACCGGTCTCTGATGTATTCAATGAACGTCTACTCTTGGCTCGATCTGTGTTCAGCATGGGGGACGAGAATGAAAGTGACAGGTAAGTGGCCAAAACACAAACTGCACCAACACATCTCTTGCCTTAAACATTGGACATCAAGAATGGACATGAAAGGAGCTCAGCAACACATTGACACACATGGGAATAGCACATCAGGGAAGCAGCAGTGGTGGAAAGGGCTCCCTATTAAGAAAACAGTTCAATTTACTCAAGATAATAAGTAAACCCAACTGTCCTGGACAAGAAGAAGCAACCAGGATATGGAAGGTTTATGAGGAATGTGAGGAGCGAAATTCACACCAATACATGGATGCTAGACTTACTTACACTGCACATCCTCTTGTCACCCCACCAACACTGCTACATCAAGCTGACGCCTCTCACTGTCTTTCCCACCCAGCACCTCCAACAGCACAGGGGCGATAGACAACAAGATTGAACAGGCGATGGTAAGTAACTGAGATCTCCAATTCCTGTACTGTACACAGCTCTACACTACACCTCCATCCTCTCCTGTGTCTACTATTCCTGTACTGTACACAGCTCTACACTACACCTCCATCCTGTCCTGTATCTACTATTCCTGTACTGTACACACAGCTCTACACTGCACCTCCATCCTGTCCTGTATCTACTATTCCTGTACTGTACACACAGCTCTACACTACACCTCCATCCTGTCCTGTATCTACTATTCCTGTACTGTACACACAGCTCTACACTACACCTCCATCCTGTCCTGTATCTACTATTCCTGTACTGTACACACAGCTCTACACTACACCTCCATCCTGTCCTGTATCTACTATTCCTGTACTGTACACACAGCTCTACACTACACCTCCATCCTGTCCTGTATCTACTATTCCTGTACTGTACACACAGCTCTACACTACACCTCCATCCTGTCCTGTATCTACTATTCCTGTACACAGCTCTACACTACACCTCCATCCTGTCCTGTATCTACTATTCCTGTACACAGCTCTACACTACACCTCCATCCTGTCCTGTATCTACTATTCCTGTACTGTACACAGCTCTACACTACACCTCCATCCTGTCCTGTATCTACTATTCCTGTACTATACACACAGCTCTACACTACACCTCCATCCTGTCCTGTATCTGCTATTCCTGTACTGTACACACAGCTCTACACTACACCTCCATCCTGTCCTGTATCTACTATTCCTGTACTGTACACACAGCTCTACACTACACCTCCATCCTGTCCTGTATCTACTATTCCTGTACTGTACACAGCTCTACACTACAGCTCCATTCTGTCCCGTATCTACTATTCCTGTACTGTACACACAGCTCTACACTACACCTCCATCCTGTCCTGTATCTACTATTCCTGTACTGTACACAGCTCTACACTGCACCTCCATCCTGTCCTGTATCTATTATTCCTGTACTATACACACAGCTCTACACTACACCTCCATCCTGTCCTGTATCTACTATTCCTGTACTGTGCACACAGCTCTACACTACACCTCCATCCTGTCCTGTATCTACTATTCCTGTATGTACACAGCTCTACACTGCACCTCCATCCTGTCCTGTATCTACAATTCCTGTACTGTACACAGCTCTACACTGCACCTCCATCCTGTCCTGTATCTACTATTCCTGTACTATACACACAGCTCTACACTACACCTCCATCCTGTCCTGTATCTACTATTCCTGTACTGTACACACAGCTCTACACTACACCTCCATCCTGTCCTGTATCTACTATTCCTGTACTGTGCACACAGCTCTACACTACACCTCCATCCTGTCCTGTATCTACTATTCCTGTACTGTACACACAGCTCTACACTACACCTCCATCCTGTCCTGTATCTACTATTCCTGTACTGTACACAGCTCTACACTACACCTCCATCCTGTCCTGTATCTACTATTCCTGTACTATACACACAGCTCTACACTACACCTCCATCCTGTCCTGTTTCTGCTATTCCTGTACTGTACACAGCTCTACACTACACCTCCATCCTGTCCTGTATCTACTATTCCTGTACTGTACACACAGCTCTACACTACACCTCCATCCTGTCCTGTATCTACTATTCCTGTACTGTACACAGCTCTACACTACAGCTCCATTCTGTCCCGTATCTACTATTCCTGTACTGTACACACAGCTCTACACTACACCTCCATCCTGTCCTGTATCTACTATTCCTGTATGTACACAGCTCTACACTGCACCTCCATCCTGTCCTGTATCTACTATTCCTGTACTATACACACAGCTCTACACTACACCTCCATCCTGTCCTGTATCTACTATTCCTGTACTGTACACACAGCTCTACACTACACCTCCATCCTGTCCTGTATCTACTATTCCTGTACTGTGCACACAGCTCTACACTACACCTCCATCCTGTCCTGTATCTACTATTCCTGTACTGTACACACAGCTCTACACTACACCTCCATCCTGTCCTGTATCTACTATTCCTGTACTGTACACAGCTCTACACTACACCTCCATCCTGTCCTGTATCTACTATTCCTGTACTGTACACACAGCTCTACACTACACCTCCATCCTGTCCTGTATCTACTATTCCTGTACTGTACACACAGCTCTACACTACACCTCCATCCTGTCCTGTATCTACTATTCCTGTATTGTACACACAGCTCTACACTACAGCTCCATCCTGTCCCGTATCTACTATTCCTGTACTGTACACACAGCTCTACACTACACCTCCATCCTGTCCTGTATCTACTATTCCTGTACTGTACACAGCTCTACACTGCACCTCCATCCTGTCCTGTATCTACTATTCCTGTACTGTACACACAGCTCTACACTACACCTCCATCCTGTCCTGTATCTACTATTCCTGTACTGTGCACACAGCTCTACACTACACCTCCATCCTGTCCTGTATCTACTATTCCTGTACTGTACACACAGCTCTACACTACACCTCCATCCTGTCCTGTATCTACTATTCCTGTACTGTACACAGCTCTACACTACACCTCCATCCTGTCCTGTATCTACTATTCCTGTACTGTACACACAGCTCTACACTACACCTCCATCCTGTCCTGTATCTACTATTCCTGTACTGTACACACAGCTCTACACTACACCTCCATCCTGTCCTGTATCTACTATTCCTGTATTGTACACACAGCTCTACACTACAGCTCCATCCTGTCCCGTATCTACTATTCCTGTACTGTACACACAGCTCTACACTACACCTCCATCCTGTCCTGTATCTACTATTCCTGTACTGTACACAGCTCTACACTGCACCTCCATCCTGTCCTGTATCTACTATTCCTGTACTGTACACAGCTCTACACTGCACCTCCATCCTGTCCTGTATCTACTATTCCTGTACTATACACACAGCTCTACACTACACCTCCATCCTGTCCTGTATCTACTATTCCTGTACTGTACACAGCTCTACACTACACCTCCATCCTGTCCTGTATCTACTATTCCTGTACTGTACACACAGCTCTACACTACACCTCCATCCTGTCCTGTATCTATTATTCCTGTACTGTACACAGCTCTACACTACACCTCCATCCTGTCCTGTATCTACTATTCCTGTACTGTACACACAGCTCTACACTACACCTCCATCCTGTCCTGTATCTACTATTCCTGTACTGTACACACAGCTCTACACTACACCTCCATCCTGTCCTGTATCTACTATTCCTGTACTGTACACACAGCTCTACATTACACCACCATCCTGTCCTGTATCTACTATTCCTGTACTGTACACAGCTCTACACTACACCTCCATCCTGTCCTGTATCTACTATTCCTGTACTGTACACACAGCTCTACACTACACCTCCATCCTGTCCTGTATCTACTATTCCTATACTGTACACACAGCTCTACAGTACACCTCCATCCTGTCCTGTATCTACTATTGCAGTACTGTACACACAGCTCTACACTACACCTCCATCCTGTCCTGTATCTACTATTCCTGTACTGTACACACAGCTCTACACTACACCTCCATCCTGTCCTGTATCTACTATTCCTGTACTGTACACAGCTCTACACTACACCTCCATCCTGTCCTGTATCTACTATTCCTGTACTGTACACACAGCTCTACACTACACCTCCATCCTGTCCTGTATCTACTATTCCTGTACTGTACACAGCTCTACACTACAGCTCCATTCTGTCCCGTATCTACTATTCCTGTACTGTACACACAGCTCTACACTACACCTCCATCCTGTCCTGTATCTACTATTCCTGTATGTACACAGCTCTACACTGCACCTCCATCCTGTCCTGTATCTACAATTCCTGTACTGTACACAGCTCTACACTGCAGCTCCATCCTGTCCTGTATCTACTATTCCTGTACTATACACACAGCTCTACACTACACCTCCATCCTGTCCTGTATCTACTATTCCTGTACTGTACACACAGCTCTACACTACACCTCCATCCTGTCCTGTATCTACTATTCCTGTACTGTGCACACAGCTCTACACTACACCTCCATCCTGTCCTGTATCTACTATTCCTGTACTGTACACACAGCTCTACACTACACCTCCATCCTGTCCTGTATCTACTATTCCTGTACTGTACACAGCTCTACACTACACCTCCATCCTGTCCTGTATCTACTATTCCTGTACTGTACACACAGCTCTACACTACACCTCCATCCTGTCCTGTATCTACTATTCCTGTACTGTACACACAGCTCTACACTACACCTCCATCCTGTCCTGTATCTACTATTCCTGTATTGTACACACAGCTCTACACTACAGCTCCATCCTGTCCCGTATCTACTATTCCTGTACTGTACACACAGCTCTACACTACACCTCCATCCTGTCCTGTATCTACTATTCCTGTACTGTACACAGCTCTACACTGCACCTCCATCCTGTCCTGTATCTACTATTCCTGTACTGTACACAGCTCTACACTGCACCTCCATCCTGTCCTGTATCTACTATTCCTGTACTATACACACAGCTCTACACTACACCTCCATCCTGTCCTGTATCTACTATTCCTGTACTGTACACAGCTCTACACTACACCTCCATCCTGTCCTGTATCTACTATTCCTGTACTATACACACAGCTCTACACTACACCTCCATCCTGTCCTGTATCTACTATTCCTGTACTGTACACACAGCTCTACACTACACCTCCATCCTGTCCTGTATCTATTATTCCTGTACTGTACACAGCTCTACACTACACCTCCATCCTGTCCTGTATCTACTATTCCTGTACTGTACACACAGCTCTACACTACACCTCCATCCTGTCCTGTATCTACTATTCCTGTACTGTACACACAGCTCTACACTACACCTCCATCCTGTCCTGTATCTACTATTCCTGTACTGTACACACAGCTCTACATTACACCACCATCCTGTCCTGTATCTACTATTCCTGTACTGTACACAGCTCTACACTACACCTCCATCCTGTCCTGTATCTACTATTCCTGTACTGTACACACAGCTCTACACTACACCTCCATCCTGTCCTGTATCTACTATTCCTATACTGTACACACAGCTCTACAGTACACCTCCATCCTGTCCTGTATCTACTATTGCAGTACTGTACACACAGCTCTACACTACACCTCCATCCTGTCCTGTATCTACTATTCCTGTACTGTACACACAGCTCTACACTACACCTCCATCCTGTCCTGTATCTACTATTCCTGTACTGTACACAGCTCTACACTACACCTCCATCCTGTCCTGTATCTACTATTCCTGTACTGTACACACAGCTCTACACTACACCTCCATCCTGTCCTGTATCTACTATTCCTGTACTGTACACAGCTCTACACTACACCTCCATCCTGTCCTGTATCTACTATTCCTGTACTGTACACATAGCTCTACACTACACCACCATCCTGTCCTGTATCTACTATTCCTGTACTGTACACACAGCTCTACACTACACCTCCATCCTGTCCTGTATCTACTATTCCTGTCCTGTACACACAGCTCTACACTACACCTCCATCCTGTCCTGTATCTACTATTCCTGTACTGTACACAGCTCTACACTACACCTCCATCCTGTCCTGTATCTACTATTCCTGTACTGTACACACAGCTCTACACTACACCTCCATCCTGTCCTGTATCTACTATTCCTGTACTGTACACAGCTCTACACTACACCTCAATCCTGTCCTGTATCTGCTATTCCTGTACTGTACACACAGCTCTACACTACACCTCCATCCTGTCCTGTATCTACTATTCCTGTACTGTACACAGCTCTACACTACACCTCCATCCTGTCCTGTATCTATTATTCCTGTACTGTACACAGCTCTACACTACACCTCCATCCTGTCCTGTATCTATTATTCCTGTACTGTACACAGCTCTACACTACACCTCCATCCTGTCCTGTATCTACTATTCCTGTACTGTACACACAGCTCTACACTATAGCTCCATCCTGTCCTGTATCTACTATTCCTGTACTGTACACACAGCTCTACACTACACCTCCATCCTGTCCTGTATCTACTATTGCAGTACTGTACACACAGCTCTACACTACACCTCCATCCTGTCCTGTATCTACTATTCCTGTACTGTACACACAGCTCTACACTACACCTCCATCCTGTCCTGTATCTACTATTCCTGTACTGTACACACAGCTCTACACTACACCTCCATCCTGTCCTGTATCTACTATTCCTGTACTGTACACACAGCTCTACACTACACCTCCATCCTGTCCTGTATCTACTATTCCTGTACTGTACACACAGCTCTACACTACACCTCCATCCTGTCCTGTATCTACTATTCCTGTACTGTACACAGCTCTACACTACACCTCCATCCTGTCCTGTATCTATTATTCCTGTACTGTACACAGCTCTACACTACACCTCCATCCTGTCCTGTATCTACTATTCCTGTACTGTACACACAGCTCTACACTATAGCTCCATCCTGTCCTGTATCTACTATTCCTGTACTGTACACACAGCTCTACACTACAGCTCCATCCTGTCCTGTATCTACTGTTCCTGTACTGTACACAGCTCTACACTACACCTCCATCCTGTCCTGTATCTACTATTCCTGTACTGTACACAGCTCTACACTACACCTCCATCCTGTCCTGTATCTACTACTCCTGTACTGTACACACAGCTCTACACTACATCTCCATCCTGTCCTGTATCTACTATTCCTGTACTGTACACACAGCTCTACACTACACCTCCATCCTGTCCTGTATCTACTATTCCTGTACTGTACACACAGCTCTACACTACACCTCCATCCTGTCCTGTATCTACTATTTCTGTACTGTACACAGCTCTACACTACACCTCCATCCTGTCCTGTATCTACTATTCCTGTACTGTACACAGCTCTACACTACACCTCCATCCTGTCCTGTATCTACTATTCCTGTACTGTACACACAGCTCTACACTACACCTCCATCCTGTCCTGTATCTACTATTTCTGTACTGTACACAGCTCTACACTACACCTCCATCCTGTCCTGTATCTACTATTCCTGTACTGTACACACAGCTCTACACTACACCTCAATCCTGTCCTGTATCTGCTATTCCTGTACTGTACACACAGCTCTACACTACACCTCCATCCTGTCCTGTATCTACTATTCCTGTACTGTACACAGCTCTACACTACACCTCCATCCTGTACTGTATCTATTATTCCTGTACTGTACACAGCTCTACACTACACCTCCATCCTGTCCTGTATCTACTATTCCTGTACTGTACACACAGCTCTACACTACAGCTCCATCCTGTCCTGTATCTACTATTCCTGTACTGTACACACAGCTCTACAATACAGCTCCATCCTGTCCTGTATCTACTATTCCTGTACTGTACACAGCTCTACACTACACCTCCATCCTGTCCTGTATCTACTATTCCTGTACTGTACACGGCTCTACACTACACCTCCATCCTGTCCTGTATCTACTATTCCTGTACTGTACATACAGCTCTACACTACACCTCCATCCTGTCCTGTATCTACTATTCCTGTACTGTACACACAGCTCTACACTACACCTCCATCCTGTCCTGTATCTACTATTCCTGTACTGTACATACAGCTCTACACTACACCTCCATCCTGTCCTGTATCTACTATTCCTGTACTGTACACACAGCTCTACACTACACCTCCATCCTGTCCTGTATCTACTATTCCTGTACTGTACACAGCTCTACACTACACCTCCATCCTGTCCTGTATCTACTATTCCTGTACTGTACACACAGCTCTACACTACACCTCCATCCTGTCCTGTATCTACTATTCCTGTACTGTACACAGCTCTACACTACACCTCCATCCTGTCCTGTATCTACTATTCCTGTACTGTACACACAGCTCTACACTACACCTCCATCCTGTCCTGTATCTACTATTGCAGTACTGTACACACAGCTCTACACTACACCTCCATCCTGTCCTGTATCTACTATTCCTGTACTGTACACACAGCTCTACACTACACCTCCATCCTGTCCTGTATCTACTATTCCTGTACTGTACACACAGCTCTACACTACACCTCCATCCTGTCCTGTATCTATTATTCCTGTACTGTACACAGCTCTACACTACACCTCCATCCTGTCCTGTATCTACTATTCCTGTACTGTACACACAGCTCTACACTACACCTCCATCCTGTCCTGTATCTACTATTCCTGTACTGTACACACAGCTCTACACTACACCTCCATCCTGTCCTGTATCTACTATTCCTGTACTGTACACACAGCTCTACATTACACCACCATCCTGTCCTGTATCTACTATTCCTGTACTGTACACAGCTCTACACTACACCTCCATCCTGTCCTGTATCTACTATTCCTGTACTGTACACACAGCTCTACACTACACCTCCATCCTGTCCTGTATCTACTATTCCTGTACACAGCTCTACACTACACCTCCATCCTGTCCTGTATCTACTATTCCTGTACTGTACATACAGCTCTACACTACACCTCCATCCTGTCCTGTATCTACTATTCCTGTACTGTACACAGCTCTACACTACACCTCCATCCTGTCCTGTATCTACTATTCCTGTACTGTACACACAGCTCTACACTACACCTCCATCCTGTCCTGTATCTACTATTCCTGTACTGTACACAGCTCTACACTACACCTCCATCCTGTCCTGTATCTACTATTCCTGTACTGTACACACAGCTCTACACTACACCTCCATCCTGTCCTGTATCTACTATTCCTATACTGTACACACAGCTCTACACTACACCTCCATCCTGTGCTGTATCTACTATTGCAGTACTGTACACAGCTCTACACTACACCTCCATCCTGTCCTGTATCTACTATTCCTGTACTGTACACAAGCTCTACACTACACCTCCATCCTGTCCTGTATCTACTATTCCTGTACTGTACACAGCTCTACACTACACCTCCATCCTGTCCTGTATCTAGTATTCCTGTACTGTACACACAGCTCTACACTACACCTCCATCCTGTCCTGTATCTACTATTCCTGTACTGTACACACAGCTCTACACTACACCTCCATCCTGTCCTGTATCTACTATTCCTGTACTGTACACACAGCTCTACACTACACCTCCATCCTGTCCTGTATCTACTATTCCTGTACTGTACACACAGCTCTACACTACACCTCCATCCTGTCCTGTATCTACTATTCCTGTACTGTACACACAGCTCTACACTACACCTCCATCCTGTCCTGTATCTACTATTCCTGTACTGTACACACAGCTCTACACTACACCTCCATCCTGTCCTGTATCTACTATTCCTGTACTGTACACAGCTCTACACTACACCTCCATCCTGTCCTGTATCTAGCTATTCCTGTACTGTACACACAGCTCTACACTACACCTCCATCCTGTCCTGTATCTACTATTCCTGTACTGTACACACAGCTCTACACTACACCTCCATCCTGTCCTGTATCTACTATTCCTGTACTGTACACACAGCTCTACACTACACCTCCATCCTGTCCTGTTATCTACTATTCCTGTACTGTACAACAGCTATACACTACACCTCCATCCTGTCCTGTATCTACTATTCCTGTACTGTACACAGCTCTACACTACACCTCCATCCTGTCCTGTATCTACTATTCCTGTACTGTACACACAGCTCTACACTACACCTCCATCCTGTCCTGTATCTACTATTCCTGTACTGTACACACAGCTCTACACTACACCTCCATCCTGTCCTGTATCTACTATTCCTGTACTGTACACAGCTCTACACTACACCTCCATCCTGTCCTGTATCTACTATTCCTGTACTGTACACCAGCTCTACACTACACCTCCATCCTGTCCTGTATCTACTATTCCTGTACTGTACACACAGCTCTACACTACACCTCCATCCTTCCTGTATCTACTATTCCTGTACTGTACACACAGCTCTACACTACACCTCCATCCTGTCCTGTATCTACTATTCCTGTACTGTACCACAGCTCTACACTACACCTCCATCCTGTCCTGTATCTACTATTCCTGTACTGTACACACAGCTCTACACTACACCTCCATCCTGTCCTGTATCTACTATTCCTGTACTGTACACACAGCTCTACACTACACCTCCATCCTGTCCTGTATCTACTATTCCTGTACTGTACACAGCTCTACACTACACCTCCATCCTGTCCTGTATCTACTATTCCTGTACTGTACACAGCTCTACACTACACCTCCATCCTGTCCTGTATCTACTATTCCTGTACTGTACACACAGCTCTACACTACACCTCCATCCTGTCCTGTATCTACTATTCCTGTACTGTACACACAGCTCTACACTACACCTCCATCCTGTCCTGTATCTACTATTCCTGTACTGTACACAAGCTCTACACTACACCTCCATCCTGTCCTGTATCTACTATTCCTGTACTGTACACACAGCTCTACACTACACCTCCATCCTGTCCTGTATCTACTATTCCTGTACTGTACACACAGCTCTACCACTACACCTCCATCCTGTCCCT
>NW_027362771.1:645605811-645842619 GCF_046119375.1 Phyllobates terribilis
GAGGGGCTGTGGTACAGGACTGGAATAGGTAGATACGGGACAGGATGGAGGGTGCAGGTTAGAGGCTGTGTGTACAGTACAGGAATAGTAGATACAGGACAGGATGGAGGTGTAGTGTAGAGCTGTGTACAGTACTGGGTACAGGAATAGTAGATACAGGACAGGATGGAGGAGTAGTGTAGAGCTGTGTACAGTACAGGAATAGTAGATACAGGACAGGATGGAGTGTAGTGTAGAGCTGTGTACAGTACAGGACTAGTAGATACAGGACAGGATGGAGGTGTAGTGTAGAGCTGTGTACAGTACAGGAATAGTAGATACAGGACAGGATGGAGATGTAGTGTAGAGCTGTGTACAGTACAGGGAATAGTAGATACAGGACAGGATGGAGGTGTAGTGTAGAGCTGTGTGTACGGTACAGGAATAGTAGATACAGGACAGGATGGAGGTGTAGTGTAGAGCTGTGTATAGTACAGGAATAGTAGATACAGGACAGGATGGAGGTGTAGTGTAGAGCAGTGTGTACAGTACAGGAATAGTAGATACAGGACAGGGATGGAGGTGTAGTGTAGAGCTGTGTACAGTACAGGAATAGTAGATACAGGGACAGGATGGAGGTGTAGTGTGAGCTGTGTACTGTACAGGAATAGTAGATACAGGGACAGGATGGAGGTGTAGTGTAGAGCTGTGTACAAGTACAGGAATAGTAGATACAGGACAGGATGGAGGTGTAGTGTAGAGCTGTGTACAGTATAGGAATAATAGGATAACAGGATGGAGGTGTATACAGGAATAGTAGATACAGGAAAGGATGGAGGTGTAGTGTAGAGCTGTGTGTACGGTACAGGAATAGTAGATACAGGAAGGATGGAGGTGTAATGTAGAGCTGTGTGTACAGTACAGGGAATAGTACATACAGGACAGGATGGAGGTGTAGTGTAGAGCTGTGTGTACAGTACAGGAATAGTAGATAGAGGACAGGATGGAGGTGTAGTGTAGAGCTGTGTACAGTACAGGAATAGTAGATACAGGACAGGATGGAGGTGTAGTGTAGAGCTGTGTGTACAGTACAGGAATAGTAGATACAGGACAGGATGGAGGTGTAGTGTAGAGCTGTGTACAGTACACAAATAGTAGATACAGGACAGGATGGAGGTGTAGTGTAGAGCTGTGTATACAGTACAGGAATAGTAGATACAGGACAGGATGGAGGTGTAGTATAGAGCTGTGTGTACAGTACAGGAATAGTAGATACAGGACAGGATGGAGGTGTAGTGTAGAGCTGTGTATGCAGTACAGGAATAGTAGATACAGGACAGGATGGAGGTGTAGTGTAGAGCTGTGTGTACAGTACAGGAATAGTAGATACAGGACAGGATGGAGGTGTAGTGTAGAGCTGTGTGTACAGTACAGGAATAGTAGATACAGGACAGGATGGAGGTTTAGTGTAGAGCTGTGTACAGTACAGAAATAGTAGATACAGGACAGGATGGAGGTGTAGTGTAGAGCTGTGTATACAGTACAGGAATAGTAGATACAGGACAGGATGGAGGTGTAGTATAGAGCTGTGTGTACAGTACAGGCATAGTAGATACAGGACAGGATGGAGGTGTAGTGTAGAGCTGTGTATACAGTACAGGAATAGTAGATACAGGACAGGATGGAGGTGTAGTGTAGAGCTGTGTGTACAGTACAGGAATAGTAGATACAGGACAGGATGGAGGTGTAGTGTAGAGCTGTGTGTACAGTACAGGGAATAGTAGATACAGGACAGGATGGAGGTGTAGTGTAGAGCTGTGTACAGTACAGGAATAGTAGATACAGGACAGGATGGAGGTGTAGTGTAGAGCTGTGTATTCAGTACAGGAATAGTAGATACAGGACAGGATGGAGGTGTAGTGTAGAGCTGTGTGTACAGTACAGGAATAGTAGATACAGGACAGGGATGGAAGTGTAGTGTAGAGCTGTGTACAGTACAGGAATAGTAGATACAGGACAGGATGGAGGTGTAGTGTTAGAGCTGTGTGTACAGTACAGGAATAGTAGATAGAGGACAGGATGGAGGTGTAGTGTAGAGCTGTGTACAGTACAGGAATAGTAGATACAGGACAGGATGGAGGTGTAGTGTAGAGCTGTGTGTACAGTACAGAATAGTAGATACAGGACAGGATGGAGGTGTAGTGTAGAGCTGTGTACAGTACAGGAAATAGTAGATACAGGACAGGATGGAGTGTAGTGTAGAGCTGTGTACAGTACAGGAATAGTAGATACAGGACAGGATGGAGGTGTAGTATAGAGCTGTGCGTACAGTACAGGAATAGTAGATACAGGACAGGATGGAGGTGTAGTGTAGAGCTGTGTATACAGTACAGGAATAGTAGATACAGGACAGTATGGAGGTGTAGTGTAGAGCTGTGTGTACAGTACAGGAATAGTAGATACTGGACAGGATGGAGGTGTAGTGTAGAGCGTGTGTACAGTACAGGAATAGTAGATACAGGACAGGATGGAGGTGTAGTGTAGAGCTGTGTACAGTACAGGAATAGTAGATACAGGACAGGATGGAGGTGTAGTGTAGAGCTGTGTATACAGTACAGGAATAGTAGATACAGGACAGGATGGAGGTGTAGTGTAGAGCTGTGTGTACAGTACAGGAATAGTAGATACAGGACAGGATGGAAGTGTAGTGTAGAGCTGTGTACAGTACAGGCAATAGTAGATACAGGACAGGATGGAGGTGTAGTGTAGAGCTGTGTATACAGTACAGGAATAGTAGATACAGGACAGGATGGAGGTGTAGTGTAGAGCTGTGTGTACAGTACAGGAATAGTAGATACAGGACAGGATGGAGGTGTAGTGTAGAGCTGTGTACAGTACAGGAATAGTAGATACAGGACAGGATGGAGGTGTAGTGTAGAGCTGTGTGTACAGTACAGGAATAGTAGATACAGGACAGGATGGAGGTGTAGTGTAGAGCTGTGTACAGTACAGGAATAGTAGATACAGGACAGGATGGGAGGTGTACGTAGAGCTCTGTACAATACAGGAATAGTAGATACAAGACAGGATGGAGGTGTAGTGTAGAGCTGTGTACAGGAATAGTAGATACAGGACAGGATGGAGGTGTAGTGTAGAGCTGTGTACAGTATAGGAATAGTAGATACAGGACAGGATGGAGGTGTAGTGTGAGCTGTGTACAGTACAGGAATAGTAGATACAGACAGGATGGAGGTGTAGTGTAGAGCTGTGTGTACGGTACAGGAATAGTAGATACAGGACAGGATGGAGGTGTAATGTAGAGCTGTGTGTACAGTACAGGAATAGTAGATACAGGACAGGATGCAGGTGTAGTGTAGAGCTGTGTGTACAGTACAGGAATAGTAGATAGAGGACAGGATGGAGGTGTAGTGTAGAGCTGTGTACAGTACAGGAATAGTAGATACAGGACAGGATGGAGGTGTAGTGTAGAGCTGTGTGTACAGTACATGGAATAGTAGATACAGGACAGGGATGGAGTGTAGTGTAGAGCTGTGTACAGTACAAATAGTAGATACAGGACAGGATGGAGGTGTAGTGTAGAGCTGTGTGTACAGTACAGGAATAGTAGATACAGGACAGGATGGAGGTGTAGTATAGAGCTGTGTGTACAGTACAGGAATAGTAGATACAGGACAGGATGGAGGGGTAGTGTAGAGCTGTGTACAGTACACAAATAGTAGATAGAGGACAGGATGGAGGTGTAGTGTAGAGCTGTGTACAGTACAGGAATAGTAGATACAGGACAGGATGGAGGTGTAGTGTAGAGCTGTGTGTACAGTACAGGAATAGTAGATACAGGACAGGATGGAGGGGTAGAGTAGAGCTGTGTACAGTACACAAATAGTAGATACAGGACCCAGGATGGAGGTGTAGTGTAGAGCTGTGTATACAGTACAGGAATAGTAGATACAGGACAGGATGGAGGTGTAGTATAGAGCTGTGTGTACAGTACAGGAATAGTAGATACAGGACAGGATGGAGGTGTAGTGTAGAGCTGTGTATACAGTACAGGAATAGTAGATACAGGACAGGATGGAGGTGTAGTGTAGAGCTGTGTGTACAGTACAGGAATTGTAGATACAGGACAGGATGGAGGTTAGTGTAGAGCTGTGTACAGTACAGAAATAGTAGATACAGGACAGGATGGAGGTGTAGTGTAGAGCTGTGTATACAGTACAGGAATAGTAGATACAGGACAGGATGGAGGTGTAGTGTAGAGCTATGTGTACAGTATAGGAATAGTAGATACAGGACAGGATGGAGGTGTAGTGTAGAGCTGTGTGTACAGTACAGGAATAGTAGATACAGGACAGGATGGAGGTGTAGTGTAGAGCTGTGTACAGTACAGGAATAGTAGATACAGGACAGGGATGGAGGTGTAGTGTAGAGCTGTGTATATAGTACAGGAATAGTAGATACAGGACAGGATGGAGGTGTAGTGTAGAGCTGTGTATACAGTACAGGAATAGTAGATACAGGACAGGATGGAGGTGTAGTGTAGAGCTGTGTGTACAGTACAGGAATAGTAGATACAGGACAGGATGGAGGTGTAGTGTAGAGCTGTGTGTACAGTACAGGAATAGTAGATACAGGACAGGATGGAGGTGTAGTGTAGAGCTGTGTACAGTACAGGAATAGTAGATACAGGACAGGATGGAGGTGTAGTGTAGAGCTGTGTATACAGTACAGGAATAGTAGATACAGGACAGGATGGAGGTGTAGTGTAGAGCTGTGTGTACAGTACAGGAATAGTAGATACAGGGACAGGATGGAAGTGTAGTGTAGAGCTGTGTACAGTACAGGAATAGTAGATAGAGGACAGGATGG
This sequence comes from Phyllobates terribilis, assembly GCF_046119375.1. Lineage (NCBI taxonomy): Eukaryota > Metazoa > Chordata > Amphibia > Anura > Dendrobatidae > Phyllobates > Phyllobates terribilis. The sequence continues at coordinate 645,610,678 of NW_027362771.1, forward strand.
GAGGTGTAGTGTAGAGCTGTGTACAGTACAGGAATAGTAGATACAGGACAGGATGGAGGTGTAGTGTAGAGCTGTGTGTACAGTACAGGAATAGTAGATACAGGACAGGATGGAGGTGTAGTGTAGAGCTGTGTACAGTACAGGAATAGTAGATAGAGGACAGGATGGAGTGTAGTGTAGAGCTGTGTACAGTACAGGAATAGTAGATACAGGACAGGATGGAGGTGTAGTGTAGAGCTGTGTGTACAGTACAGGAATAGTAGATACAGGACAGGATGGAGGTGTAGTGTAGAGCTGTGTACAGTACAGAAATAGTAGATACAGGACAGGATGGAGGTGTAGTGTAGAGCTGTGTATACAGTACAGGAATAGTAGATACAGGACAGGATGAGGTGTAGTATAGAGCTGTGTGTACAGTACAGGAATAGTAGATACAGGACAGGATGGAGGTGTAGTGTAGAGCTGTGTATACAGTACAGGAATAGTAGATACAGGACAGTATGGAGGTGTAGTGTAGAGCTGTGTGTACAGTACAGGAATAGTAGATACTGGACAGGATGGAGGTGTAGTGTAGAGCTGGTGTACAGTACAGGAGTAGTAGATACAGGACAGGATGGAGGTGTAGTGTAGAGCTGTGTACAGTACAGGAATAGTAGATACAGGACAGGATGGAGGTGTAGTGTAGAGCTGTGTATACAGTACAGGAATAGTAGATACAGGACAGGATGGAGGTGTAGTGTAGAGCTGTGTGTACAGTACAGGAATAGTAGATACAGGACAGGATGGAAGTGTAGTGTAGAGCTGTGTACAGTACAGCAATAGTAGATACAGGACAGGATGGGAGGTGTAGTGTAGAGCTGTGTATACAGTACAGGAATAGTAGATACAGGACAGGATGGAGGTGTAGTGTAGAGCTGTGTGTACAGTACAGGAATAGTAGATACAGGACAGGATGGAGGTGTAGTGTAGAGCTGTGTACAGTACAGGAATAGTAGATACAGGACAGGGATGGAGGTGTAGCGTAGAGCTCTGTACAATACAGGAATAGTAGATACAAGACAGGATGGAGGTGTAGTGTAGAGCTGTGTACAGGAATAGTAGATACAGGACAGGATGGAGGTGTAGTGTAGAGCTGTGTATAGTACAGGAATAGTAGATACAGGACAGGATGGAGGTGTAGTGTAGAGCTGTGTGTACAGTACAGGAATAGTAGATACAGGACAGGATGGAGGTGTAGCGTAGAGCTGTGTCCAGTACAGGAATAGAAGATACAGGGACAGGATGGAGGTGTAGCGTAGAGCTTGTACAATACAGGAATAGTAGATACAAGACAGGATGGAGGTGTAGTGTAGAGCTGTGTACAGTACAGGAATAGTAGATACAGGACAGGATGGAGGTGTAGCGTAGAGCTCTGTACAATACAGGAATAGTAGATACAAGACAGGATGGAGGTGTAGTGTAGAGCTGTGTACAGGAATAGTAGACACAGGACAGGATGGAGGTGTAGTGTAGAGCTGTGTACAGTATAGAATAGATTACAGGACAGGATGGAGGTGTAGTGTAGAGCTGTGTACAGTACAGGAATAGTAGATACAGGACAGGATGGAGGTGTAGTGTAGAGCTGTGTGTACGGTACAGGAATAGTAGATACAGGACAGGATGGAGGTGTAATGTAGAGCTGTGTGTACAGTACAGGAATAGTAGATACAGGACAGGATGGAGGTGTAGTGTAGAGCTGTGTGTACAGTACAGGAATAGTAGATAGAGGACAGGATGGAGGTGTAGTGTAGAGCTGTGTACAGTACAGGAATAGTAGATACAGGACAGGATGGAGGTGTAGTGTAGGAGCTGTGTGTACAGTACAGGAATAGTAGATACAGGACAGGATGGAGGTGTAGTGTAGAGCTGTGTACAGTACACAAATAGTAGATACAGGACAGGATGGAGGTGTAGTGTAGAGCTGTGTGTACAGTACAGGAATAGTAGATACAGGACAGGATGGAGGTGTAGTATAGAGCTGTGTGTACAGTACAGAATAGTAGATACAGGACAGGATGGAGGGGTAGTGTAGAGCTGTGTACAGTACACAAATAGTAGATAGAGGACAGGATGGAGGTGTAGTGTAGAGCTGTGTACAGTACAGGAATAGTAGATACAGGACAGGATGAGGTGTAGTGTAGAGCTGTGTGTACAGTACAGGAATAGTAGATACAGGACAGGATGGAGGGTGTAGTGTAGAGCTGTGTACAGTACACAAATAGTAGATACAGGACAGGATGGAGGTGTAGTGTAGAGCTGTGTATACAGTACAGGAATAGTAGATACAGGACAGGATGGAGGTGTAGTATAGAGCTGTGTGTACAGTACAGGAATAGTAGATACAGGACAGGATGGAGGTGTAGTGTAAGCTGTGTATACAGTACAGGAATAGTAGATACAGGACAGGATGGAGGTGTAGTGTAGAGCTGTGTGTACAGTAACAGGAATAGTAGATACAGGACAGGATGGAGGTGTAGTGTAGAGCTGTGTGTACAGTACCGGAATAGTAGATACAGGACAGGATGGAGGTTTAGTGTAGAGCTGTGTACAGTACAGAAATAGTAGATACAGGACAGGATGGAGGTGTAGTGTAGAGCTGTGTATACAGTACAAGAATAGTAGATACAGGACAGGATGGAGGTGTAGTGTAGAGCTATGTGTACAGTATAGGAATAGTAGATACAGGACAGGATGGAGGTGTAGTATAGAGCTGTGTGTACAGTACAGGAATAGTAGATACAGGACAGGATGGAGGTGTAGTGTAGAGCTGTGTGTACAGTACAGGAATAGTAGATACAGGACAGGATGGAGGTGTAGTGTAGAGCTGTGTGTACAGTACAGGAATAGTAGATACAGGACAGGATGGGAGGTGTAGTGTAGAGCTGTGTGTACAGTACAGGAATAGTAGATACAGGACAGGATGGAGGTGTAGTGTAGAGCTGTGTACAGTACAGGAATAGTAGATACAGGACAGGATGGAGGTGTAGTGTAGAGCTGTGTATACAGTACAGGAATAGTAGATACAGGACAGGATGGAGGTGTAGTGTAGAGCTGTGTGTACAGTACAGGAATAGTAGATACAGGACAGGATGGAAGTGTAGTGTAGAGTGTGTACAGTACAGGAATAGTAGATACAGGACAGGATGGAGGTGTAGTGTAGAGCTGTGTGTACAGTACAGGAATAGTAGATAGAGGACATAATGGAGGTGTAGTGTAGAGCTGTGTACAGTACAGGAATAGTAGATACAGGACAGGATGGAGGTGTAGTGTAGAGCTGTGTGTACAGTACAGGAATAGTAGATACAGGACAGGATGGAGGTGTAGTGTAGAGCTGTGTGCAGTACAGAAATAGTAGATACAGGACAGGATGGAGGTGTAGTGTAGAGCTGTGTATACAGTACAGGAATAGTAGATACAGGACAGGATGGAGGTGTAGTGTAGAGCTGTGTATACAGTACAGGAATAGTAGATACAGGACAGGATGGAGGTGTAGTGTAGAGCTGTGTGTACAGTACAGGAATAGTAGATACAGGACAGGATGGAGGTGTAGTGTAGAGCTGTGTGTACAGTACAGGAATAGTAGATACAGGACAGGATGGAGGTGTAGTGTAGAGCTGTGTACAGTACAGGAATAGTAGATACAGGACAGGATGGAGGTGTAGTGTAGAGCTGTGTATACAGTACAGGAATAGTAGATACAGGACAGGATGGAGGTGTAGTGTAGAGCTGTGTGTACAGTACAGGAATAGTAGATACAGGACAGGATGGAAGTGTAGTGTAGAGCTGTGTACAGTACAGGAATAGTAGATACAGGACAGGATGGAGGTGTAGTGTAGAGCTGTGTGTACAGTACAGGAATAGTAGATAGAGGACATAATGGAGGTGTAGTGTAGAGCTGTGTACAGTACAGGAATAGTAGATACAGGACAGGATGGAGGTGTAGTGTAGAGCTGTGTGTACAGTACAGGAATTGTAGATACAGGACAGGATGGAGGGTGTAGTGTAGAGCTGTGTACAGTACAGAAATAGTAGATACAGGACAGGATGGAGGTGTAGTGTAGAGCTGTGTATACAGTACAGGAATAGTAGATACAGGACAGGATGGAGGTGTAGTATAGAGCTGTGTGTACAGTACAGGAATAGTAGATACAGGACAGGATGGAGGTGTAGTGTAGAGCTGTGTATACAGTACAGGAATAGTAGATACAGGACAGTATGGAGGTGTAGTGTAGAGCTGTGTGTACAGTACAGGAATAGTAGATACTGGACAGGATGAGGTGTAGTGTAGAGCTGTGTGTACAGTACAGGAATAGTAGATACAGGACAGGATGGAGGTGTAGTGTAGAGCTGTGTACAGTACAGGAATAGTAGATACAGGACAGGATGGAGGTGTAGTGTAGAGCTGTGTATACAGTACAGGAATAGTAGATACAGGACAGGATGGAGGTGTAGTGTAGAGCTGTGTGTACAGTACAGGAATAGTAGATACAGGACAGGATGGAAGTGTAGTGTAGAGCTGTGTACAGTACAGCAATAGTAGATACAGGACAGGATGGAGGTGTAGTGTAGAGCTGTGTATACAGTACAGGAATAGTAGATACAGGACAGGATGGAGGTGTAGTGTAGAGCTGTGTGTACAGTACAGGAATAGTAGATACAGGACAGGATGGAGGTGTAGTGTAGAGCTGTGTACAGTACAGGAATAGTAGATACAGGACAGGATGGAGGTGTAGTGTAGAGCTGTGTACAGTACAGGAATAGTAGATACAGGACAGGATGGAGGTGTAGCGTAGAGCTTGTACAATACAGGAATAGTAGATACAAGACAGGATGGAGGTGTAGTGTAGAGCTGTGTACAGGAATAGTAGATACAGGACAGGATGGAGGTGTAGTGTAGAGCTGTGTATAGTACAGGAATAGTAGATACAGGACAGGATGGAGGTGTAGTGTAGAGCTGTGTGTACAGTACAGGAATAGTAGATACAGGACAGGATGGTGTTGTAGTGTAGAGCTGTGTATAGTACAGGAATAGTAGATACAGGACAGGATGGAGGTGTAGTGTAGAGCTGTGTGTACAGTACAGGAATAGTAGATACAGGACAGGGATGGAGGTGTAGTGTAGAGCTGTGTACAGTACAGGAATAGTAGATACAGGACAGGATGGAGGTGTAGTGTAGAGCTGTGTGGTGTGTACAGGAATAGTAGATACGGGACAGGATGGAGGTGCAGTGTAGAGCTGTGTGTACAGTACAGGAATAGTAGACACAGGACAGGATGGAGGTGTAGTGTAGAGCTGTGTACAGTATAGGAATAGTAGATACAGGACAGGATGGAGGTGTAGTGTAGAGCTGTGTACAGTACAGGAATAGTAGATACAGGACAGGATGGAGGTGTAGTGTAGAGCTGTGTGTACGGTACAGGATTAGTAGATACAGGACAGGATGGAGGTGTAGTGTAGAGCTGTGTGTACAGTACAGGAATAGTAGATAGAGGACAGGATGGAGGTGTAGTGTAGAGCTGTGTGTACAGTACAGGAATAGTAGATAGAGGACAGGATGGAGGTGTAGTGTAGAGCTGTGTACAGTACAGGAATAGTAGATACAGGACAGGATGGAGGTGTAGTGTAGAGCTGTGTGTACAGTACAGAAATAGTAGATACAGGACAGGATGGAGGTGTAGTGTAGAGCTGTGTACAGTACAGGAATAGTAGATACAGGACAGGATGGAGGTGTAGTGTAGAGCTGTGTGTACAGTACAGGAATAGTAGATACAGGACAGGATGGAGTGTAGTGTAGAGCTCTGTGTACAGTACAGGAATAGTAGATACAGGACAGGATGGAGGTGTAGTGTAGAGCTCTGTGTACAGTACAGGAATAATAGATACAGGACAGGATGGAGGTGTAGTGTAGAGCTGTGTGTACAGTACAGGAATAGTAGATACAGGACAGGATGGAGGTGTAGTGTAGAGCTGTGTACAGTACACAAATAGTAGATACAGGACAGGATGGAGGTGTAGTGTAGAGCTGTGTATACAGTACAGGAATAGTAGATACAGGACAGGATGGAGGTGTAGTATAGAGCTGTGTGTACAGTACAGGAATAGTAGATACAGGACAGGATGGAGGTGTAGTGTAGAGCTGTGTATACAGTACAGGAATAGTAGATACAGGACAGGATGGAGGTGTAGTGTAGAGCTGTGTGTACAGTACAGGAATAGTAGATACAGGACAGGATGGAGGTGTAGTGTAGAGCTGTGTACAGTACAGGAATAGTAGATACAGGACAGGATGGAGGTGTAGTGTAGAGCTGTGTATACAGTACAGGAATAGTAGATACAGGACAGGATGGAGGTGTAGTGTAGAGCTCTGTGTACAGTACAGGAATAGTAGATACAGGACAGGATGGAGGTGTAGTGTAGAGCTGTGTACAGTACAGGAATAGTAGATACAGGACAGGATGGAGGTGTAGTGTAGAGCTGTGTACAGTACAGGAATAGTAGATACAGGACAGGATGGAGGTGTAGTGTAGAGCTGTGTACAGTACAGGAATAGTAGATACAGGACAGGATGGAGGTGTAGTGTAGAGCTGTGTATACAGTACAGGAATAGTAGATACAGGACAGGATGGAGGTGTAGTGTAGAGCTGTGTACAGTACAGGAATAGTAGATACAGGACAGGATGGAGGTGTAGTGTAGAGCTGTGTGAACAGTACAGAAATAGTAGATACAGGACAGGATGGAGGTGTAGTGTGAGCTGTGTACAGTACAGGAATAGTAGATACAGGACAGGATGGAGGTGTAGTGTAGAGCTGTATACAGTACAGGAATAGTAGATACAGGACAGGATGGAGGTGTAGTGTAGAGCTGTGTGTATAGTACAGGAATAGTAGATACAGGACAGGATGGAGGTGTAGTGTAGAGCTGTGTGTACAGGAATAGTAGATACAGGACAGGATGGAGGTGTAGTGTAGAGCTGTGTATACAGTACAGGAATAGTAGATACAGGACAGGATGGAGGTGTAGTATAGAGCTGTGTGTACAGTACAGGAATAGTAGATACAGGACAGGATGGAGGTGTAGTGTAGAGCTGTGTGTACAGTACAGGAATAGTAGATACAGGACAGGATGGAGGTGTAGTGTAGAGCTGTGTGTACATTACAGGAATAGTAGATACAGGACAGGATGGAGGTGTAGTGTAGAGCTGTGTGTATAGTACAGGAATAGTAGATACAGGACAGGATGGAGGTGTAGTGTAGAGCTGTGTGTACAGTACAGGAATAGTAGATACAGGACAGGATTGAGGTGTAGTGTAGAGCTGTGTGTACAGGAATAGTAGATACAGGACAGGATGGAGGTGTAGTGTAGAGCTGTGTGTATAGTACAGGAATAGTAGATACAGGACAGGATGGAGGTTGTAGTGTAGACCTGTGTACAGTACAGGAATAGTAGATACAGACAGGATGGAGGTGTAGTGTAGAGCTGTGTGTACAGTACAGGAATAGTAGATACAGGACAGGATGGAGGTGTAGTGTAGATCTGTGTGCACAGTACAGGAATAGTAGATACAGGACAGGATGGAGGTGTAGTGTAGAGCTGTGTGTACAGCACAGGAATAGTAGATACAGGACAGGATGGAGGTGTAGTGGTAGAGCTGTGTGTATAGTACAGGAATAGTAGATACAGGACAGGATGGAGGTGTAGTGTAGAGCTGTGTGTACAGTACAGGAATAGTAGATATAGACAGGATGGAGGTGTAGTGTAGAGCTGTGTGTACAGTACAGGAATAGTAGATACAGGACAGGATGGAGGTGTAGTGTAGAGCTGTGTGTATAGTACAGGAATAGTAGATACAGGACAGGATGGAGGTGTAGTGTAGAGCTGTGTGTACAGTACAGGAATAGTAGATACCAGGACAGGATGGAGGTGTAGTGTAGAGCTGTGTGTACAGTACAGGAATAGTAGATATAGGACAGGATGGAGGTGTAGTGTAGAGCTGTGTACAGTACAGGAATAGTAGATACAGGATAGGATGGAGGTGTAGTGTAGAGCTGTGTGTACAGTACAGGAATAGTAGATACAGGACAGGATGGAGGTGTAGTGTAGAGCTGTGTACAGTAGAGTAATAGTAGATACAGGACAGGATGAAGGTGTAGTGTAGAGCTGTGTGTACAGTACAGGAATAGTAGATACAAGACAGGATGGAGGTGCAGTGTAGAGCTGTGTATACAGTACAGGAATAGTAGATACAGGACAGGATGGAGGTGTAGTGTAGAGCTGTGTACAGTACAGGAATAGTAGATACAAGACAGGATGGAGGTGTATTGTAGAGCTGTGTGTACAGTACAGGAATAGTAGATACAGGACAGGATGGAGGTGCAGTGTAGAGCTGTGTATACAGTACAGGAATAGTAGATACAGGACAGGATGGAGGTGTAGTGTAGAGCTGTGTGTACAGTACAGGAATAGTAGATACAGGACAGGATGGAGGTGTAGTGTAGAGCTGTGTGTACAGGAATAGTAGATACAGGACAGGATGGAGGTGTAGTGTAAAGCTGTGTGTACAGGAATAGTAGATACAGGACAGGATGGAGGTGTAGTGTAGAGCTGTGTGCACAGTACAGGAATAGTAGATACAGACAGGATGGAGGTGTAGTGTAGAGCTGTGTACAGTATAGGAATAGTAGATACAGGACAGGATGGAGGTGTAGTGTAGAGCTGTGTGTACAGTACAGGAATAGTAGATACAGGACAGGATGGAGGTGTAGTGTAGAGCTGTGTGTACAGTACAGGAATAGTAGATACAGGACAGGATGGAGGTGTAGTGTAGAGCTGTGTACAGTACAGGAATAGTAGATACAGGACAGGATGGAGGTGTAGTGTAGAGCTGTGTGTACAGTACAGGAATAGTAGATACAGGACAGGATGGAGGTGTAGTGTAGAGCTGTGTGTACAGTACAGGAATAGTAGATACAGGACAGGATGGAGGTGTAGTGTAGAGCTGTGTACAGTACAGGAATAGTAGATACAGGACAGGATGGAGGTGTAGTGCAGAGCTGTGTACAGTACAGGAATAGTAGATACAGGACAGGATGGAGGTGTAGTGTAGAGCTGTGTGTACAGTACAGGAATAGTAGATACGTGATAGGATGGAGGTGTAGTGTAGAGCTGTGTGTACAGTACAGGAATAGTAGATACAGGACAGGATGGAGGTGTAGTGTAGAGTTGTGTACAGTACAGGAATAGTAGATACAGGACAGGATGGAGGTGTAGTGTAGAGCTGTGTGTACAGTACAGGAATAGTAGATACAGGACAGGATGGAGGTGTAGTGTAGAGCAGTGTACAGGAATAGTAGATACAGGACAGGATGGAGGTGTAGTGTAGAGCTGTGTGTACAGTACAGGAATAGTAAGATACAGACAGGATGGAGGTGTAGTGTAGAGCTGTGTGTACAGTACAGGAATAGTAGATACAGGACAGGATGGAGGTGTAGTGTAGAGCTGTGTGTACAGTACAGGAATAGTAGATACAGGACAGGATGGAGGTGTAGTGTAGAGCTGTGTACAGTACAGGAATAGTAGATACAGGACAGGATGGAGGTGTAGTGTAGAGCTGTGTACAGTACAGGAATAGTAGATACAGGACAGGATGGAGGTGTAGCGTAGAGCTCTGTACAATACAGGAATAGTAGATACAAGACAGGATGGAGGTGTAGTGTAGAGCTGTGTACAGGAATAGTAGATACAGGACAGGATGGAGGTGTAGTGTAGAGCTGTGTGTACAGTACAGGAATAGTAGATACAGGACAGGATGGTGTTGTAGTGTAGAGCTGTGTATAGTACAGGAATAGTAGATACAGGACAGGATGGAGGTGTAGTGTAGAGCTGTGTGTACAGTACAGGAATAGTAGATACAGGACAGGATGGAGGTGTAGTGTAGAGCTGTGTACAGTACAGGAATAGTAGATACAGGACAGGATGGAGGTGTAGTGTAGAGCTGTGTGGTGTGTACAGGAATAGTAGATACGGGACAGGATGGAGGTGCAGTGTAGAGCTGTGTGTACAGTACAGGAATAGTAGACACAGGACAGGATGGAGGTGTAGTGTAGAGCTGTGTACAGTATAGGAATAGTAGATACAGGACAGGATGGAGGTGTAGTGTAGAGCTGTGTACAGTACAGGAATAGTAGATACAGGACAGGATGGAGGTGTAGTGTAGAGCTGGTGTACAGTACAAGAGAGGATAGTAGTTACAGGCAGGATGGAGGTGTAGTGTAGAGCTGTGTACAGTACAGGAATAGTAGATACAAGACAGGATGGAGGTGTATTGTAGAGCTGTGTGTACAGTACAGGAATAGTAGATACAGGACAGGATGGAGTGCAGTGTAGAGCTGTGTATACAGTACAGGAATAGTAGATACAGGACAGGATGGAGGTGTAGTGTAGAGCTGTGTGTACAGTACAGGAATAGTAGATACAGGACAGGATGGAGGTGTAGTGTAGAGCTGTGTGTACAGGAATAGTAGATACAGGACAGGATGGAGGTGTAGTGTAAAGCTGTGTGTACAGGAATAGTAGATACAGGACAGGATGGAGGTGTAGTGTAGAGCTGTGTACAGTATAGGAATAGTAGATACAGGACAGGATGGAGGTGTAGTGTAGAGCTGTGTGTACAGTACAGGAATAGTAGATACAGGACAGGATGGAGGTGTAGTGTAGAGCTGTGTGTACAGTACAGGAATAGTAGATACAGGACAGGATGGAGGTGTAGTGTAGAGCTGTGTACAGTACAGGAATAGTAGATACAGGACAGGATGGAGGTGTAGTGTAGAGCTGTGTGTACAGTACAGGAATAGTAGATACAGGACAGGATGGAGGTGTAGTGTAGAGCTGTGTACAGTACAGGAATAGTAGATACAGGACAGGATGGAGGTGTAGTGCAGAGCTGTGTACAGTACAGGAATAGTAGATACAGGACAGGATGGAGGTGTAGTGTAGAGCTGTGTGTACAGTACAGGAATAGTAGATACGTGATAGGGATGGAGGTGTAGTGTAGAGCTGTGTGTACAGTACAGGAATAGTAGATACAGGACAGGATGGAGGTGTAGTGTAGAGTTGTGTACAGTACAGGAATAGTAGATACAGGACAGGATGGAGGTGTAGTGTAGAGCTGTGTGTACAGTACAGGAATAGTAGATACAGGACAGGATGGAGGTGTAGTGTAGAGCTGTGTACAGGAATAGTAGATACAGGACAGGATGGAGGTGTAGTGTAGAGCTGTGTGTACAGTACAGGAATAGTAGATACAGGACAGGATGGAGGGTGTAGTGTAGAGCTGTGTGTACAGTACAGGAATAGTAGATACAGGACAGGATGGAGGTGTAGTGTAGAGCTGTGTGTACAGTACAGGAATAGTACATACAGGACAGGATGGAGGTGTAGTGTAGAGCTGTGTACAGTACAGGAATAGTAGATACAGGACAGGATGGAGGTGTAGTGTAGAGCTGTGTACAGTACAGGAATAGTAGATACAGGACAGGATGGAGGTGTAGCGTAGAGCTCTGTACAATACAGGAATAGTAGATACAAGACAGGATGGAGGTGTAGTGTAGAGCTGTGTACAGGAATAGTAGATACAGGACAGGATGGAGGTGTAGTGTAGAGCTGTGTATAGTACAGGAATAGTAGATACAGGACAGGATGGAGGTGTAGTGTAGAGCTGTGTGTACAGTACAGGAATAGTAGATACAGGACAGGATGGTGTTGTAGTGTAGAGCTGTGTATAGTACAGGAAAAGTAGATACAGGACAGGATGGAGGTGTAGTGTAGAGCTGTGTGTACAGTACAGGAATAGTAGATACAGGACAGGATGGAGGTGTAGTGTAGAGCTGTGTACAGTACAGGAATAGTAGATACAGGACAGGATGGAGGTGTAGTGTAGAGCTGTGTGGTGTGTACAGGAATAGTAGATACGGGACAGGATGGAGGTGCAGTGTAGAGCTGTGTGTACAGTACAGGAATAGTAGACACAGGACAGGATGGAGGTGTAGTGTAGAGCTGTGTACAGTATAGGAATAGTAGATACAGGACAGGATGGAGGTGTAGTGTAGAGCTGTGTACAGTACAGGAATAGTAGATACAGGACAGGATGGAGGTGTAGTGTAGAGCTGTGTGTACGGTACAGGAATAGTAGATACAGGACAGGATGGAGGTGTAGTGTAGAGCTGTGTGTACAGTACAGGAATAGTAGATACAGGACAGGATGGAGGTGTAGTGTAGAGCTGTGTGTACAGTACAGGAATAGTAGATAGAGGACAGGATGGAGGTGTAGTGTAGAGCTGTGTACAGTACAGGAATAGTAGATACAGGACAGGATGGAGGTGTAGTGTAGAGCTGTGTGTACAGTACAGAAATAGTAGATACAGGACAGGATGGAGGTGTAGTGTAGAGCTGTGTACAGTACAGGAATAGTAGATACAGGCCAGGATGGAGGTGTAGTGTAGAGCTGTGTGTACAGTACAGGAATAGTAGATACAGGACAGGATGGAGGTGTAGTGTAGAGCTCTGTGTACAGTACAGGAATAGTAGATACAGGACAGGATGGAGGTGTAGTGTAGAGCTGTGTGTACAGTACAGGAATAATAGATACAGGACAGGATGGAGGTGTAGTGTAGAGCTGTGTGTACAGTACAGGAATAGTAGATACAGGACAGGATGGAGGTGTAGTGTAGAGCTGTGTACAGTACACAAATAGTAGATACAGGACAGGATGGAGGTGTAGTGTAGAGCTGTGTATACAGTACAGGAATAGTAGATACAGGACAGGATGGAGGTGTAGTATAGAGCTGTGTGTACAGTACAGGAATAGTAGATACAGGACAGGATGGAGGTGTAGTGTAGAGCTGTGTATACAGTACAGGAATAGTAGATACAGGACAGGATGGAGGTGTAGTGTAGAGCTGTGTGTACAGTACAGGAATAGTAGATACAGGACAGGATGGAGGTGTAGTGTAGAGCTGTGTGTACAGTACAGGAATAGTAGATACAGGACAGGATGGAGGTGTAGTGTCGAGCTGTGTACAGTACAGGAATAGTAGATACAGGACAGGATGGAGGTGTAGTGTAGAGCTGTGTATACAGTACAGGAATAGTAGATACAGGACAGGATGGAGGTGTAGTGTAGAGCTCTGTGTACAGTACAGGAATAGTAGATACAGGACAGGATGGAGGTGTAGTGTAGAGCTGTGTACAGTACAGGAATAGTAGATACAGGACAGGATGGAGGTGTAGTGTAGAGCTGTGTACAGTACAGGAATAGTAGATACAGGACAGGATGGAGGTGTAGTGTAGAGCTGTGTACAGTACAGGAATAGTAGATACAGGACAGGATGGAGGTGTAGTGTAGAGCTGTGTATACAGTACAGGAATAGTAGATACAGGACAGGATGGAGGTGTAGTGTAGAGCTGTGTACAGTACAGGAATAGTAGATACAGGACAGGATGGAGGTGTAGTGTAGAGCTGTGTGAACAGTACAGAAATAGTAGATACAGGACAGGATGGAGGTGTAGTGTAGAGCTGTGTACAGTACAGGAATAGTAGATACAGGACAGGATGGAGGTGTAGTGTAGAGCTGTATACAGTACAGGAATAGTAGATACAGGACAGGATGGAGGTGTAGTGTAGAGCTGTGTGTATAGTACAGGAATAGTAGATACAGGACAGGATGGAGGTGTAGTGTAGAGCTGTGTACAGTACAGGAATAGTAGATACAGGACAGGATGGAGGTGTAGTGTAGAGCTGTGTACAGTACAGGAATAGTAGATACAGGAGAGGATGGAGGTGTAGTATAGAACTGTGTGTACAGTACAGGAATAGTAGATACAGGACAGGATGGAGGTGTAGTGTAGAGCTGTGTACAGTACAGGAATAGTAGATACAGGACAGGATGGAGGTGTAGTGTAGAGCTGTGTGTACAGTACAGGAATAGTAGATACAGGACAGGATGGAGGTGTAGTATAGAGCTGTGTACAGTACACAAATAGTAGATACAGGACAGGATGGAGGTGTAGTGTAGAGCTGTGTGTACAGGAATAGTAGATACAGGACAGGATGGAGGTGTAGTGTAGAGCTGTGTATACAGTACAGGAATAGTAGATACAGGACAGGATGGAGGTGTAGTATAGAGCTGTGTGTACAGTACAGGAATAGTAGATACAGGACAGGATGGAGGTGTAGTGTAGAGCTGTGTGTATAGTACAGGAATAGTAGATACAGGACAGGATGGAGGTGTAGTGTAGAGCTGTGTGTACAGTACAGGAATAGTAGATACAGGACAGGATTGAGGTGTAGTGTAGAGCTGTGTGTACAGGAATAGTAGATACAGGACAGGATGGAGGTGTAGTGTAGAGCTGTGTGTATAGTACAGGAATAGTATATACAGGACTGTACTATACACACAGCTCTACACTACACCTCCATCCTGTCCTGTATCTACTATTCCTGTACACACAGCTCTACACTACACCTCAATCCTGTCCTGTATCTACTATTCCTGTACTGTACACACAGCTCTACACTACACCTCCATCCTGTCCTGTATCTACTATTCCTGTACTATACACACAGCTCTACACTACACCTCCATCCTGTCCTGTATCTACTATTCCTGTACTGTACACACAGCTCTATACTACACCTCCATCCTGTCCTGTATCTACTATTCCTGTACTGTATACACAGCTCTACACTACACCTCCATCCTGTCCTGTATCTACTATTCCTGTACACACAGCTCTACACTACACCTCCATCCTGTCCTGTATCTACTATTTGTGTACTGTACACAGCTCTATACTACACCTCCATCCTGTCCTGTATCTACTATTCCTGTACTGTACACACAGCTCTACACTACACCTCCATCCTGTCCTGTATCTACTATTCCTGTACTGTACACAGCTCTACACTACACCTCCATCCTGTCCTGTATCTACTATTCCTGTACTGTACACACAGTTCTATACTACACCTCCATCCTCTCCTGTATCTACTATTCCTGTACTGTACACAGCTCTACACTACACCTCCATCCTGTCCTGTATCTACTATTCCTGTACTGTACACAGCTCTACACTACACCTCCATCCTGTCCTGTATCTACTATTCCTGTACTATACACACAGCTCTACACTACACCTCCATCCTGTCCTGTATCTACTATTCCTGTACTGTATACAGCTCTACACTACACCTCCATCCTGTCCTGTATCTACTATTCCTGTACTGTACACAGCTCTACACTACACCTCCATCCTGTCCTGTATCTACTATTTCTGTACTGTTCACACAGCTCTACACTACACCTCCATCCTGTCCTGTATCTACTATTCCTGTACTGTACACAGCTCTACACTACACCTCCATCCTGTCCTGTATCTACTATTCCTGTACTGTATACACAGCTCTACACTACACCTCCATCCTGTCCTGTATCTACTATTCCTGTACTGTACACAGCTCTACACTACACCTCCATCCTGTCCTGTATCTACTATTCCTGTACTGTACACAGCTCTACACTACACCTCCATCCTGTCCTGTATCTACTATTCCTGTACTGTACACAGCTCTACACTACACCTCCATCCTGTCCTGTATCTACTATTCCTGTACTGTACACAGAGCTCTACACTACACCTCCATCCTGTCCTGTATCTACTATTCCTGTACTGTATACACAGCTCTACACTACACCTCCATCCTGTCCTGTATCTACTATTCCTGTACTGTACACAGCTCGACACTACACCTCCATCCTGTCCTGTATCTACTATTCCTGTACTGTACACACAGCTCTACACTACACCTCCATCCTGTCCTGTATCTACTATTCCTGTACTGTACACACAGCTCTACACTACACCTCCATCCTGTCCTGTATCTACTATTCCTGTACTGTATACACAGCTCTACACTACACCTCCATCCTGTCCTGTATCTACTATTCCTGTACTGTACACACAGCTCTATACTACACCTCCATCCTGTCCTGTATCTACTATTCCTGTACTGTATACACAGCTCTACACTACACCTCCATCCTGTCCTGTATCTACTATTTGTGTACTGTACACAGCTCTACACTACACCTCCATCCTGTCCTGTATCTACTATTCCTGTACTGTACACACAGCTCTACACTACACCTCCATCCTGTCCTGTATCTATTATTCCTGTACTGTACACACAGCTCTACACTACACCTCCATCCTGTCCTGTATCTACTATTCCTGTACTGTACACAGAGCTCTACACTACACCTCCATCCTGTCCTGTATCTACTATTCCTGTACTGTACACACAGCTCTACACTACACCTCCATCCTGTCCTGTATCTACTATTCCTGTACTGTACACAGCTCTACACTACACCTCCATCCTGTCCTGTATCTACTATTTCTGTACTGTACACACAGCTCTACACTACACCTCCATCCTGTCCTGTATCTACTATTCCTGTACTGTACACAGCTCTACACTACACCTCCATCCTGTCCTCTATCTACTATTCCTGTACTGTACACACAGCTCTACACTACACCTCCATCCTGTCCTGTATCTACTATTCCTGTACTGTACACACAGCTCTACACTACACCTCCATCCTGTCCTGTATCTACTATTCCTGTACCGTACACACAGCTCTACACTACACCTCCATCCTGTCCTGTATCTACTATTCCTGTACTGTACACAGCTCTACACTACACCTCCATCCTGTCCTGTATCTACTATTCCTATACTGTACACAGCTCTACACTACACCTCCATCCTGTCCTGTGTCTACTATTCCTGTACTGTACACACAGCTCTACACTGCACCTCCATCCTGTCCCGTATCTACTATTCCTGTACACACCACACAGCTCTACACTACACCTCCATCCTGTCCTGTATCTACTATTCCTGTACTGTACACAGCTCTACACTACACCTCCATCCTGTCCTGTATCTACTATTCCTGTACTGTACACACAGCTCTACACTACACCTCCATCCTGTCCTGTATCTACTTTTCCCTGTACTATACACAGCTCTACACTACAACACCATCCTGTCCTGTATCTACTATTCCTGTACTGTACACACAGCTCTACACTACACCTCCATCCTGTCCTGTATCTACTATTCCTGTACTATACACAGCTCTACACTACACCTCCATCCTGTCCTGTATCTACTATTCCTGTACACAGCTCTACACTACACCTCCATCCTGTCTTGTATCTACTATTCCTGTATTGTACAGAGCTCTACGCTACACCTCCATCCTGTCCTGTATCTACTATTCCTGTACTGTACACAGCTCTACACTACACCTCCATCCTGTCCTGTATCTACTATTCCTGTACTGTACACAGCTCTACACTACACCTCCATCCTGTCCTGTATGTACTATTCCTGTACTGTACACACAGCTCTACACTACACCTCCATCCTGTCCTGTATCTACTATTCCTGTACTGTACACACAGCTCTACACTACACCTCCATCCTGTCCTGTATCTACTATTCCTGTACTGTACACACAGCTCTACACTACACCTCCATCCTGTCCTGTATCTACTATTCCTGTACACAGCTCTACACTACACCTCCATCCTGTCCTGTATCTACTATTCCTGTACTGTACACACAGCTCTACACTACACCTCCATCCTGTCCTGTATCTACTATTCCTGTACTGTACACAACTCTACACTACACCTCCATCCTGTCCTGTATCTACTATTCCTGTACTGTACACACAGCTCTACACTACACCTCCATCCTATCACGTATCTACTATTCCTGTACTGTACACACAGCTCTACACTACACCTCCATCCTGTCCTGTATCTACTATTCCTGTACTGTACACAGCTCTGCACTACACCTCCATCCTGTCCTGTATCTACTATTCCTGTACTGTACACAGCTCTACACTACACCTCCATCCTGTCCTGTATCTACTATTCCTGTACTGTACACACAGCTCTACACTACACCTCCATCCTGTCCTGTATCTACTATTCCTGTACTGTACACAGCTCTACACTACACCTCCATCCTGTCCTGTATCTACTATTCCTGTACTGTACACACAGCTCTACACTACACCTCCATCCTGTCCTGTATCTACTATTCCTGTACTGTACACACAGCTCTACACTACACCTCCATCCTGTCCTGTATCTACTATTCCTATACTGTACACAGCTCTACACTACACCTCCATCCTGTCCTGTATCTACTATTCCTGTACACACAGCTTTACACTACACCTCCATCCTGTCCTGTATCTACTATTCCTGTACACACAGCTCTACACTACACCTCCATCCTGTCCTGTATCTACTATTCCTGTACTGTACACACAGCTCTACACTACACCTCCATCCTGTCCTGTATCTACTATTCCTGTACTGTATACACAGCTCTACACTGCACCTCCATCCTGTCCTGTATCTACTATTCCTGTACTGTACACACAGCTCTACAATACACCTCCATCCTGTCTTGTATCTACTATTCCTGTACTGTACACAGCTCTACACTACACCTCCATCCTGTCCTGTATCTACTATTCCTGTACTGTATACACAGCTCTACACTACACCTCCATCCTGTCCTGTATCTACTATTCCTGTACTGTACACAGCTCTACACTACACCTCCATCCTGTCCTGTATCTACTATTCCTATACTGTACACAGCTCTACACTACACCTCCATCCTGTCCTGTGTCTACTATTCCTGTACTGTACACACAGCTCTACACTGCACCTCCATCCTGTCCCGTATCTACTATTCCTGTACACACCACACAGCTCTACACTACACCTCCATCCTGTCCTGTATCTACTATTCCTGTACTGTACACAGCTCTACACTACACCTCCATCCTGTCCTGTATCTACTATTCCTGTACTGTACACACAGCTCTACACTACACCTCCATCCTGTCCTGTATCTACTATTCCTGTACTATACACAGCTCTACACTACAACACCATCCTGTCCTGTATCTACTATTCCTGTACTGTACACACAGCTCTACACTACACCTCCATCCTGTCCTGTATCTACTATTCCTGTACACAGCTCTACACTACACCTCCATCCTGTCTTGTATCTACTATTCCTGTATTGTACAGAGCTCTACGCTACACCTCCATCCTGTCCTGTATCTACTATTCCTGTACTGTACACAGCTCTACACTACACCTCCATCCTGTCCTGTATCTACTATTCCTGTACTGTACACAGCTCTACACTACACCTCCATCCTGTCCTGTATCTACTATTCCTGTACTGTACACACAGCTCTACACTACACCTCCATCCTGTCCTGTATCTACTATTCCTGTACTGTACACACAGCTCTACACTACACCTCCATCCTGTCCTGTATCTACTATTCCTGTACTGTACACACAGCTCTACACTACACCTCCATCCTGTCCTGTATCTACTATTCCTGTACACAGCTCTACACTACACCTCCATCCTGTCCTGTATCTACTATTCCTGTACTGTACACACAGCTCTACACTACACCTCCATCCTGTCCTGTATCTACTATTCCTGTACTGTACACAACTCTACACTACACCTCCATCCTGTCCTGTATCTACTATTCCTGTACTGTACACACAGCTCTACACTACACCTCCATCCTATCACGTATCTACTATTCCTGTACTGTACACACAGCTCTACACTACACCTCCATCCTGTCCTGTATCTACTATTCCTGTACTGTACACAGCTCTGCACTACACCTCCATCCTGTCCTGTATCTACTATTCCTGTACTGTACACAGCTCTACACTACACCTCCATCCTGTCCTGTATCTACTATTCCTGTACTGTACACACAGCTCTACACTACACCTCCATCCTGTCCTGTATCTACTATTCCTGTACTGTACACACAGCTCTACACTACACCTCCATCCTGTCCTGTATCTACTATTCCTGTACTGTACACAGCTCTACACTACACCTCCATCCTGTCCTGTATCTACTATTCCTGTACTGTACACACAGCTCTACACTACACCTCCATCCTGTCCTGTATCTACTATTCCTGTACTGTACACACAGCTCTACACTACACCTCCATCCTGTCCTGTATCTACTATTCCTATACTGTACACAGCTCTACACTACACCTCCATCCTGTCCTGTATCTACTATTCCTGTACTGTGCACACAGCTCTACACTACACCTCCATCCTGTCCTGTATCTACTATTCCTGTACACACAGCTTTACACTACACCTCCATCCTGTCCTGTATCTACTATTCCTGTACACACAGCTCTACACTACACCTCCATCCTGTCCTGTATCTACTATTCCTGTACTGTACACACAGCTCTACACTACACCTCCATCCTGTCCTGTATCTACTATTCCTGTACTGTATACACAGCTCTACACTGCACCTCCATCCTGTCCTGTATCTACTATTCCTGTACTGTACACACAGCTCTACAATACACCTCCATCCTGTCTTGTATCTACTATTCCTGTACTGTACACAGCTCTACACTACACCTCCATCCTGTCCTGTATCTACTATTCCTGTACTGTATACACAGCTCTACACTGCACCTCCATCCTGTCTTGTATCTACTATTCCTGTACTGTACACACAGCTCTACACTACACCTTCATCCTGTCCTGTATCTACTATTACTCTACTGTACACAGCTCTACACTACACCTCCATCCTGTCCTGTATCTACTATTCCTGTACTGTACACACAGCTCTACACTACACCTCCATCCTATCCTGTATCTACTATTCCTGTACTGTACACAGCTCTACACTACACCTCCATCCTGTCCTATATCTACTATTCCTGTACTGTACACACAGCTCTACACTACACCTCCATCCTGTCCTGTATCTACTATTCCTGTACTGTACACACAGCTCTACACTACACCTCCATCCTGTCCTGTATCTACTATTCCTGTACTATACACACAGCTCTACACTACACCTCCATCCTGTCCTGTATCTACTATTCCTGTACTGTACACACAGCTCTACACTACACCTCCATCCTGTCCTATATCTACTATTCCTGTACTGTACACACAGCTCTACACTACACCTCCATCCTGTCCTGTATCTACTATTCCTGTACTATACACACAGCTCTACACTACACCTCCATCCTGTCCTGTATCTACTATTCCTGTGCTGTACACACAGCTCTACACTACACCTCCATCCTGTCCTGTATCTACTATTCCTGTACTGTGCACACAGATCTACACTACACCTCCATCCTGTCCTGTATCTACTATTCCTGTACTGTACACACAGCTCTACACTACACCTCCATCCTGTCCTGTATCTACTATTCCTGTACTGTACACAGGTCTACACTACACCTCCATCCTGTCCTGTATCTACTATTCCTGTACTATACACACAGCTCTACACTACACCTCCATCCTGTCCTGTATCTACTATTCCTGTACACACAGCTCTACACTACACCTCAATCCTGTCCTGTATCTACTATTCCTGTACTGTACACACAGCTCTACACTACACCTCCATCCTGTCCTGTATCTACTATTCCTGTACTATACACACAGCTCTACACTACACCTCCATCCTGTCCTGTATCTACTATTCCTGTAATGTACACACAGCTCTACACTACACCTCCATCCTGTCCTGTATCTACTATTCCTGTACTGTACACACAGCTCTACACTACACCTCCATCCTGTCCTGTATCTACTATTCCTGTACTGTACACACAGCTCTATACTACACCTCCATCCTGTCCTGTATCTACTATTCCTGTACTGTATACACAGCTCTACACTACACCTCCATCCTGTCCTGTATCTACTATTCCTGTACACACAGCTCTACACTACACCTCCATCCTGTCCTGTATCTACTATTCCTGTACTATACACACAGCTCTACACTACACCTCCATCCTGTCCTGTATCTACTATTCCTGTACTGTATACAGCTCTACACTACACCTCCATCCTGTCCTGTATCTACTATTCCTGTACTGTACACAGCTCTACACTACACCTCCATCCTGTCCTGTATCTACTATTTCTGTACTGTTCACACAGCTCTACACTACACCTCCATCCTGTCCTGTATCTACTATTCCTGTACTGTACACAGCTCTACACTACACCTCCATCCTGTCCTGTATCTACTATTCCTGTACTGTATACACAGCTCTACACTACACCTCCATCCTGTCCTGTATCTACTATTCCTGTACTGTACACAGCTCTACACTACACCTCCATCCTGTCCTGTATCTACTATTCCTGTACTGTACACAGCTCTACACTACACCTCCATCCTGTCCTGTATCTACTATTCCTGTACTGTACACAGCTCTACACTACACCTCCATCCTGTCCTGTATCTACTATTCCTGTACTGTACACAGAGCTCTACACTACACCTCCATCCTGTCCTGTATCTACTATTCCTGTACTGTATACACAGCTCTACACTACACCTCCATCCTGTCCTGTATCTACTATTCCTGTACTGTACACAGCTCTACACTACACCTCCATCCTGTCCTGTATCTACTATTCCTGTACTGTACACACAGCTCTACACTACACCTCCATCCTGTCCTGTATCTACTATTCCTGTACTGTATACACAGCTCTACACTACACCTCCATCCTGTCCTGTATCTACTATTCCTGTACTGTACACACAGCTCTATACTACACCTCCATCCTGTCCTGTATCTACTATTCCTGTACTGTATACACAGCTCTACACTACACCTCCATCCTGTCCTGTATCTACTATTTGTGTACTGTACACAGCTCTACACTACACCTCCATCCTGTCCTGTATCTACTATTCCTGTACTGTACACACAGCTCTACACTACACCTCCATCCTGTCCTGTATCTATTATTCCTGTACTGTACACAGAGCTCTACACTACACCTCCATCCTGTCCTGTATCTACTATTCCTGTACTGTACACAGAGCTCTACACTACACCTCCATCCTGTCCTGTATCTACTATTCCTGTACTGTACACACAGCTCTACACTACACCTCCATCCTGTCCTGTATCTACTATTCCTGTACTGTACACAGCTCTACACTACACCTCCATCCTGTCCTGTATCTACTATTTCTGTACTGTACACACAGCTCTACACTACACCTCCATCCTGTCCTGTATCTACTATTCCTGTACTGTACACAGCTCTACACTACACCTCCATCCTGTCCTCTATCTACTATTCCTGTACTGTACACACAGCTCTACACTACACCTCCATCCTGTCCTCTATCTACTATTCCTGTACTGTACACACAGCTCTACACTACACCTCCATCCTGTCCTGTATCTACTAATCCTGTACCGTACACACAGCTCTACACTACACCTCCATCCTGTCCTGTATCTACTATTCCTGTACTGTACACAGCTCTACACTACACCTCCATCCTGTCCTGTATCTACTATTCCTATACTGTACACAGCTCTACACTACACCTCCATCCTGTCCTGTGTCTACTATTCCTGTACTGTACACACAGCTCTACACTGCACCTCCATCCTGTCCCGTATCTACTATTCCTGTACACACCACACAGCTCTACACTACACCTCCATCCTGTCCTGTATCTACTATTCCTGTACTGTACACAGCTCTACACTACACCTCCATCCTGTCCTGTATCTACTATTCCTGTACTGTACACACAGCTCTACACTACACCTCCATCCTGTCCTGTATCTACTATTCCTGTACTATACACAGCTCTACACTACAACACCATCCTGTCCTGTATCTACTATTCCTGTACTGTACACACAGCTCTACACTACACCTCCATCCTGTCCTGTATCTACTATTCCTGTACTATACACAGCTCTACACTACACCTCCATCCTGTCCTGTATCTACTATTCCTGTACACAGCTCTACACTACACCTCCATCCTGTCTTGTATCTACTATTCCTGTATTGTACAGAGCTCTACGCTACACCTCCATCCTGTCCTGTATCTACTATTCCTGTACTGTACACAGCTCTACACTACACCTCCATCCTGTCCTGTATCTACTATTCCTGTACTGTACACAGCTCTACACTACACCTCCATCCTGTCCTGTATCTACTATTCCTGTACTGTACACACAGCTCTACACTACACCTCCATCCTGTCCTGTATCTACTATTCCTGTACTGTATACACAGCTCTACACTACACCTCCATCCTGTCCTGTATCTACTATTGCTGTACTGTACACAGCTCTACACTACACTTCCATCCTGTCCTGTATCTACTATTCCTGTACTGTACACACAGCTCTACACTACACCTCCATCCTGTCCTGTATCTACTATTCCTGTACTGTATACACAGCTCTACACTACACCTCCATCCTGTCCTGTATCTACTATTCCTGTACTGTACACAGCTCTACACTACACCTCCATCCTGTCCTGTATCTACTATTCCTGTACTGTACACACAGCTCTACACTACACCTCCATCCTGTCCAGTATCTACTATTCCTGTACTGTACACACAGCTCTACACTACACCTCCATACTGTCCTGTATCTACTATTCCTGTACTGTATACACAGCTCTACACTACACCTCCATCCTGTCCTGTATCTACTATTCCTGTACTGTACACACAGCTCTATACTACACCTCCATCCTGTCCTGTATCTACTATTCCTGTACTGTATACACAGCTCTACACTACACCTCCATCCTGTCCTGTATCTACTATTTCTGTACTGTACACAGCTCTACACTACACCTCCATCCTGTCCTGTATCTACTATTCCTGTACTGTACACACAGCTCTACACTACACCTCCATCCTGTCCTGTATCTACTATTCCTGTACTGTACACAGCTCTACACTACACCTCCATTATGTCCTCTATCTACTATTCCTGTACTGTACACACAGCTCTACACTACACCTCCATCCTGTCCTGTATCTACTATTCCTGTACTGTACACAGCTCTACACTACACTTCCATCCTGTCCTGTATCTACTATTCCTGTACTGTACACACAGCTCTACACTACACCTCCATCCTGTCCTGTATCTACTATTCCTGTACTGTATACACAGCTCTACACTACACCTCCATCCTGTCCTGTATCTACTATTCCTGTACTGTACACAGCTCTACACTACACCTCCATCCTGTCCTGTATCTACTATTCCTGTACTGTACACACAGCTCTACACTACACCTCCATCCTGTCCTGTATCTACTATTCCTGTACTGTACACACAGCTCTACACTACACCTCCATCCTGTCCTGTATCTACTATTCCTGTACTGTATACACAGCTCTACACTACACCTCCATCCTGTCCTGTATCTACTATTCCTGTACTGTATACACAGCTCTACACTACACCTCCATCCTGTCCTGTATCTACTATTTCTGTACTGCACACAGCTCTACACTACACCTCCATCCTGTCCTGTATCTACTATTCCTGTACTGTACACACAGCTCTACACTACACCTCCATCCTGTCCTGTATCTACTATTCCTGTACTGTACACAGCTCTACACTACACCTCCATTATGTCCTCTATCTACTATTCCTGTACTGTACACACAGCTCTACACTACACCTCCATCCTGTCCTGTATCTACTATTCCTGTACTGTACACAGCTCTACACTACACTTCCATCCTGTCCTGTATCTACTATTCCTGTACTGTACACACAGCTCTACACTACACCTCCATCCTGTCCTGTATCTACTATTCCTGTACTGTATACACAGCTCTACACTACACCTCCATCCTGTCCTGTATCTACTATTCCTGTACTGTACACAGCTCTACACTACACCTCCATCCTGTCCTGTATCTACTATTCCTGTACTGTACACACAGCTCTACACTACACCTCCATCCTGTCCTGTATCTACTATTCCTGTACTGTACACACAGCTCTACACTACACCTCCATCCTGTCCTGTATCTACTATTCCTGTACTGTACACACAGCTCTACACTACACCTCCATCCTGTCCTGTATCTACTATTCCTGTACTGTACACACAGCTCTATACTACACCTCCATCCTGTCCTGTATCTACTATTCCTATACTGTACACATAGCTCTACACTACACCTCCATCCTGTCCTGTATCTACTATTCTTGTACTGTATACACAGCTCTACACTACACCTCCATCCTGTCCTGTATCTACTATTTCTGTACTGTACACAGCTCTACACTAAACCTCCATCCTGTCCTGTATCTACTATTCCTGTACTGTACACACAGCTCTACACTACACCTCCATCCTGTCCTGTATCTACTATTCCTGTACTGTACACACAGCTCTACACTACACCTCCATCCTGTCCTGTATCTACTATTCCTGTACTGTATACACAGCTCTACACTACACCTCCATCCTGTCCTGTATCTACTATTCCTGTACTGTACACACAGCTCTATACTACACCTCCATCCTGTCCTGTATCTACTATTCCTGTACTGTATACACAGCTCTACACTACACCTCCATCCTGTCCTGTATCTACTATTTGTGTACTGTACACAGCTCTACACTACACCTCCATCCTGTCCTGTATCTACTATTCCTGTACTGTACACACAGCTCTACACTACACCTCCATCCTGTCCTGTATCTACTATTCCTGTACTGTACACAGCTCTACACTACACCTCCATCCTGTCCTCTATCTACTATTTGTGTACTGTACACAGCTCTACACTACCCCTCCATCCTGTCCTGTATCTACTATTCCTGTACTGTACACACAGCTCTATACTACACCTCCATCCTGTCCTGTATCTACTATTCCTGTACTGTACACACAGCTCTACACTACACCTCCATCCTGTCCTGTATCTACTATTTGTGTACTGTACACAGCTCTACACTACACCTCCATCCTGTCCTGTATCTACTATTCCTGTACTGTACACACAGCTCTACACTACACCTCCATCCTGTCCTGTATCTACTATTCCTGTACTGTACACAGCTCTACACTACACCTCCATCCTGTCCTCTATCTACTATTCCTGTACTGTACACACAGC
Organism: Phyllobates terribilis; assembly: GCF_046119375.1. Taxonomy (NCBI): domain Eukaryota; kingdom Metazoa; phylum Chordata; class Amphibia; order Anura; family Dendrobatidae; genus Phyllobates; species Phyllobates terribilis. The sequence goes on from NW_027362771.1 coordinate 645,637,883, forward strand.
TCTACACTACACCTCCATCCTGTCCTGTATCTACTATTCCTGTACTGTACACACAGCTCTACATTACACCTCCATCCTGTCCTGTATCTACTATTCCTGTACCGTACACACAGCTCTACACTACACCTCCATCCTGTCCTGTATCTACTATTCCTGTACTGTACACAGCTCTACACTACACCTCCATCCTGTCCTGTATCTACTATTCCTATACTGTACACAGCTCTACACTACACCTCCATCCTGTCCTGTGTCTACTATTCCTGTACACAGCTCTACACTACACCTCCATCCTGTCTTGTATCTACTATTCCTGTATTGTACAGAGCTCTACGCTACACCTCCATCCTGTCCTGTATCTACTATTCCTGTACTGTACACAGCTCTACACTACACCTCCATCCTGTCTTGTATCTACTATTCCTGTATTGTACAGAGCTCTACGCTACACCTCCATCCTGTCCTGTATCTTCTATTCCTGTACTGTACACAGCTCTACGCTACACCTCCATCCTGTCCTGTATCTACTATTCCTGTACTGTACACACAGCTCTACACTACACCTCCATCCTGTCCTGTATCTACTATTCCTGTACTATACACAGCTCTACACTACACCTCCATCCTGTCCTGTATCTACTATTCCTGTACACAGCTCTACACTACACCTCCATCCTGTCTTGTATCTACTATTCCTGTATTGTACAGAGCTCTACGCTACACCTCCATCCTGTCCTGTATCTACTATTCCTGTACTGTACACAGCTCTACACTACACCTCCATCCTGTCCTGTATCTACTATTCCTGTACTGTACACACAGCTCTACACTACACCTCCATCCTGTCCTGTATCTACTATTCCTGTACTGTATACACAGCTCTACACTACACCTCCATCCTGTCCTGTATCTACTATTGCTGTACTGTACACAGCTCTACACTACACTTCCATCCTGTCCTGTATCTACTATTCCTGTACTGTACACACAGCTCTACACTACACCTCCATCCTGTCCTGTATCTACTATTCCTGTACTGTATACACAGCTCTACACTACACCTCCATCCTGTCCTGTATCTACTATTCCTGTACTGTACACAGCTCTACACTACACCTCCATCCTGTCCTGTATCTACTACTCCTGTACTGTACACACAGCTCTACACTACACCTCCATCCTGTCCAGTATCTACTATTCCTGTACTGTACACACAGCTCTACACTACACCTCCATACTGTCCTGTATCTACTATTCCTGTACTGTATACACAGCTCTACACTACACCTCCATCCTGTCCTGTATCTACTATTCCTGTACTGTACACACAGCTCTATACTACACCTCCATCCTGTCCTGTATCTACTATTCCTGTACTGTATACACAGCTCTACACTACACCTCCATCCTGTCCTGTATCTACTATTTCTGTACTGTACACAGCTCTACACTACACCTCCATCCTGTCCTGTATCTACTATTCCTGTACTGTACACACAGCTCTACACTACACCTCCATCCTGTCCTGTATCTACTATTCCTGTACTGTACACAGCTCTACACTACACCTCCATCCTGTCCTCTATCTACTATTCCTGTACTGTACACACAGCTCTACACTACACCTCCATCCTGTCCTGTATCTACTATTCCTGTACTGTACACACAGCTCTACACTACACCTCCATCCTGTCCTGTATCTACTATTCCTGTACTGTACACAGCTCTACACTACACCTCCATCCTGTCCTCTATCTACTATTCCTGTACTGTACACAGCTCTACACTACACTTCCATCCTGTCCTGTATCTACTATTCCTGTACTGTACACACAGCTCTACACTACACCTCCATCCTGTCCTGTATCTACTATTCCTGTACTGTATACACAGCTCTACACTACACCTCCATCCTGTCCTGTATCTACTATTCCTGTACTGTACACAGCTCTACACTACACCTCCATCCTGTCCTGTATCTACTATTCCTGTACTGTACACACAGCTCTACACTACACCTCCATCCTGTCCTGTATCTACTATTCCTGTACTGTACACACAGCTCTACACTACACCTCCATCCTGTCCTGTATCTACTATTCCTGTACTGTATACACAGCTCTACACTACACCTCCATCCTGTCCTGTATCTACTATTCCTGTACTATATACACAGCTCTACACTACACCTCCATCCTGTCCTGTATCTACTATTCCTGTACTGTACACAGCTCTACACTACACCTCCATCCTGTCCTGTATCTACTATTCCTGTACTGTACACACAGCTCTACACTACACCTCCATCCTGTCCTGTATCTACTATTCCTATACTGTACACATAGCTCTACACTACACCTCCATCCTGTCCTGTATCTACTATTCCTGTACTGTATACACAGCTCTACACTACACCTCCATCCTGTCCTGTATCTACTATTTCTGTACTGTACACAGCTCTACACTAAACCTCCATCCTGTCCTGTATCTACAATTCCTGTACTGTACACACAGCTCTACACTACACCTCCATCCTGTCCTGTATCTACTATTCCTGTACTGTATACACAGCTCTACACTACACCTCCATCCTGTCCTGTATCTACTATTCCTGTACTGTACACACAGCTCTATACTACACCTCCATCCTGTCCTGTATCTACTATTCCTGTACTGTATACACAGCTCTACACTACACCTCCATCCTGTCCTGTATCTACTATTTGTGTACTGTACACAGCTCTACACTACACCTCCATCCTGTCCTGTATCTACTATTCCTGTACTGTACACACAGCTCTACACTACACCTCCATCCTGTCCTGTATCTACTATTCCTGTACTGTACACAGCTCTACACTACACCTCCATCCTGTCCTCTATCTACTATTTGTGTACTGTACACAGCTCTACACTACCCCTCCATCCTGTCCTGTATCTACTATTCCTGTACTGTACACACAGCTCTATACTACACCTCCATCCTGTCCTGTATCTACTATTCCTGTACTGTACACACAGCTCTACACTACACCTCCATCCTGTCCTGTATCTACTATTTGTGTACTGTACACAGCTCTACACTACACCTCCATCCTGTCCTGTATCTACTATTCATGTACTGTACACACAGCTCTACACTACACCTCCATCCTGTCCTGTATCTACTATTCCTGTACTGTACACAGCTCTACACTACACCTCCATCCTGTCCTCTATCTACTATTCCTGTACTGTACACACAGCTCTACACTACACCTGCATCCTGTCCTGTATCTACTATTCCTGTACTGTACACACAGCTCTACATTACACCTCCATCCTGTCCTGTATCTACTATTCCTGTACCGTACACACAGCTCTACACTACACCTCCATCCTGTCCTGTATCTACTATTCCTGTACTGTACACAGCTCTACACTACACCTCCATCCTGTCCTGTATCTACTATTCCTATACTGTACACAGCTCTACACTACACCTCCATCCTGTCCTGTATCTACTATTCCTGTACACAGCTCTACACTACACCTCCATCCTGTCTTGTATCTACTATTCCTGTATTGTACAGAGCTCTACGCTACACCTCCATCCTGTCCTGTATCTACTATTCCTGTACTGTACACAGCTCTACACTACACCTCCATCCTGTCCTGTATCTACTATTCCTGTACTGTACACACAGCTCTACACTACACCTCCATCCTGTCCTGTATCTACTATTCCTGTACTGTACACAGCTCTACACTACACCTCCATCCTGTCCTGTATCTACTATTCCTGTACTGTACACACAGCTCTACACTACACCTCCATCCTGTCCTGTATCTACTATTCCTGTACTGTATACACAGCTCTACACTACACCTCCATCCTGTCCTGTATCTACTATTGCTGTACTGTACACAGCTCTACACTACACTTCCATCCTGTCCTGTATCTACTATTCCTGTACTGTACACACAGCTCTACACTACACCTCCATCCTGTCCTGTATCTACTATTCCTGTACTGTATACACAGCTCTACACTACACCTCCATCCTGTCCTGTATCTACTATTCCTGTACTGTACACAGCTCTACACTACACCTCCATCCTGTCCTGTATCTACTATTCCTGTACTGTACACACAGCTCTACACTACACCTCCATCCTGTCCAGTATCTACTATTCCTGTACTGTACACACAGCTCTACACTACACCTCCATACTGTCCTGTATCTACTATTCCTGTACTGTATACACAGCTCTACACTACACCTCCATCCTGTCCTGTATCTACTATTCCTGTACTGTACGCACAGCTCTATACTACACCTCCATCCTGTCCTGTATCTACTATTCCTGTACTGTATACACAGCTCTACACTACACCTCCATCCTGTCCTGTATCTACTATTTCTGTACTGTACACAGCTCTACACTACACCTCCATCCTGTCCTGTATCTACTATTCCTGTACTGTACACACAGCTCTACACTACACCTCCATCCTGTCCTGTATCTACTATTCCTGTACTGTACACAGCTCTACACTACACCTCCATCCTGTCCTCTATCTACTATTCCTGTACTGTACACACAGCTCTACACTACACCTCCATCCTGTCCTGTATCTACTATTCCTGTACTGTACACAGCTCTACACTACACTTCCATCCTGTCCTGTATCTACTATTCCTGTACTGTACACACAGCTCTACACTACACCTCCATCCTGTCCTGTATCTACTATTCCTGTACTGTATACACAGCTCTACACTACACCTCCATCCTGTCCTGTATCTACTATTCCTGTACTGTACACAGCTCTACACTACACCTCCATCCTGTCCTGTATCTACTATTCCTGTACTGTACACACAGCTCTACACTACACCTCCATCCTGTCCTGTATCTACTATTCCTGTACTGTACACACAGCTCTACACTACACCTCCATCCTGTCCTGTATCTACTATTCCTGTACTGTATACACAGCTCTACACTACACCTCCATCCTGTCCTGTATCTACTATTCCTGTACTGTACACACAGCTCTATACTACACCTCCATCCTGTCCTGTATCTACTATTCCTGTACTGTATACACAGCTCTACACTACACCTCCATCCTGTCCTGTATCTACTATTTCTGTACTGTACACAGCTCTACACTAAACCTCCATCCTGTCCTGTATCTACTATTCCTGTACTGTACACACAGCTCTACACTACACCTCCATCCTGTCCTGTATCTACTATTCCTGTACTGTACACACAGCTCTACACTACACCTCCATCCTGTCCTGTATCTACTATTCCTGTACTGCATACACAGCTCTACACTACACCTCCATCCTGTCCTGTATCTACTATTCCTGTACTGTACACACAGCTCTATACTACACCTCCATCCTGTCCTGTATCTACTATTCCTGTACTGTATACACAGCTCTACACTACACCTCCATCCTGTCCTGTATCTACTATTTGTGTACTGTACACAGCTCTACACTACACCTCCATCCTGTCCTGTATCTACTATTCCTGTACTGTACACACAGCTCTACACTACACCTCCATCCTGTCCTGTATCTACTATTCCTGTACTGTACACAGCTCTACACTACACCTCCATCCTGTCCTCTATCTACTATTCCTGTACTGTACACACAGCTCTACACTACACCTCCATCCTGTCCTGTATGTACTATTCCTGTACTGTACACACAGCTCTACATTACACCTCCATCCTGTCCTGTATCTACTATTCCTGTACCGTACACACAGCTCTACACTACACCTCCATCCTGTCCTGTATCTACTATTCCTGTACTGTACACAGCTCTACACTACACCTCCATCCTGTCCTGTATCTATTATTCCTATACTGTACACAGCTCTACACTACACCTCCATCCTGTCCTGTGTCTACTATTCCTGTACTGTACACAGCTCTACACTACACCTCCATCCTGTCCCGTATCTACTATTCCTGTACACACCACACAGCTCTACACTACACCTCCATCCTGTCCTGTATCTACTATTCCTGTACTGTACACAGCTCTACACTACACCTCCATCCTGTCCTGTATCTACTATTCCTGTACTGTACACACAGCTCTACACTACACCTCCATCCTGTCCTGTATCTACTATTCCTGTACTATACACAGCTCTACACTACACCTCCATCCTGTCCTGTATCTACTATTCCTGTACCGTACACACAGCTCTACACTACACCTCCATCCTGTCCTGTATCTACTATTCCTGTACTGTACACAGCTCTACACTACATCTCCATCCTGTCCTGTATCTACTATTCCTGTACTGTACACAGCTCTACACTACACCTCCATCCTGTCCTGTATCTACTATTCCTGTACTGTACACAGCTCTACACTACACCTCCATCCTGTCCTGTATCTACTATTCCTGTACTGTACACAGCTCTACACTACATCTCCATCCTGTCCTGTATCTACTATTCCTGTACTGTACACAGCTCTACACTACACCTCCATCCTGTCCTGTATCTACTATTCCTGTACTGTACACACAGCTCTAAACTGCACCTCCATCCTGTCCCGTATCTACTATTCCAGTACTGTACACAGCTCTACACTACACCTCCATCCTGTCCTGTATCTACTATTCCTGTACTATACACAGCTCTACACTACACCTCCATCCTGTCCTGTATCTACTATTCCTGTACTGTACGCACAGCTCTACACTACACCTCCATCCTGTCCTGTATCTACTATTCCTGTACTGTACGCACAGCTCTACACTACACCTCCATCCTGTCCTGTATCTACTATTCCTGTACTATACACAGCTCTACACTACACCTCCATCCTGTCCTGTATCTACTATTCCTGTACTGTACACACAGCTCTACACTACACCTCCATCCTGTCCTGTATCTACTATTCCTGTACTGTACACACAGCTCTACACTACACCTCCATCCTGTCCTGTATCTACTATTCCTGTACTATACACAGCTCTACACTACACCTCCATCCTGTCCTGTATCTACTATTCCTGTACACAGCTCTACACTACACCTCCATCCTGTCTTGTATCTACTATTCCTGTACTGTACAGTGCTCTACGCTACACCTCCACCCTGTCCTGTATCTACTATTCCTGTACTGTACACAGCTCTACACTACACCTCCATCCTGTCCTGTATCTATTATTCCTGTACTGTACACACAGCTCTACACTGCAGCTCCATCCTGTCCTGTATCTACTATTCCTGTACTGTATACACAGCTCTACACTACACCTCCATCCTGTCCTGTATCTACTATTCCTGTACTGTACACAGCTCTACACTACACCTTCATCCTGTCCTGTATCTACTATTCCTGTACTGTACACACAGCTCTATACTACACCTCCATCCTGTCCTGTATGTACTATTCCTGTACTGTACACACAGCTCTACACTACACCTCCATCCTGTCCTGTATCTACTATTCCTGTACTGTACACAGCTCTACACTACACCTCCATCCTGTCCTGTATCTATTCCTGTACTATACACAGCTCTACACTACACCTCCATCGTGTCCTGTATCTACTATTCCTGTACTGTACACACAGCTCTACACTACACCTCCATCCTGTCCTGTATCTACTATTCCTGTACTGTACACAGCTCTACACTACACCTCCATCCTGTCCTGTATCTACTATTCCTGTACTGTACACACAGCTCTACACTACACCTCCATCCTGTCCTGTATCTACTATTCCTGTACTGTACACAGCTCTACACTACACCTCCATCCTGTCCTGTATCTACTATTCCTGTACTGTACACAGCTCCACACTACACCTCCATCCTGTCCTGTATCTATTATTCCTGTACTGTACACACAGCTCTACACTACACCTTCATCCTGTCCTGTATCTACTATTCCTGTACTGTACACACAGCTCTACACTACACCTCCATCCTGTCCTGTATCTACTATTCCTGTACTGTACACAGCTCTACACTACACCTCCATCCTGTCCTGTATCTATTATTCCTGTACTGTACACACAGCTCTACACTACACCTCCATCCTGTCCTGTATCTACTATTCCTGTACTGTACACACAGCTCTACACTACACCTCCATCCTGTCCTGTATCTACTATTCCTGTACTGTACACACAGCTCTACACTACACCTCCATCCTGTCTTGTATCTACTATTCCTGTACTGTACACAGCTCTACACTACACCTCCATCCTGTCCTGTATCTACTATTCCTGTACTGTACACAGCTCCACACTACACCTCCATCCTGTCCTGTATCTACTATTCCTGTACTGTACACAGCTCTACACTACACCTCTATCCTGTCCTGTATCTACTATTCCTGTACTGTACACACAGCTCTACACTACACCTCCATCCTGTCCTGTATCTACTATTCCTGTACTGTACACAGCTCTACACTACACCTCTATCCTGTCCTGTATCTATTCCTGTACTGTACACACAGCTCTACACTACACCTCTATCCTGTCCTGTATCTACTATTCCTGTACTGTACACACAGATCTACACTACACCTCCATCCTGTCCTGTATCTACTATTCCTGTACTGTACACAGCTCTACACTACACCTCCATCCTGTCTTGTATCTACTATTCCTGTACTGTACACAGCTCTACACTACACCTCTATCCTGTCCTGTATCTACTATTCCTGTACTGTACACACAGCTCTACACTACACCTCCATCCTGTCCTGTATCTACTATTCCTGTACTGTACACACAGCTCTACACTACACCTCCATCCTGTCTTGTATCTACTATTCCTGTACTGTACACAGCTCTACACTACACCTCTATCCTATCCTGTATCTACTATTCCTGTACTGTACACACAGCTCTACACTACACCTCCATCCTGTCCTGTATCTACTATTCCTGTACTGTACACAGCTCTACACTACACCTCCATCCTGTCCTGTATCTACTATTCCTGTACTGTACACAGCTCTACACTACACCTCCATCCTGTCCTGTATCTACTGTTCCTGTACTGTACACAGCTCTACACTACACCTCCATCCTGTCCTGTATCTACCATTCCTGTACTGTACACAGCTCTACACTACACCTGTATCCTGTCCTGTATCTACTATTCCTGTACTGTACACAGCTCTACACTACACCTCCATCCTGTCCTGTATCTACTATTCCTGTACTGTACACAGCTCTACACTACACCTCCATCCTGTCCTGTATCTACTATTCCTGTACTGTACACACAGCTCTACACTACACCTCCATCCTGTCCTGTATCTACTATTCCTATACTGTACACACAGCTCTACACTACACCTCCATCCTGTCCTGTATCTACTATTCCTGTACTGTACACACAGCTCTATACTACACCTCCATCCTGTCCTGTATCTACTATTCCTATACTGTACACACAGCTCTACACTACACCTCCATCCTGTCCTGTATCTACTATTCCTGTACTGTACACACAGCTCTACCCTACACCTCCATCCTGTCCTGTATCTACTATTCCTGTACTGTACACACAGCTCTACACTACACCTCCATCCTGTCCTGTATCTACTATTCCTGTACTGTACACACAGCTCTACACTACACCTCCATCCTGTCCTGCATCTACTATTCCTGTACTGTACACACAGCTCTACACTACACCTCTATCCTGTCCTGTATCTACTATTCCTGTACTGTACACACAGCTCTACACTACACCTCCATCCTGTCCTGCATCTACTATTCCTGTACTGTACACACAGCTCTACACTACACCTCCATCCACTATTCCTGTACTGTACACACAGCTCTATACTACACCTCTATCCTGTCCTGCATCTACTATTCCTGTACTGTACACACAGAGCTACACTACACCTCCATCCTGTCCTGCATCTACTATTCCTGTACTGTACACACAGCTCTACACTACACCTCCATCCTGTCCTGCATCTACTATTCCTGTACTGTACACACAGCTATATACTACACCTCTATCCTGTCCTGCATCTACTATTCCTGTACTGTACACACAGCTCTACACTACATCTCCATCCTGTCCTGTATCTACTATTCCTGTACTGTACACACAGCTCTACACTACACCTACATCCTGTCCTGCATCTACTATTCCTGTACTGTACACACAGCTCTACACTACACCTCCATCCTGTCCTGCATCTACTATTCCTGTACTGTACACACAGCTCTACACTACACCTCCATCCTGTCCTGTATCTACTATTCCTGTACTGTATACAGCTCTACACTACATCTCCATCCTGTCCTGTATCTACTATTCCTGTACTGTACACACAGCTCTACACTACACCTCCATCCTGTCCTGTATCCACTATTCCTGTACTGTATACACAGCTCTACACTACACCTCCATCCTGTCCTGTATCTACTATTCCTGTACTGTACACAGCTCTACACTACACCTCCATCCTGTCCTGTATCTACTATTCCTGTACTGTACACACAGCTCTACACTACACCTCCATCCTGTCCTGTATCTACTATTCCTGTACTGTACACACAGCTCTACACTACACCTCCATCCTGTCCTGTATCTACTATTCCTGTACTGTACACACAGCTCTACACTACACCTCCATCCTGTCCTGTATCTACTATTCCTGTACTGTACACACAGCTCTACACTACACCTACATCCTGTCCTGCATCTACTATTCCTGTACTGTACACACAGCTCTACACTACACCTCCATCCTGTCCTGTATCTACTATTCCTGTACTGTATACACAGCTCTACACTACACCTCCATCCTGTCTTGTATCTACTATTCCTGTACTGTACACAGCTCTACACTACACCTCCATCCTGTCCTGTATCTACTATTCCTGTACTGTACACAGCTCCACACTACACCTCCATCCTGTCCTGTATCTTCTATTCCTGTACTGTACACAGCTCTACACTACACCTCTATCCTGTCCTGTATCTACTATTCCTGTACTGTACACACAGCTCTACACTACACCTCCATCCTGTCCTGCATCTACTATTCCTGTACTGTACACACAGCTCTACACTACACCTCTATCCTGTCCTGTATCTACTATTCCTGTACTGTACACACAGCTCTACACTACACCTCCATCCTGTCCTGCATCTACTATTCCTGTACTGTACACACAGCTCTACACTACACCTCCATCCTGTCCTGCATCTACTATTCCTGTACTGTACACACAGCTCTATACTACACCTCTATCCTGTCCTGCATCTACTATTCCTGTACTGTACACACAGCGCTACACTACACCTCCATCCTGTCCTGTATCTACTATTCCTGTACTGTACACACAGCTCTACACTACACCTCCATCCTGTCCTGCATCTACTATTCCTGTACTGTACACACAGCTCTACACTACACCTCCATCCTGTCCTGCATCTACTATTCCTGTACTGTACACACAGCTATATACTACACCTCTATCCTGTCCTGCATCTACTATTCCTGTACTGTACACACAGCTCTACACTACATCTCCATCCTGTCCTGTATCTACTATTCCTGTACTGTACACACAGCTCTACACTACACCTACATCCTGTCCTGCATCTACTATTCCTGTACACAGCTCTACACTACACCTCCATCCTGTCCTGTATCTACTATTCCTGTACACAGCTCTACACTACACCTCCATCCTGTCCTGTATCTACTATTCCTGTACTGTACACACAGCTCTACACTACACCTCCATCCTGTCCTGTATCTACTATTCCTGTACTGTACACAGCTCTACACTACACCTCCATCCTGTCCTGTATCTACTATTCCTGTACTGTACACAGCTCTACACTACACCTCCATCCTGTCCTGTATCTACTATTCCTGTACCTTACACACAGCTCTACACTACACCTCCATCCTGTCCTGTATCTACTATTCCTATACTTTACACACAGCTCTACACTACACCTCCATCCTGTCCTGTATCTACTATTCCTGTACTGTACACAGCTCTACACTACACCTCTATCCTGTCCTATATCTACTATTCCTGTACTGTACACAGCTCTACACTACACCTCCATCCTGTCCTGTATCTACTATTCCTGTACTGTACACAGCTCTACACTACACCTCCATCCTGTCCTGTATCTACTATTCCTGTACTGTACACACAGCTCTACACTACACCTCCATCCTGTCTTGTATCTACCATTCCTGTACTGTACACAGCTCTACACTACACCTGTATCCTGTCCTGTATCTACTATTCCTGTACTGTACACAGCTCTACACTACACCTCCATCCTGTCCTGTATCTACTATTCCTGTACTGTACACAGCTCTACACTACACCTCCATCCTGTCCTGTATCTACTATTCCTGTACTGTACACAGCTCTACACTACACCTCCATCCTGTCCTGTATCTACTATTCCTGTACTGTACACACAGCTCTACACTACACCTCCATCCTGTCCTGTATCTACTATTCCTATACTGTACACACAGCTCTACACTACACCTCCATCCTGTCCTGTATCTACTATTCCTGTACTGTACACACAGCTCTATACTACACCTCCATCCTGTCCTGTATCTACTATTCCTATACTGTACACACAGCTCTACACTACACCTCCATCCTGTCCTGTATCTACTATTCCTGTACTGTACACACAGCTCTACCCTACACCTCCATCCTGTCCTGTATCTACTATTCCTGTACTGTACACACAGCTCTACACTACACCTCCATCCTGTCCTGTATCTACTATTCCTGTACTTTACACACAGCTCTACACTACACCTCCATCCTGTCCTGCATCTACTATTCCTGTACTGTACACACAGCTCTACACTACACCTCTATCCTGTCCTGTATCTACTATTCCTGTACTGTACACACAGCTCTATACTACACCTCCATCCTGTCCTGTATCTACTATTCCTATACTGTACACACAGCTCTACACTACACCTCCATCCTGTCCTGTATCTACTATTCCTGTACTGTACACACAGCTCTACCCTACACCTCCATCCTGTCCTGTATCTACTATTCCTGTACTGTACACACAGCTCTACACTACACCTCCATCCTGTCCTGTATCTACTATTCCTGTACTGTACACACAGCTCTACACTACACCTCCATCCTGTCCTGCATCTACTATTCCTGTACTGTACACACAGCTCTACACTACACCTCTATCCTGTCCTGTATCTACTATTCCTGTACTGTACACACAGCTCTACACTACACCTCCATCCTGTCCTGCATCTACTATTCCTGTACTGTACACACAGCTCTACACTACACCTCCATCCTGTCCTGCATCTACTATTCCTGTACTGTACACACAGCTCTATACTACACCTCTATCCTGTCCTGCATCTACTATTCCTGTACTGTACACACAGCGCTACACTACACCTCCATCCTGTCCTGCATCTACTATTCCTGTACTGTACACACAGCTCTACACTACACCTCCATCCTGTCCTGCATCTACTATTCCTGTACTGTACACACAGCTATATACTACACCTCTATCCTGTCCTGCATCTACTATTCCTGTACTGTACACACAGCTCTACACTACATCTCCATCCTGTCCTGTATCTACTATTCCTGTACTGTACACACAGCTCTACACTACACCTACATCCTGTCCTGCATCTACTATTCCTGTACTGTACACACAGCTCTACACTACACCTCCATCCTGTCCTGCATCTACTATTCCTGTACTGTACACACAGCTCTACACTACACCTCCATCCTGTCCTGTATCTACTATTCCTGTACTGTATACACAGCTCTACACTACACCTCCATCCTGTCCTGTATCTACTATTCCTGTACTGTACACACAGCTCTACACTACACCTCCATCCTGTCCTGTATCCACTATTCCTGTACTGTATACACAGCTCTACACTACACCTCCATCCTGTCCTGTATCTACTATTCCTGTACTGTACACAGCTCTACACTACACCTCCATCCTGTCCTGTATCTACTATTCCTGTACTGTACACACAGCTCTACACTACACCTCCATCCTGTCCTGTATCTACTATTCCTGTACTGTACACACAGCTCTACACTACACCTCCATCCTGTCCTGTATCTACTATTCCTGTACTGTACACACAGCTCTACACTACACCTCCATCCTGTCCTGTATCTACTATTCCTGTACTGTACACAGCTCTACACTACACCTCCATCCTGTCCTGTATCTACTATTCCTGTACTGTACACACAGCTCTACACTACACCTACATCCTGTCCTGCATCTACTATTCCTGTACTGTACACACAGCTCTACACTACACCTCCATCCTGTCCTGTATCTACTATTCCTGTACTGTATACACAGCTCTACACTACACCTCCATCCTGTCCTGTATCTACTATTACTGTACTGTATACACAGCTCTACACTACACCTCCATCCTGTCCTGTATCTACTATTCCTGTACACAGTTCTACACTACACCTCCATCCTGACCTGTATCTACTATTCCTGTACTGTACACAGCTCTAAACTACACCTCCATCCTGTCCTGTATCTACTATTCCTGTACACAGCTCTACACTACACCTCCATCCTGTCCTGTATCTACTATTCCTGTACACAGCTCTACACTACACCTCCATCCTGTCCTGTATCTACTATTCCTGTACACAGCTCTACACTACACCTCCATCCTGTCCTGTATCTACTATTCCTGTACTGTACACACAGCTCTACACTACACCTCCATCCTGTCCTGTATCTACTATTCCTGTACTGTACACAGCTCTACACTACACCTCCATCCTGTCCTGTATCTACTATTCCTGTACTGTACACAGCTCTACACTACACCTCCATCCTGTCCTGTATCTACTATTCCTGTACCTTACACACAGCTCTACACTACACCTCCATCCTGTCCTGTATCTACTATTCCTATACTTTACACACAGCTCTACACTACACCTCTATCCTGTCCTATATCTACTATTCCTGTACTGTACACAGCTCTACACTACACCTCCATCCTGTCCTGTATCTACTATTCCTATACTGTACACACAGCTCTACACTACACCTCCATCCTGTCCTGTATCTACTATTCCTGTACTGTACACACAGCTCTATACTACACCTCCATCCTGTCCTGTATCTACTATTCCTATACTGTACACACAGCTCTACACTACACCTCCATCCTGTCCTGTATCTACTATTCCTGTACTGTACACACAGCTCTACCCTACACCTCCATCCTGTCCTGTATCTACTATTCCTGTACTGTACACACAGCTCTACACTACACCTCCATCCTGTCCTGTATCTACTATTCCTGTACTTTACACACAGCTCTACACTACACCTCCATCCTGTCCTGCATCTACTATTCCTGTACTGTACACACAGCTCTACACTACACCTCTATCCTGTCCTGTATCTACTATTCCTGTACTGTACACACAGCTCTATACTACACCTCCATCCTGTCCTGTATCTACTATTCCTATACTGTACACACAGCTCTACACTACACCTCCATCCTGTCCTGTATCTACTATTCCTGTACTGTACACACAGCTCTACCCTACACCTCCATCCTGTCCTGTATCTACTATTCCTGTACTGTACACACAGCTCTACACTACACCTCCATCCTGTCCTGTATCTACTATTCCTGTACTGTACACACAGCTCTACACTACACCTCCATCCTGTCCTGCATCTACTATTCCTGTACTGTACACACAGCTCTACACTACACCTCTATCCTGTCCTGTATCTACTATTCCTGTACTGTACACACAGCTCTACACTACACCTCCATCCTGTCCTGCATCTACTATTCCTGTACTGTACACACAGCTCTACACTACACCTCCATCCTGTCCTGCATCTACTATTCCTGTACTGTACACACAGCTCTATACTACACCTCTATCCTGTCCTGCATCTACTATTCCTGTACTGTACACACAGCGCTACACTACACCTCCATCCTGTCCTGCATCTACTATTCCTGTACTGTACACACAGCTCTACACTACACCTCCATCCTGTCCTGCATCTACTATTCCTGTACTGTACACACAGCTATATACTACACCTCTATCCTGTCCTGCATCTACTATTCCTGTACTGTACACACAGCTCTACACTACATCTCCATCCTGTCCTGTATCTACTATTCCTGTACTGTACACACAGCTCTACACTACACCTACATCCTGTCCTGCATCTACTATTCCTGTACTGTACACACAGCTCTACACTACACCTCCATCCTGTCCTGCATCTACTATTCCTGTACTGTACACACAGCTCTACACTACACCTCCATCCTGTCCTGTATCTACTATTCCTGTACTGTATACACAGCTCTACACTACACCTCCATCCTGTCCTGTATCTACTATTCCTGTACTGTACACACAGCTCTACACTACACCTCCATCCTGTCCTGTATCCACTATTCCTGTACTGTATACACAGCTCTACACTACACCTCCATCCTGTCCTGTATCTACTATTCCTGTACTGTACACAGCTCTACACTACACCTCCATCCTGTCCTGTATCTACTATTCCTGTACTGTACACACAGCTCTACACTACACCTCCATCCTGTCCTGTATCTACTATTCCTGTACTGTACACACAGCTCTACACTACACCTCCATCCTGTCCTGTATCTACTATTCCTGTACTGTACACACAGCTCTACACTACACCTCCATCCTGTCCTGTATCTACTATTCCTGTACTGTACACAGCTCTACACTACACCTCCATCCTGTCCTGTATCTACTATTCCTGTACTGTACACACAGCTCTACACTACACCTACATCCTGTCCTGCATCTACTATTCCTGTACTGTACACACAGCTCTACACTACACCTCCATCCTGTCCTGTATCTACTATTCCTGTACTGTATACACAGCTCTACACTACACCTCCATCCTGTCCTGTATCTACTATTACTGTACTGTATACACAGCTCTACACTACACCTCCATCCTGTCCTGTATCTACTATTCCTGTACACAGTTCTACACTACACCTCCATCCTGACCTGTATCTACTATTCCTGTACTGTACACAGCTCTAAACTACACCTCCATCCTGTCCTGTATCTACTATTCCTGTACACAGCTCTACACTACACCTCCATCCTGTCCTGTATCTACTATTCCTGTACACAGCTCTACACTACACCTCCATCCTGTCCTGTATCTACTATTCCTGTACACAGCTCTACACTACACCTCCATCCTGTCCTGTATCTACTATTCCTGTACTGTACACACAGCTCTACACTACACCTCCATCCTGTCCTGTATCTACTATTCCTGTACTGTACACAGCTCTACACTACACCTCCATCCTGTCCTGTATCTACTATTCCTGTACTGTACACAGCTCTACACTACACCTCCATCCTGTCCTGTATCTACTATTCCTGTACCTTACACACAGCTCTACACTACACCTCCATCCTGTCCTGTATCTACTATTCCTATACTTTACACACAGCTCTACACTACACCTCTATCCTGTCCTATATCTACTATTCCTGTACTGTACACAGCTCTACACTACACCTCCATCCTGTCCTGTATCTACTATTCCTGTACTGTACACAGCTCTACACTACACCTCCATCCTGTCCTGTATCTACTATTCCTGTACTGTACACACAGCTCTACACTACACCTCCATCCTGTCTTGTATCTACCATTCCTGTACTGTACACAGCTCTACACTACACCTGTATCCTGTCCTGTATCTACTATTCCTGTACTGTACACAGCTCTACACTACACCTCCATCCTGTCCTGTATCTACTATTCCTGTACTGTACACAGCTCTACACTACACCTCCATCCTGTCCTGTATCTACTATTCCTGTACTGTACACAGCTCTACACTACACCTCCATCCTGTCCTGTATCTACTATTCCTGTACTGTACACACAGCTCTACACTACACCTCCATCCTGTCCTGTATCTACTATTCCTATACTGTACACACAGCTCTACACTACACCTCCATCCTGTCCTGTATCTACTATTCCTGTATTGTACACACAGCTCTATACTACACCTCCATCCTGTCCTGTATCTACTATTCCTATACTGTACACACAGCTCTACACTACACCTCCATCCTGTCCTGTATCTACTATTCCTGTACTGTACACACAGCTCTACCCTACACCTCCATCCTGTCCTGTATCTACTATTCCTGTACTGTACACACAGCTCTACACTACACCTCCATCCTGTCCTGTATCTACTATTCCTGTACTTTACACACAGCTCTACACTACACCTCCATCCTGTCCTGCATCTACTATTCCTGTCCTGTACACACAGCTCTACACTACACCTCTATCCTGTCCTGTATCTACTATTCCTGTACTGTACACACAGCTCTACACTACACCTCCATCCTGTCCTGCATCTACTATTCCTGTACTGTACACACAGCTCTACACTACACCTCCATCCTGTCCTGCATCTACTATTCCTGTACTGTACACACAGCTATATACTACACCTCTATCCTGTCCTGCATCTACTATTCCTGTACTGTACACACAGCTCTACACTACATCTCCATCCTGTCCTGTATCTACTATTCCTGTACTGTACACACAGCTCTACACTACACCTCCATCCTGTCCTGTATCTACTATTCCTGTACTGTACACACAGCTCTACACTACACCTCTATCCTGTCCTGTATCTACTATTCCTGTACTGTACACACAGCTCTACACTACACCTCCATCCTGTCCTGCATCTACTATTCCTGTACTGTACACACAGCTCTATACTACACCTCTATCCTGTCCTGCATCTACTATTCCTGTACTGTACACACAGCGCTACACTACACCTCCATCCTGTCCTGCATCTACTATTCCTGTACTGTACACACAGCGCTACACTACACCTCTATCCTGTCCTGCATCTACTATTCCTGTACTGTACACACAGCGCTACACTACACCTCCATCCTGTCCTGTATCTACTATTCCTGTACTGTACACACAGCTCTACACTACACCTCTATCCTGTCCTGTATCTACTATTCCTGTACTGTACACACAGCTCTACACTACACCTCCATCCTGTCCTGCATCTACTATTCCTGTACTGTACACACAGCTCTATACTACACCTCTATCCTGTCCTGCATCTACTATTCCTGTACTGTACACACAGCTCTACACTACACCTCCATCCTGTCCTGCATCTACTATTCCTGTACTGTACACACAGCTCTATACTACACCTCTATCCTGTCCTGCATCTACTATTCCTGTACTGTACACACAGCTCTACACTACACCTCCATCCTGTCCTGTATCAACTATTCCTGTACTGTACACAGCTCTACACTACACCTCCATCCTGTCCTGCATCTACTATTCCTGTACTGTACACACAGCTCTACACTACACCTCCATCCTGTCCTGCATCTACTATTCCTGTACTGTACACACAGCTATATACTACACCTCTATCCTGTCCTGCATCTACTATTCCTGTACTGTACACACAGCTCTACACTACATCTCCATCCTGTCCTGTATCTACTATTCCTGTACTGTACACACAGCTCTACACTACACCTACATCCTGTCCTGCATCTACTATTCCTGTACTGTACACACAGCTCTACACTACACCTCCATCCTGTCCTGCATCTACTATTCCTGTACTGTACACACAGCTCTACACTACACCTCCATCCTGTCCAGTATCTACTATTCCTGTACTGTATACACAGCTCTACACTACACCTCCATCCTGTCCTGTATCTACTATTACTGTACTGTACACACAGCTCTACACTACACCTCCATCCTGTCCTGTATCTACTATTCCTGTACACAGCTCTACACTACACCTCCATCCTGACCTGTATCTACTATTCCTGTACTGTACACAGCTCTAAACTACACCTCCATCCTGTCCTGTATCTACTATTCCTGTACACAGCTCTACACTACACCTCCATCCTGTCCTGTATCTACTATTCCTGTACACAGCTCTACACTACACCTCCATCCTGTCCTGTATCTACTATTCCTGTACACAGCTCTACACTACACCTCCATCCTGTCCTGTATCTACTATTCCTGTACTGTACACACAGCTCTACACTACACCTCCATCCTGTCCTGTATCTACTATTCCTGTACTGTACACAGCTCTACACTACACCTCCATCCTGTCCTGTATCTACTATTCCTGTACTGTACACAGCTCTACACTACACCTCCATCCTGTCCTGTATCTACTATTCCTGTACCTTACACACAGCTCTACACTACACCTCCATCCTGTCCTGTATCTACTATTCCTATACTTTACACACAGCTCTACACTACCCCTCCATCCTGTCCTGTATCTACTATTCCTGTACTGTACACAGCTCTACACTACACCTCCATCCTGTCCTGTATCTACTATTCCTGTACTGTACACAGCTCTACACTACACCTCCATCCTGTCCTGTATCTACTATTCCTGTACTGTACACACAGCTCTATACTACACCTCCATCCTGTCCTGTATCTACTATTCCTATACTGTACACACAGCTCTACACTACACCTCCATCCTGTCCTGTATCTACTATTCCTGTACTGTACACACAGCTCTACCCTACACCTCCATCCTGTCCTGTATCTACTATTCCTGTACTGTACACACAGCTCTACACTACACCTCCATCCTGTCCTGTATCTACTATTCCAGTACTGTACACACAGCTCTACACTACACCTCCATCCTGTCCTGCATCTACTATTCCTGTACTGTACACACAGCTCTACACTACACCTCTATCCTGTCCTGTATCTACTATTCCTGTACTGTACACACAGCTCTACACTACACCTCCATCCTGTCCTGCATCTACTATTCCTGTACTGTACACACAGCTCTACACTACACCTCCATCCTGTCCTGCATCTACTATTCCTGTACTGTACACACAGCTCTATACTACACCTCTATCCTGTCCTGCATCTACTATTCCTGTACTGTACACACAGCGCTACACTACACCTCCATCCTGTCCTGCATCTACTATTCCTGTACTGTACACACAGCTCTACACTACACCTCCATCCTGTCCTGCATCTACTATTCCTGTACTGTACACACAGCTATATACTACACCTCTATCCTGTCCTGCATCTACTATTCCTGTACTGTACACACAGCTCTACACTACATCTCCATCCTGTTGTGTATCTACTATTCCTGTACTGTACACACAGCTCTACACTACACCTACATCCTGTCCTGCATCTACTATTCCTGTACTGTACACACAGCTCTACACTACACCTCCATCCTGTCCTGCATCTACTATCCCTGTACTGTACACACAGCTCTACACTACACCTCCATCCTGTCCTGTATCTACTATTCCTGTACTGTATACACAGCTCTACACTACACCTCCATCCTGTCCTGTATCTACTATTACTGTACTGTACACACAGCTCTACACTACACCTCCATCCTGTCCTGTATCTACTATTCCTGTACACAGCTCTACACTACACCTCCATCCTGACCTGTATCTACTATTCCTGTACTGTACACAGCTCTAAACTACACCTCCATCCTGTCCTGTATCTACTATTCCTGTACACAGCTCTACACTACACCTCCATCCTGTCCTGTATCTACTATTCCTGTACACAGCTCTACACTACACCTCCATCCTGTCCTGTATCTACTATTCCTGTACACAGCTCTACACTACACCTCCATCCTGTCCTGTATCTACTATTCCTGTACTGTACACACAGCTCTACACTACACCTCCATCCTGTCCTGTATCTACTATTCCTGTACTGTAAACAGCTCTACACTACACCTCCATCCTGTCCTGTATCTACTATTCCTGTACTGTACACAGCTCTACACTACACCTCCATCCTGTCCTGTATCTACTATTCCTGTACTGTACACACAGCTCTACACTACACCTCCATCCTGTCCTGTATCTACTAATCTACTATTCCTGTACTATACACACAGCTCTACACTACACCTCCATCCTGTCCTGTATCTACGATTCCTGTACTGTACACAGCTCTACACTACACCTCCATCCTGTCCTGTATCTACGATTCCTGTACTGTACACAGCTCTACACTACACCTCCATCCTGTCCTGTATCTACTATTCCTGTACTGTACACACAGCTCTACACTACACCTCCATCCTGTCCTGTATCTACTATTCCTGTACTGTACACACAGCTCTACACTACACCTCCATCCTGTCCTGTATCTACTATTCCTGTACTGTACACACAGCTCTACCCTACACCTCCATCCTGTCCTGTATCTACTATTCCTGTACTATATACACAGCTCTACACTACACCTCCATCCTGTCCTGTATCTATTCCTGTACTGTACACACAGCTCTACACTACACCTCCATCTTGTCCTGTATCTACTATTCCTGTACTGTACACACAGCTCTACCCTACACCTCCATCCTGTCCTGTATCTACTATTCCTGTACTTTATACACAGCTCTACACTACACCTCCATCCTGTCCTGTATCTACTATTCCTGTACTGTACACAGCTCTACACTACACCTCCATCCTGTCCTGTATCTACTATTCCTGTACTGTACACACAGCTCTCCGCTACACCTCCATCCTGTCCTGTCTATACTATACCTGTACTGTACACATAGCTCTACACTACACCTCCATCCTGTCCTGTATCTACTATTCCTGTACTGTACATACAGCTCTACACTACACCTCCATCCTGTCCTGTATGTACTATTCCTGTACTGTACACAGCTCTACGCTACACCTCCATCCTGTCCTGTATGTACTATTCCTGTACTGTACACACAGCTCTGCACTACACCTCCATCCTGTCCTGTATCTACTATTCCTGTACTGTACACACAGCTCTACACTACACCTCCATCCTGTCCTGTATCTACTATTCCTGTACTGTACACACAGCTCTACACTACACCTCCATCCTGTCCTGTATCTACTATTCCTGTACTGTACACAGCTCTACACTACACCTCCATCCTGTCCTGTATCTACTATTCCTGTACTGTACACACAGCTCTACACTACACCTCCATCCTGTCCTGTATCTACTATTCCTGTACTGTACACACAGCTCTACACTGCACCTCCATCCTGTCCTGTATCTACTATTCCTGTACTGTACACACAGCTCTACACTACACCTCCATCCTGTCCTGTATCTACTATTCCTGTACTGTACACACAGCTCTACACTACACCTCCATCCTGTCCTGTATCTACTATTCCTGTACTGTACACAGCTCTACACTACACCTCCATCCTGTCCTGTATCTACTATTCCTGTACTGTACACAGCTCTACACTACACCTCCATCCTGTCCTGTATCTACTATTCCTGTACTGTACACAGCTCTACACTACACCTCCATCCTGTCCTGTATCTACTATTCCTGTACTGTACACACAGCTCTACACTGCACCTCCATCCTGTCCTGTATCTACTATTCCTGTACTGTACACACAGCTCTACACTACACCTCCATCCTGTCCTGTATCTACTATTCCTGTACTGTACACACAGCTCTACACTACACCTCCATCCTGTCCTGTATCTACTATTCCTGTACTGTATACACAGCTCTACACTACACCTCCATCCTGTCCTGTATCTACTATTCCTGTACTGTACACAGCTCTATACTACACCTCCATCCTGTCCTGTATCTACTATTCCTGTACTGTACACACAGCTCTACACTACACCTCCATCCTGTCCTGTATCTACTATTCCTGTACTGTACACAGCTCTACACTACACCTCCATCCTGTCCTGTATCTACTATTCCTGTACTGTACACACAGCTCTACACTACACCTCCATCCTGTCCTCTATCTACTATTCCTGTACTGTATACACAGCTCTACACTACACCTCCATCCTGTCCTGTATCTACTATTCCTGTACTGTACACACAGCTCTACACTGCACCTCCATCCTGTCCTGTATCTACTATTCCTGTACTGTACACACAGCTCTACACTACACCTCCATCCTGTCCTGTATCTACTATTCCTGTACTGTACACAGCTCTACACTACACATCCATCCTGTCCTGTATCTACTATTCCTGTACTGTACACACAGCTCTACACTACACCTCCATCCTGTCCTGTATCTACTATTCCTGTACTGTACACAGCTCTACACTACACCTCCATCCTGTCCTGTATCTACTATTCCTGTACTGTATACACAGCTCTACACTACACCTCCATCCTGTCCTGTATCTACTATTCCTGTACTGTACACAGCTCTATACTACACCTCCATCCTGTCCTGTATCTACTATTCCTGTACTGTACACACAGCTCTACACTACACCTCCATCCTGTCCTGTATCTACTATTCCTGTACTGTACACAGCTCTACACTACACCTCCATCCTGTCCTGTATCTACTATTCCTGTACTGTACACACAGCTCTACACTACACCTCCATCCTGTCCTCTATCTACTATTCCTGTACTGTATACACAGCTCTACACTACACCTCCATCCTGTCCTGTATCTACTATTCCTGTACTGTACACACAGCTCTACACTGCACCTCCATCCTGTCCTGTATCTACTATTCCTGTACTGTACACACAGCTCTACACTACACCTCCATCCTGTCCTGTATCTACTATTCCTGTACTGTACACAGCTCTACACTACACATCCATCCTGTCCTGTATCTACTATTCCTGTACTGTACACACAGCTCTACACTACACCTCCATCCTGTCCTGTATCTACTATTCCTGTACTGTACACAGCTCTACACTACACCTCCATCCTGTCCTGTATCTACTATTCCTGTACTGTACACAGCTCTACACTACACCTCCATCCTGTCCTGTATCTACTATTCCTGTACTGTACACAGCTCTACACTACACCTCCATCCTGTCCTGTATCTACTATTCCTATACTGTACACAGCTCTACACTGCACCTCCATCCTGTCCTGTATCTACTATTCCTGTGCTGTACACACAGCTCTACACTACACCTCCATCCTGTCCTGTATCTACTATTCCTGTACTGTACACACAGCTCTACACTACACCTCCATCCTGTCCTGTATCTACTATTCCTGTACTGTACACACAGCTCTCCACTACACCTCCATCCTGTCCTGTATCTACTATTCCTGTACTGTACACAGCTCTACACTACACCTCTATCCTGTCCTGTATCTACTATTCCTGTACTGTACACAGCTCTACACTACACCTCCATCCTGTCCTGTATCTACTATTCCTGTACTGTACACAGCTCTACACTACACCTCCATCCTGTCCTGTATCTACTGTTCCTGTACTGTACACAGCTCTACACTACACCTCCATCCTGTCCTGTATCTACTATTCCTGTACTGTACACACAGCTCTACACTACACCTCCATCCTGTCCTGTATCTACTATTCCTGTACTGTACACAGCTCTACACTACACCTCCATCCTGTCCTGTATCTACTATTCCTGTACTGTACACAGCTCTACACTACACCTCCATCCTGTCCTGTATCTACTATTCCTGTACCTTACACACAGCTCTACACTACACCTCCATCCTGTCCTGTATCTACTATTCCTATACTTTACACACAGCTCTACACTACACCTCCATCCTGTCCTGTATCTACTATTCCTGTACTGTACACAGCTCTACACTACACCTCTATCCTGTCCTGTATCTACTATTCCTGTACTGTACACAGCTCTACACTACACCTCCATCCTGTCCTGTATCTACTATTCCTGTACTGTACACAGCTCTACACTACACCTCCATCCTGTCCTGTATCTACTATTCCTGTACTGTACACACAGCTCTACACTACACCTCCATCCTGTCTTGTATCTACCATTCCTGTACTGTACACAGCTCTACACTACACCTGTATCCTGTCCTGTATCTACTATTCCTGTACTGTACACAGCTCTACACTACACCTCCATCCTGTCCTGTATCTACTATTCCTGTACTGTACACAGCTCTATACTACACCTCCATCCTGTCCTGTATCTACTATTCCTGTACTGTACACACAGCTCTACACTACACCTCCATCCTGTCCTGTATCTACTATTCCTATACTGTACACACAGCTCTACACTACACCTCCATCCTGTCCTGTATCTACTATTCCTGTACTGTACACACAGCTCTATACTACACCTCCATCCTGTCCTGTATCTACTATTCCTATACTGTACACACAGCTCTACACTACACCTCCATCCTGTCCTGTATCTACTATTCCTGTACTGTACACACAGCTCTACCCTAAACCTCCATCCTGTCCTGTATCTACTATTCCTGTACTGTACACACAGCTCTATACTACACCTCCATCCTGTCCTGTATCTACTATTCCTGTACTGTACACACAGCTCTACACTGCACCTCCATCCTGTCCTGTATCTACTATTCCTGTACTGTACAGAGCTCTACACTACACCTCCATCCTGTCCTGTATCTACTATTCCTGTACTGTACACACAGCTCTACCCTACACCTCCATCCTGTCCTGTATCTACTATTCCTGTACTGTACACACAGCTCTACACTGCACCTCCATCCTGTCCTGTATCTACTATTCCTGTACTGTACACACAGCTCTACACTACACCTCCATCCTGTCCTGTATCTACTATTCCTGTACTGTACACACAGCTCTACACTACACCTCCATCCTGTTCTGCATCTACTATTCCTGTACTGTACACACAGCTCTACACTACACCTCTATCCTGTCCTGCATCTACTATTCCTGTACTGTACACACAGCGCTACACTACACCTCCATCCTGTCCTGCATCTACTATTCCTGTACTGTACACACAGCTCTACACTACACCTCCATCCTGTCCTGCATCTACTATTCCTGTACTGTACACACAGCTATATACTACACCTCTATCCTGTCCTGCATCTACTATTCCTGTACTGTACACACAGCTCTACACTACATCTCCATCCTGTCCTGTATCTACTATTCCTGTACTGTACACACAGCTCTACACTACACCTCCATCCTGTCCTGTATCTACTATTCCTGTACTGTACACACAGCTCTACACTACATCTCCATCCTGTCCTGTATCTACTATTCCTGTACTGTACACACAGCTCTACACTACACCTCCATCCTGTCCTGCATCTACTATTCCTGTACTGTACACACAGCTCTACACTACACCTCCATCCTGTCCTGCATCTACTATTCCTGTACTGTACACAGAGCTCTACACTACACCTCAATCCTGTCCTGTATCTACTATTCCTGTACTGTACACACAGCTCTACACTACACCTCCATCCTGTCCTGTATCTACTATTCCTGTACACAGCTCTACACTACACCTCCATCCTGTCCTGTATCTACTATTCCTGTACACAGCTCTACACTACACCTCCATCCTGACCTGTATCTACTATTCCTGTACTGTACACAGCTCTAAACTACACCTCCATCCTGTCCTGTATCTACTATTCCTGTACACAGCTCTACACTACACCTCCATCCTGTCCTGTATCTACTATTCCTGTACACAGCTCTACACTACACCTCCATCCTGTCCTGTATCTACTATTCCTGTACACAGCTCTACACTACACCTCCATCCTGTCCTGTATCTACTATTCCTGTACTGTACACACAGCTCTACACTACACCTCCATCCTGTCCTGTATCTACTATTCCTGTACTGTACACAGCTCTACACTACACCTCCATCCTGTCCTGTATCTACTATTCCTGTACTATACACACAGCTCTACACTACACCTCCATCCTGTCCTGTATCTACTATTCCTGTACTGTACACACAGCTCTACACTACACCTCCATCCTGTCCTGTATCTACTATTCCTGTACTGTACACAGCTCTACACTACACCTCCATCCTGTCCTGTATCTACTATTCCTGTACTGTACACACAGCTCTACACTACACCTCCATCCTGTCCTGTATCTACTATTCCTGTACTGTACACAGCTCTACACTACACCTCCATCCTGTCCTGTATCTATTCCTGTACTGTACACACAGCTCTACACTACACCTCCATCTTGTCCTGTATCTACTATTCCTGTACTGTACACACAGCTCTACCCTACACCTCCATCCTGTCCTGTATCTACTATTCCTGTACTATATACACAGCTCTACACTACACCTCCATCCTGTCCTGTATCTACTATTCCTGTACTGTACACACAGCTCTACAATACACCTCCATCCTGTCCTGTGTCTACTATTCCTGTACTGTACACACAGCTCTCCGCTACACCTCCATCCTGTCCTGTGTATACTATTCCTGTACTGTACACATAGCTCTACACTACACCTCCATCCTGTCCTGTATCTACTGTTCCTGTACTGTACACAGCTCTACACTACACCTCCATCCTGTCCTGTATCTACTATTCCTGTACTGTACACAGCTCTACACTACACCTCCATCCTGTCCTGTATCTACTATTCCTGTACTGTACACAGCTCTACACTACACCTCCATCCTGTCCTGTATCTACTATTCCTGTACCTTACACACAGCTCTACACTACACCTCCATCCTGTCCTGTATCTACTATTCCTATACTTTACACACAGCTCTACACTACACCTCCATCCTGTCCTGTATCTACTATTCCTGTACTGTACACACAGCTCTACACTACACCTCCATCCTGTCCTGTATCTACTATTCCTGTACTGTACACAGCTCTACACTACACCTCCATCCTGTCCTGTATCTACTATTCCTGTACTGTACACACAGCTCTACACTACACCTCCATCCTGTCCTGTATCTACTATTCCTGTACTGTATACACAGCTCTACACTACACCTCTATCCTGTCCTGTATCTACTATTCCTGTACTGTACACAGCTCTACACTACACCTCCATCCTGTCCTGTATCTACTATTCCTGTACTGTACACAGCTCTACACTACACCTCCATCCTGTCCTGTATCTACTATTCCTGTACACACAGCTCTACACTACACCTCCATCCTGTCCTGTATCTACTATTCCTGTAAACACAGCTCTACACTACACCTCCATCCTGTCCTGTATCTACTATTCCTGTACACACAGCTCTACACTACACCTCCATCCTGTCCTGTATCTACTATTCCTGTACTGTACACACAGCTCTACACTACACCTCCATCCTGTCTTGTATCTACCATTCCTGTACTGTACACAGCTCTACACTACACCTGTATCCTGTCCCCTGTATCTACTATTCCTGTACTGTACACAGCTCTACACTACACCTCCATCCTGTCCTGTATCTACTATTCCTGTACTGTACACAGCTCTACACTACACCTCCATCCTGTCCTGTATCTACTATTCCTGTACTGTACACACAGCTCTACACTACACCTCCATCCTGTCCTGTATCTACTATTCCTATACTGTACACACAGCTCTACACTACACCTCCATCCTGTCCTGTATCTACTATTCCTGTACTGTACACACAGCTCTATACTACACCTCCATCCTGTCCTGTATCTACTATTCCTATACTGTACACACAGCTCTACACTACACCTCCATCCTGTCCTGTATCTACTATTCCTGTACTGTACACACAGCTCTACCCTACACCTCCATCCTGTCCTGTATCTACTATTCCTGTACTGTACACACAGCTCTACACTACACCTCCATCCTGTCCTGTATCTACTATTCCTGTACTGTACACACAGCTCTACACTACACCTCCATCCTGTCCTGTATCTACTATTCCTGTACTGTACACACAGCTCTACACTACACCTCCATCCTGTCCTGTATCTACTATTCCTGTACTGTACACAGCTCTACACTACACCTCCATCCTGTCCTGTATCTACTATTCCTGTACTGTACAGAGCTCTACACTACACCTCCATCCTGTCCTGTATCTACTATTCCTGTACTGTACACACAGCTCTACACTACACCTCCATCCTGTCCTGTATCTACTATTCCTGTACTGTACACACAGCTCTACCCTACACCTCCATCCTGTCCTGTATCTACTATTCCTGTACTGTACACACAGCTCTACACTGCACCTCCATCCTGTCCTGTATCTACTATTCCTGTACTGTACACACAGCTCTACACTGCACCTCCATCCTGTCCTGTATCTACTATTCCTGTACTGTACACACAGCTCTACACTACACCTCCATCCTGTCCTGTATCTACTATTCCTGTACTGTACACACAGCTCTACACTACACCTCCATCCTGTTCTGCATCTACTATTCCTGTACTGTACACACAGCTCTACACTACACCTCTATCCTGTCCTGTATCTACTATTCCTGTACTGTACACACAGCTCTACACTACACCTCCATCCTGTCCTGCATCTACTATTCCTGTACTGTACACACAGCTCTACACTACACCTCCATCCTGTCCTGCATCTACTATTCCTGTACTGTACACACAGCTCTATACTACACCTCTATCCTGTCCTGCATCTACTATTCCTGTACTGTACACACAGCGCTACACTACACCTCCATCCTGTCCTGCATCTACTATTCCTGTACTGTACACACAGCTCTACACTACACCTCCATCCTGTCCTGCATCTACTATTCCTGTACTGTACACACAGCTATATACTACACCTCTATCCTGTCCTGCATCTACTATTCCTGTACTGTACACACAGCTCTACACTACATCTCCATCCTGTCCTGTATCTACTATTCCTGTACTGTACACACAGCTCTACACTACACCTCCATCCTGTCCTGTATCTACTATTCCTGTACTGTACACACAGCTCTACACTACATCTCCATCCTGTCCTGTATCTACTATTCCTGTACTGTACACACAGCTCTACACTACACCTCCATCCTGTCCTGCATCTACTATTCCTGTACTGTACACACAGCTCTACACTACACCTCCATCCTGTCCTGCATCTACTATTCCTGTACTGTACACAGAGCTCTACACTACACCTCCATCCTGTCCTGCATCTACTATTCCTGTACTGTACACACAGCTCTATACTACACCTCTATCCTGTCCTGCATCTACTATTCCTGTACTGTACACACAGCGCTACACTACACCTCCATCCTGTCCTGTATCTACTATTCCTGTACTGTACACACAGCTCTACACTACACCTCCATCCTGTCCTGTATCTACTATTCCTGTACACAGCTCTACACTACACCTCCATCCTGACCTGTATCTACTATTCCTGTACTGTACACAGCTCTAAACTACACCTCCATCCTGTCCTGTATCTACTATTCCTGTACACAGCTCTACACTACACCTCCATCCTGTCCTGTATCTACTATTCCTGTACACAGCTCTACACTACACCTCCATCCTGTCCTGTATCTACTATTCCTGTACACAGCTCTACACTACACCTCCATCCTGTCCTGTATCTACTATTCCTGTACTGTACACACAGCTCTACACTACACCTCCATCCTGTCCTGTATCTACTATTCCTGTACTGTACACAGCTCTACACTACACCTCCATCCTGTCCTGTATCTACTATTCCTGTACTATACACACAGCTCTACACTACACCTCCATCCTGTCCTGTATCTACTATTCCTGTACTGTACACACAGCTCTACACTACACCTCCATCCTGTCCTGTATCTACTATTCCTGTACTGTACACAGCTCTACACTACACCTCCATCCTGTCCTGTATCTACTATTCCTGTACTGTACACACAGCTCTACACTACACCTCCATCCTGTCCTGTATCTACTATTCCTGTACTGTACACACAGCTCTACACTACACCTCCATCCTGTCCTGTATCTATTCCTGTACTGTACACACAGCTCTACACTACACCTCCATCTTGTCCTGTATCTACTATTCCTGTACTGTACACACAGCTCTACTCTACACCTCCATCCTGTCCTGTATCTACTATTCCTGTACTATATACACAGCTCTACACTACACCTCCATCCTGTCCTGTATCTACTATTCCTGTACTGTACACACAGCTCTACAATACACCTCCATCCTGTCCTGTATCTACTATTCCTGTACTGTACACACAGCTCTCCGCTACACCTCCATCCTGTCCTGTGTATACTTTTCCTGTACTGTACACATAGCTCTACACTACACCTCCATCCTGTCCTGTATCTACTATTCCTGTACTGTACATACAGCTCTACACTACACCTCCATCCTGTCCTGTATGTACTATTCCTGTACTGTACACAGCTCTACGCTACACCTCCATCCTGTCCTGTATGTACTATTCCTGTACTGTACACAGCTCTACACTACACCTCCATCCTGTCCTGTATCTACTATTCCTGTACTATACACACAGCTCTACACTACACCTCCATCCTGTCCTGTATCTACTATTCCTGTACTGTACACACAGCTCTACACTACACCTCCATCCTGTCCTGTATCTACTATTCCTGTACTGTACACAGCTCTACACTACACCTCCATCCTGTCCTGTATTTACTATTCCTGTACTGTACACACAGCTCTACACTACACCTCCATCCTGTCCTGTATCTACTATTCCTGTACTGTACACAGCTCTACACTACACCTCCATCCTGTCCTGTATCTATTCCTGTACTGTACACACAGCTCTACACTACACCTCCATCTTGTCCTGTATCTACTATTCCTGTACTGTACACAAAGCTCTACCCTACACCTCCATCCTGTCCTGTATCTACTATTCCTGTACTATATACACAGCTCTACACTACACCTCCATCCTGTCCTGTATCTACTATTCCTGTACTGTACACACAGCTCTACAATACACCTCCATCCTGTCCTGTATCTACTATTCCTGTACTGTACACACAGCTCTCCGCTACACCTCCATCCTGTCCTGTGTATACTATTCCTGTACTGTACACACAGCTCTCCGCTACACCTCCATCCTGTCCTGTATCTACTGTTCCTGTACTGTACACAGCTCTACACTACACCTCCATCCTGTCCTGTATCTACTATTCCTGTACTGTACACAGCTCTACACTACACCTCCATCCTGTCCTGTATCTACTATTCCTGTACTGTACACAGCTCTACACTACACCTCCATCCTGTCCTGTATCTACTATTCCTGTACCTTACACACAGCTCTACACTACACCTCCATCCTGTCCTGTATCTACTATTCCTATACTTTACACACAGCTCTACACTACACCTCCATCCTGTCCTGTATCTACTATTCCTGTACTGTACACAGCTCTACACTACACCTCCATCCTGTCCTGTATCTACTATTCCTGTACTGTACACAGCTCTACACTACACCTCCATCCTGTCCTGTATCTACTATTCCTGTACTGTACACACAGCTCTACACTACACCTCCATCCTGTCTTGTATCTACCATTCCTGTACTGTACACAGCTCTACACTACACCTGTATCCTGTCCTGTATCTACTATTCCTGTACTGTACACAGCTCTACACTACACCTCCATCCTGTCCTGTATCTACTATTCCTGTACTGTAAACAGCTCTACACTACACCTCCATCCTGTCCTGTATCTACTATTCCTGTACTGTACACACAGCTCTACACTACACCTCCATCCTGTCCTGTATCTACTATTCCTATACTGTACACACAGCTCTACACTACACCTCCATCCTGTCCTGTATCTACTATTCCTGTACTGTACACACAGCTCTATACTACACCTCCATCCTGTCCTGTATCTACTATTCCTATACTGTACACACAGCTCTACACTACACCTCCATCCTGTCCTGTATCTACTATTCCTGTACTGTACACACAGCTCTACCCTACACCTCCATCCTGTCCTGTATCTACTATTCCTGTACTGTACACACAGCTCTACACTACACCTCCATCCTGTCCTGTATCTACTATTCCTGTACTGTACACACAGCTCTACACTACACCTCCATCCTGTCCTGTATCTACTATTCCTGTACTGTACACACAGCTCTACACTACACCTCCATCCTGTCCTGTATCTACTATTCCTGTACTGTACACAGCTCTACACTACACCTCCATCCTGTCCTGTATCTACTATTCCTGTACTGTACAGAGCTCTACACTACACCTCCATCCTGTCCTGTATCTACTATTCCTGTACTGTACACACAGCTCTACCCTACACCTCCATCCTGTCCTGTATCTACTATTCCTGTACTGTACACACAGCTCTACACTGCACCTCCATCCTGTCCTGTATCTACTATTCCTGTACTGTACACACAGCTCTACACTACACCTCCATCCTGTCCTGTATCTACTATTCCTGTACTGTACACACAGCTGTACACTACACCTCCATCCTGTTCTGCATCTACTATTCCTGTACTGTACACACAGCTCTACACTACACCTCTATCCTGTCCTGTATCTACTATTCCTGTACTGTACACACAGCTCTACACTACACCTCCATCCTGTCCTGCATCTACTATTCCTGTACTGTACACACAGCTCTACACTACACCTCCATCCTGTCCTGCATCTACTATTCCTGTACTGTACACACAGCTCTATACTACACCTCTATCCTGTCCTGCATCTACTATTCCTGTACTGTACACACAGCGCTACACTACACCTCCATCCTGTCCTGCATCTACTATTCCTGTACTGTACACACAGCTCTACACTACACCTCCATCCTGTCCTGCATCTACTATTCCTGTACTGTACACACAGCTATATACTACACCTCTATCCTGTCCTGCATCTACTATTCCTGTACTGTACACACAGCTCTACACTACATCTCCATCCTGTCCTGTATCTACTATTCCTGTACTGTACACACAGCTCTACACTACACCTCCATCCTGTCCTGTATCTACTATTCCTGTACTGTACACACAGCTCTACACTACATCTCCATCCTGTCCTGTATCTACTATTCCTGTACTGTATACACAGCTCTACACTACACCTCCATCCTGTCCTGCATCTACTATTCCTGTACTGTACACACAGCTCTACACTACACCTCCATCCTGTCCTGCATCTACTATTCCTGTACTGTACACAGAGCTCTACACTACACCTCCATCCTGTCCTGCATCTACTATTCCTGTACTGTACACACAGCTCTACACTACACCTCCATCCTGTCCTGTATCTACTATTACTGTACTGTACAGACAGCTCTACACTACACCTCCATCCTGTCCTGTATCTACTATTCCTGTACACAGCTCTACACTACACCTCCATCCTGACCTGTATCTACTATTCCTGTACTGTACACAGCTCTAAACTACACCTCCATCCTGTCCTGTATCTACTATTCCTGTACACAGCTCTACACTACACCTCCATCCTGTCCTGTATCTACTATTCCTGTACACAGCTCTACACTACACCTCCATCCTGTCCTGTATCTACTATTCCTGTACTGTACACACAGCTCTACACTACACCTCCATCCTGTCCTGTATCTACTATTCCTGTACTGTACACAGCTCTACACTACACCTCCATCCTGTCCTGTATCTACTATTCCTGTACTATACACACAGCTCTACACTACACCTCCATCCTGTCCTGTATCTACTATTCCTGTACTGTACACACAGCTCTACACTACACCTCCATCCTGTCCTGTATCTACTATTCCTGTACTGTACACAGCTCTACACTACACCTCCATCCTGTCCTGTATCTACTATTCCTGTACTGTACACACAGCTCTACACTACACCTCCATCCTGTCCTGTATCTACTATTCCTGTACTGTACACACAGCTCTACACTACACCTCCATCCTGTCCTGTATCTATTCCTGTACTGTACACACAGCTCTACACTACACCTCCATCTTGTCCTGTATCTACTATTCCTGTACTGTACACACAGCTCTACTCTACACCTCCATCCTGTCCTGTATCTACTATTCCTGTACTATATACACAGCTCTACACTACACCTCCATCCTGTCCTGTATCTACTATTCCTGTACTGTACACACAGCTCTACAATACACCTCCATCCTGTCCTGTATCTACTATTCCTGTACTGTACACACAGCTCTCCGCTACACCTCCATCCTGTCCTGTGTATACTATTCCTGTACTGTACACATAGCTCTACACTACACCTCCATCCTGTCCTGTATCTACTATTCCTGTACTGTACATACAGCTCTACACTACACCTCCATCCTGTCCTGTATGTACTATTCCTGTACTGTACACAGCTCTACGCTACACCTCCATCCTGTCCTGTATGTACTATTCCTGTACTGTACACACAGCTCTACACTACACCTCCATCCTGTCCTGTATCTACTATTCCTGTACTGTACACAGCTCTACACTACACCTCCATCCTGTCCTGTATCTACTATTCCTGTACTGTACACACAGCTCTACACTACACCTCCATCCTGTCCTGTATCTACTATTCCTGTACTGTACACAGCTCTACACTACACCTCCATCCTGTCCTGTATCTACTATTCCTGTACTGTACACACAGCTCTACACTACACCTCCATCCTGTCCTGTATCTACTATTCCTGTACTGTACACACAGCTCTATACTACACCTCCATCCTGTCCTGTATCTACTATTCCTGTACTGTACACACAGCTCTACACTACACCTCCATCCTGTCCTGTATCTACTATTCCTGTACTGTACACAGCTCTACACTACACCTCCATCCTGTCCTGTATCTACTATTCCTGTACTGTACACACAGCTCTACACTACACCTCCATCCTGTCCTGTATCTACTATTCCTGTACTGTATACACAGCTCTACACTGCACCTCCATCCTGTCCTGTATCTACTATTCCTGTACTGTACACACAGCTCTACACTGCACCTCCATCCTGTCCTGTATCTACTATTCCTGTACTGTATACACAGCTCTACACTGCACCTCCATCCTGTCCTGTATCTACTATTCCTGTACTGTACACAGCTCTACACTACACCTCCATCCTGTCCTGTATCTACTATTCCTGTACTGTATACACAGCTCTACACTACACCTCCATCCTGTCCTGTATCTACTATTCCTGTACTGTACACACAGCTCTACACTACACCTCCATCCTGTCCTGTATCTACTATTCCTGTACTGTACACAGCTCTACACTACATCTCCATCCTGTCCTGTATCTACTATTCCTGTACTGTACACACAGCTCTACACTACACCTCCATCCTGTCCTGTATCTACTATTGCTATACTGTACACACAGCTCTACACTACACCTCCATCCTGTCCTGTATCTACTATTCCTGTACTGTACACACAGCTCTACACTACACCTCCATCCAGTCCTGTATCTACTATTGCTATACTGTACACACAGCTCTACACTACACCTCCATCCTGTCCTGTATCTACTATTCCTGTACTGTACACACAGCTCTACACTACACCTCCATCCTGTCCTGTATCTACTATTCCTGTACTGTACACACAGCTCTACACTACACCTCCATCCTGTCCTGTATCTACTATTCCTATACTGTACACACAGCTCTACACTACACCTCCATCCTGTCCTGTATCTACTATTCCTGTACTGTACACAGCTCTATACTGCACCTCCATCCTGTCCTGTATCTACTATTCCTGTACTGTACACACAGCTCTACAATACACCTCCATCCTGTCCTGTATCTACTATTCCTGTACTGTACACAGCTCTACACTACACCTCCATCCTGTCCTCTATCTACTATTCCTGTACTGTACACACAGCTCTACACTACACCTCCATCCTGTCCTGTATCTACTATTCCTATACTGTACACAGCTCTACACTACACCTCCATCCTGTCCTGTATCTACTATTCCTGTACTGTACACACAGCTCTACACTGCACCTCCATCCTGTCCTGTATCTACTATTCCTGTACTGTACACACAGCTCTACACTACACCTCCATCCTGTCCTGTATCTACTATTCCTATACTGTACACAGCTCTACACTACACCTCCATCCTGTCCTGTATCTACTATTCCTCTACTGTGCACAGCTCTACACTACACCTCCATCCTGTCCTGTATCTACTATTCCTGTACTGTACACAGCTCTACACTGCACCTCCATCCTGTCCTGTATCTACTATTCCTGTACTGTACACACAGCTCTACACTACACCTCCATCCTGTCCTGTATCTACTATTCCTGTACTGTACACAGCTCTACACTACACCTCCATCCTGTCCTGTATCTACTATTCCTGTACTGTACACAGCTCTACACTACACCTCCATCCTGTCCTGTATCTACTATTCCTGTACTGTACACACAGCTCTACACTACACCTCCATCCTGTCCTGTATCTACTATTCCTGTACTGTACACACAGCTCTACACTACACCTCCATCCTGTCCTGTATCTACTATTCCTGTACTGTACACACAGCTCTACACTACACCTCCATCCTGTCCTGTATCTACTATTCCTGTACTGTACACACAGCTCTACCCTACACCTCCATCCTGTCCTGTATCTACTATTCCTGTACTGTACACACAGCTCTACACTGCACCTCCATCCTGTCCTGTATCTACTATTCCTGTACTGTACACACAGCTCTACACTACACCTCCATCCTGTCCTGTATCTACTATTCCTGTACTGTACACACAGCTCTACACTACACCTCCATCCTGTTCTGCATCTACTATTCCTGTACTGTACACACAGCTCTACACTACACCTCTATCCTGTCCTGTATCTACTATTCCTGTACTGTACACACAGCTCTACACTACACCTCCATCCTGTCCTGCATCTACTATTCCTGTACTGTACACACAGCTCTACACTACACCTCCATCCTGTCCTGCATCTACTATTCCTGTACTGTACACACAGCTCTATACTACACCTCTATCCTGTCCTGCATCTACTATTCCTGTACTGTACACACAGCGCTACACTACACCTCCATCCTGTCCTGCATCTACTATTCCTGTACTGTACACACAGCTCTACACTACACCTCCATCCTGTCCTGCATCTACTATTCCTGTACTGTACACACAGCTATATACTACACCTCTATCCTGTCCTGCATCTACTATTCCTGTACTGTACACACAGCTCTACACTACATCTCCATCCTGTCCTGTATCTACTATTCCTGTACTGTACACACAGCTCTACACTACACCTCCATCCTGTCCTGTATCTACTATTCCTGTACTGTACACACAGCTCTACACTACATCTCCATCCTGTCCTGTATCTACTATTCCTGTACTGTATACACAGCTCTACACTACACCTCCATCCTGTCCTGCATCTACTATTCCTGTACTGTACACACAGCTCTACACTACACCTCCATCCTGTCCTGCATCTACTATTCCTGTACTGTACACAGAGCTCTACACTACACCTCCATCCTGTCCTGCATCTACTATTCCTGTACTGTACACACAGCTCTACACTACACCTCCATCCTGTCCTGTATCTACTATTACTGTACTGTACAGACAGCTCTACACTACACCTCCATCCTGTCCTGTATCTACTATTCCTGTACACAGCTCTACACTACACCTCCATCCTGACCTGTATCTACTATTCCTGTACTGTACACAGCTCTAAACTACACCTCCATCCTGTCCTGTATCTACTATTCCTGTACACAGCTCTACACTACACCTCCATCCTGTCCTGTATCTACTATTCCTGTACACAGCTCTACACTACACCTCCATCCTGTCCTGTATCTACTATTCCTGTACTGTACACACAGCTCTACACTACACCTCCATCCTGTCCTGTATCTACTATTCCTGTACTGTACACAGCTCTACACTACACCTCCATCCTGTCCTGTATCTACTATTCCTGTACTATACACACAGCTCTACACTACACCTCCATCCTGTCCTGTATCTACTATTCCTGTACTGTACACACAGCTCTACACTACACCTCCATCCTGTCCTGTATCTACTATTCCTGTACTGTACACAGCTCTACACTACACCTCCATCCTGTCCTGTATCTACTATTCCTGTACTGTACACACAGCTCTACACTACACCTCCATCCTGTCCTGTATCTACTATTCCTGTACTGTACACACAGCTCTACACTACACCTCCATCCTGTCCTGTATCTATTCCTGTACTGTACACACAGCTCTACACTACACCTCCATCTTGTCCTGTATCTACTATTCCTGTACTGTACACACAGCTCTACTCTACACCTCCATCCTGTCCTGTATCTACTATTCCTGTACTATATACACAGCTCTACACTACACCTCCATCCTGTCCTGTATCTACTATTCCTGTACTGTACACACAGCTCTACAATACACCTCCATCCTGTCCTGTATCTACTATTCCTGTACTGTACACACAGCTCTCCGCTACACCTCCATCCTGTCCTGTGTATACTATTCCTGTACTGTACACATAGCTCTACACTACACCTCCATCCTGTCCTGTATCTACTATTCCTGTACTGTACATACAGCTCTACACTACACCTCCATCCTGTCCTGTATGTACTATTCCTGTACTGTACACAGCTCTACGCTACACCTCCATCCTGTCCTGTATGTACTATTCCTGTACTGTACACACAGCTCTACACTACACCTCCATCCTGTCCTGTATCTACTATTCCTGTACTGTACACAGCTCTACACTACACCTCCATCCTGTCCTGTATCTACTATTCCTGTACTGTACACACAGCTCTACACTACACCTCCATCCTGTCCTGTATCTACTATTCCTGTACTGTACACAGCTCTACACTACACCTCCATCCTGTCCTGTATCTACTATTCCTGTACTGTACACACAGCTCTACACTACACCTCCATCCTGTCCTGTATCTACTATTCCTGTACTGTACACACAGCTCTATACTACACCTCCATCCTGTCCTGTATCTACTATTCCTGTACTGTACACACAGCTCTACACTACACCTCCATCCTGTCCTGTATCTACTATTCCTGTACTGTACACAGCTCTACACTACACCTCCATCCTGTCCTGTATCTACTATTCCTGTACTGTACACACAGCTCTACACTACACCTCCATCCTGTCCTGTATCTACTATTCCTGTACTGTATACACAGCTCTACACTGCACCTCCATCCTGTCCTGTATCTACTATTCCTGTAC
The DNA here is from genome assembly GCF_046119375.1 of Phyllobates terribilis. Lineage (NCBI taxonomy): Eukaryota > Metazoa > Chordata > Amphibia > Anura > Dendrobatidae > Phyllobates > Phyllobates terribilis. The sequence goes on from NW_027362771.1 coordinate 645,679,235, forward strand.
TGTACACACAGCTCTACACTGCACCTCCATCCTGTCCTGTATCTACTATTCCTGTACTGTATACACAGCTCTACACTGCACCTCCATCCTGTCCTGTATCTACTATTCCTGTACTGTACACAGCTCTACACTACACCTCCATCCTGTCCTGTATCTACTATTCCTGTACTGTATACACAGCTCTACACTACACCTCCATCCTGTCCTGTATCTACTATTCCTGTACTGTACACACAGCTCTACACTACACCTCCATCCTGTCCTGTATCTACTATTCCTGTACTGTACACAGCTCTACACTACATCTCCATCCTGTCCTGTATCTACTATTCCTGTACTGTACACACAGCTCTACACTACACCTCCATCCTGTCCTGTATCTACTATTGCTATACTGTACACACAGCTCTACACTACACCTCCATCCTGTCCTGTATCTACTATTCCTGTACTGTACACACAGCTCTACACTACACCTCCATCCAGTCCTGTATCTACTATTGCTATACTGTACACACAGCTCTACACTACACCTCCATCCTGTCCTGTATCTACTATTCCTGTACTGTACACACAGCTCTACACTACACCTCCATCCTGTCCTGTATCTACTATTCCTGTACTGTACACACAGCTCTACACTACACCTCCATCCTGTCCTGTATCTACTATTCCTATACTGTACACACAGCTCTACACTACACCTCCATCCTGTCCTGTATCTACTATTCCTGTACTGTACACAGCTCTATACTGCACCTCCATCCTGTCCTGTATCTACTATTCCTGTACTGTACACACAGCTCTACAATACACCTCCATCCTGTCCTGTATCTACTATTCCTGTACTGTACACAGCTCTACACTACACCTCCATCCTGTCCTCTATCTACTATTCCTGTACTGTACACACAGCTCTACACTACACCTCCATCCTGTCCTGTATCTACTATTCCTATACTGTACACAGCTCTACACTACACCTCCATCCTGTCCTGTATCTACTATTCCTGTACTGTACACACAGCTCTACACTGCACCTCCATCCTGTCCTGTATCTACTATTCCTGTACTGTACACACAGCTCTACACTACACCTCCATCCTGTCCTGTATCTACTATTCCTATACTGTACACAGCTCTACACTACACCTCCATCCTGTCCTGTATCTACTATTCCTCTACTGTGCACAGCTCTACACTACACCTCCATCCTGTCCTGTATCTACTATTCCTGTACTGTACACAGCTCTACACTGCACCTCCATCCTGTCCTGTATCTACTATTCCTGTACTGTACACACAGCTCTACACTACACCTCCATCCTGTCCTGTATCTACTATTCCTGTACTGTACACAGCTCTACACTACACCTCCATCCTGTCCTGTATCTACTATTCCTGTACTGTACACAGCTCTACACTACACCTCCATCCTGTCCTGTATCTACTATTCCTGTACTGTACACACAGCTCTACACTACACCTCCATCCTGTCCTGTATCTACTATTCCTGTACTGTACACACAGCTCTACACTACACCTCCATCCTGTCCTGTATCTACTATTCCTGTACTGTACACACAGCTCTACACTACACCTCCATCCTGTCCTGTATCTACTATTCCTGTACTGTACACAGCTCTACACTACACCTCCATCCTGTCCTGTATCTACTATTCCTGTACTGTACACACAGCTCTACACTACACCTCCATCCTGTCCTGTATCTACTATTCTTGTACTGTACACAGCTCTACACTACACCTCCATCCTGTCCTGTATCTACTATTCCTGTACTGTACACACAGCTCTACACTACACCTCCATCCTGTCCTGTATCTACTATTCCTGTACTGTACACACAGCTCTACACTGCACCTCCATCCTGTCCTGTATCTACTATTCCTGTACTGTACACAGCTCTACACTACACCTCCATCCTGTCCTGTGTCTACTATTCCTGTACTGTACACAGCTCTACACTACACCTCCATCCTGTCCTGTATTTACTATTCCTGTACTGTACACAGCTCTACACTACACCTCCATCCTGTCCTATATCTACTATTCCTGTACTGTACACACAGCTCTACACTACACCTCCATCCTGTCCTCTATCTACTATTCCTGTACTGTATACACAGCTCTACACTACACCTCCATCCTGTCCTGTATCTACTATTCCTGTACTGTACACACAGCTCTACACTGCACCTCCATCCTGTCCTGTATCTACTATTCCTGTACTGTACACACAGCTCTACACTACACCTCCATCCTGTCCTCTATCTACTATTCCTGTACTGTATACACAGCTCTACACTGCACCTCCATCCTGTCCTGTATCTACTATTCCTGTACTGTACACACAGCTCTACACTACACCTCCATCCTGTCCTGTATCTACTATTCCTGTACTGTACACAGCTCTACACTACATCTCCATCCTGTCCTGTATCTACTATTCCTGTACTGTACACAGCTCTACACTACACCTCCATCCTGTCCTGTATCTACTATTCCTGTACTGTACACAGCTCTACACTACACCTCCATCCTGTCCTGTATCTACTATTCCTGTACTGTACACAGCTCTACACTACACATCCATCCTGTCCTGTATCTACTATTCCTGTACTGTACACACAGCTCTACACTAAACCTCCATCTTGTCCTGTATCTACTATTCCTGTACTGTACACACAGCTCTACACTACACCTCCATCCTGTCCTGTATCTACTATTCCTATACTGTACACAGCTCTACACTACACCTCCATCCTGTCCTGTATCTACTATTCCTGTACTGTACACAGCTCTATACTACACCTCCATCCTGTCCTGTATCTACAATTCCTGTACTGTACACACAGCTCTACACTACACCTCCATCCTGTCCTGTATCTACTATTCCTGTACTGTACACAGCTCTATACTACACCTCCATCCTGTCCTGTATCTACTATTCCTGTACTGTACACAGCTCTACACTACACCTCCATCCTGTCCTGTATCTACTATTCCTATACTGTACACAGCTCTACACTACACCTCCATCCTGTCCTGTATCTACTATTCCTGTACTGTACACAGCTCTATACTACACCTCCATCCTGTCCTGTATCTACTATTCCTATACTGTACACAGCTCTACACTACACCTCCATCCTGTCCTGTATCTACTATTCCTGTACTGTACACACAGCTCTACACTACACCTCCATCCTGTCCTGTATCTACTATTCCTGTGCTGTACACACAGCTCTACACTACACCTCCATCCTGTCCTGTATCTACTATTCCTGTACTGTACACACAGCTCTACACTACACCTCCATCCTGTCCTGTATCTACTATTCCTGTACTGTACACAGCTCTACACTACACCTCCATCCTGTCCTGTATCTACTATTCCTGTACTGTACACACAGCTCTACACTGCACCTCCATCCTGTCCTGTATCTACTATTCCTGTACTGTACACAGCTCTACACTACACCTCCATCCTGTCCTGTATCTACTATTCCTGTACTGTACACAGCTCTACACTACACCTCCATCCTGTCCTGTATTTACTATTCCTGTACTGTACACAGCTCTACACTACACCTCCATCCTGTCCTGTATCTACTATTCCTGTACTGTACACAGCTCTACACTACACCTCCATCCTGTCCTGTATCTACTATTCCTGTACTGTACACAGCTCTACACTACACCTCCATCCTGTCCTGTATCTACTATTCCTGTACTGTACACACAGCTCTACACTACACCTCCATCCTGTCCTCTATCTACTATTCCTGTACTGTATACACAGCTCTACACTACACCTCCATCCTGTCCTGTATCTACTATTCCTGTACTGTACACACAGCTCTACACTGCACCTCCATCCTGTCCTGTATCTACTATTCCTGTACTGTACACACAGCTCTACACTACACCTCCATCCTGTCCTCTATCTACTATTCCTGTACTGTATACACAGCTCTACACTGCACCTCCATCCTGTCCTGTATCTACTATTCCTGTACTGTACACACAGCTCTACACTACACCTCCATCCTGTCCTGTATCTACTATTCCTGTACTGTACACAGCTCTACACTACACCTCCATCCTGTCCTGTATCTACTATTCCTGTACTGTACACAGCTGTACACTACACCTCCATCCTGTCCTGTATCTACTATTCCTGTACTGTACACACAGCTCTACACTACACCTCCATCCTGTCCTGTATCTACTATTCCTGTACTGTACACACAGCTCTACACTACACCTCCATCCTGTCCTGTATCTACTATTCCTGTACTGTACACACAGCTCTACACTACACCTCCATCCTGTCCTGTATCTACTATTCCTGTACTGTACACAGCTCTACACTACACCTCCATCCTGTCCTGTATCTACTATTCCTGTACTGTACACACAGCTCTGCACTACACCTCCATCCTGTCCTGTATCTACTATTCCTGTACTGTACACACAGCTCTACACTGCACCTCCATCCTGTCCTGTATCTACTATTCCTGTACTGTACACAGCTCTACACTACACCTCCATCCTGTCCTGTATCTACTATTCCTGTACTGTACACAGCTCTACACTACACCTCCATCCTGTCCTGTATCTACTATTCCTGTACTGTACACACAGCTCTACACTACACCTCCATCCTGTCCTCTATCTACTATTCCTGTACTGTATACACAGCTCTACACTGCACCTCCATCCTGTCCTGTATCTACTATTCCTGTACTGTACACACAGCTCTACACTACACCTCCATCCTGTCCTGTATCTACTATTCCTGTACTGTACACAGCTCTACACTGCACCTCCATCCTGTCCTGTATCTACTATTCCTGTACTGTACACACAGCTCTACACTGCACCTCCATCCTGTCCTGTATCTACTATTCCTGTACTGTACACAGCTCTACACTACACCTCCATCCTGTCCTGTATCTACTATTCCTGTACTGTACACAGCTCTACACTACACCTCCATCCCGTCCTGTATCTACTATTCCTGTACTGTACACAGCTCTACACTACACCTCCATCCTGTCCTGTATCTACTATTCCTATACTGTACACAGCTCTACACTACACCTCCATCCTGTCCTGTATCTACTATTCCTGTACTGTACACACAGCTCTACACTACACCTCCATCCTGTCCTGTATCTACTATTCCTGTACTGTACACACAGCTCTACACTACACCTCCATCCTGTCCTGTATCTACTATTCCTGTACTGTACACACAGCTCTACACTACACCTCCATCCTGTCCTGTATCTACTATTCCTGTACACAGCTCTACACTACACCTCCATCCTGTCCTGTATCTACTATTCCTGTACTGTACACAGCTCTACACTACACCTCCATTATGTCCTGTATCTACTATTCCTGTACTGTACACAGCTCTACACTGCACCTCCATCCTGTCCTGTATCTACTATTCCTGTACTGTACACACAGCTCTACACTACACCTCCATCCTGTCCTGTATCTACTATTCCTGTACTGTACACAGCTCTACACTACACCTCCATCCTGTCCTGTATCTACTATTCCTGTACTGTACACAGCTCTACACTACACCTCCATCCTGTCCTGTATCTACTATTCCTGTACTGTACACAGCTCTACACTACACCTCCATCCTGTCCTGTATCTACTATTCCTGTACTGTACACAGCTCTACACTACACCTCCATCCTGTCCTGTATCTACTATTGCTATACTGTACACACAGCTCTACACTACACCTCCATCCTGTCCTGTATCTACTATTCCTGTACTGTACACACAGCTCTACACTACACCTCCATCCTGTCCTGTATCTACTATTCCTGTACTGTACACACAGCTCTACACTGCACCTCCATCCTGTCCTGTATCTACTATTCCTGTACTGTACACAGCTCTACACTACACCTCCATCCTGTCCTGTATCTACTATTCCTGTACTGTACACAGCTCTACACTACACCTCCATCCTGTCCTGTATCTACTATTCCTGTACTGTACACACAGCTCTACACTACACCTCCATCCTGTCCTCTATCTACTATTCCTGTACTGTATACACAGCTCTACACTGCACCTCCATCCTGTCCTGTATCTACTATTCCTGTACTGTACACACAGCTCTACACTACACCTCCATCCTGTCCTGTATCTACTATTCCTGTACTGTACACAGCTCTACACTGCACCTCCATCCTGTCCTGTATCTACTATTCCTGTACTGTACACACAGCTCTACACTACACCTCCATCCTGTCCTGTATCTACTATTCCTGTACTGTACACAGCTCTACACTACACCTCCATCCCGTCCTGTATCTACTATTCCTGTACTGTACACAGCTCTACACTACACCTCCATCCTGTCCTGTATCTACTATTCCTATACTGTACACAGCTCTACACTACACCTCCATCCTGTCCTGTATCTACTATTCCTGTACTGTACACACAGCTCTACACTACACCTCCATCCTGTCCTGTATCTACTATTCCTGTACTGTACACACAGCTCTACACTACACCTCCATCCTGTCCTGTATCTACTATTCCTGTACTGTACACACAGCTCTACACTACACCTCCATCCTGTCCTGTATCTACTATTCCTGTACTGTACACAGCTCTACACTACACCTCCATCCTGTCCTGTATCTACTATTCCTGTACACAGCTCTACACTACACCTCCATCCTGTCCTGTATCTACTATTCCTGTACTGTACACAGCTCTACACTACACCTCCATCCTGTCCTGTATCTACTATTCCTGTACTGTACACAGCTCTACACTGCACCTCCATCCTGTCCTGTATCTACTATTCCTGTACTGTACACACAGCTCTACACTACACCTCCATCCTCTCCTGTATCTACTATTCCTGTACTGTACACAGCTCTACACTACACCTCCATCCTGTCCTGTATCTACTATTCCTGTACTGTACACAGCTCTACACTACACCTCCATCCTGTCCTGTATCTACTATTCCTGTACTGTACACAGCTCTACACTACACCTCCATCCTGTCCTGTATCTACTATTCATGTACTGTACACAGCTCTACACTACACCTCCATCCTGTCCTGTATCTACTATTCCTCTACTGTGCACAGCTCTACACTACACCTCCATCCTGTCCTGTATCTACTATTCCTGTACTGTACATAGCTCTACACTACACCTCCATCCTGTCCTGTATCTACTATTCCTGTACTGTACACACAGCTCTACACTACACCTCCATCCTGTCCTGTATCTACTATTCCTGTACTGTACACACAGCTCTACACTACACCTCCATCCTGTCCTGTATCTACTATTCCTGTACTGTACACACAGCTCTACACTACACCTCCATCCTGTCCTGTATCTACTATTCCTGTACTGTACACAGCTCTACACTACACCTCCATCCTGTCCTGTATCTACTATTCCTGTACACAGCTCTACACTACACCTCCATCCTGTCCTGTATCTACTATTCCTGTACTGTACACAGCTCTACACTACACCTCCATCCTGTCCTGTATCTACTATTCCTGTACTGTACACAGCTCTACACTGCACCTCCATCCTGTCCTGTATCTACTATTCCTGTACTGTACACACAGCTCTACACTACACCTCCATCCTGTCCTGTATCTACTATTCCTGTACACAGCTCTACACTACACCTCCATCCTGTCCTGTATCTACTATTCCTGTACTGTACACAGCTCTACACTACACCTCCATCCTGTCCTGTATCTACTATTCCTGTACTGTACACAGCTCTACACTACACCTCCATCCTGTCCTGTATCTACTATTCCTGTACTGTACACACTGCTCTACACTACACCTCCATCCTGTCCTGTATCTACTATTCCTGTACTATACACACAGCTCTACACTACACCTCCATCCTGTCCTGTATCTACTATTCCTGTACTGTACACACAGCTCTACACTACACCTCCATCCTGTCCTGTATCTACTATTCCTGTACTGTACACACAGCTCTACACTACACCTCCATCCTGTCCTGTATCTACTATTCCTGTACTGTACACAGCTCTACACTACACCTCCATCCTGTCCTGTATCTACTATTCCTGTACTGTATACACACAGCTCTACACTACACCTCCATCCTGTCCTGTATCTACTATTCCTGTACACAGCTCTACACTACACCTCCATCCTGTCCTGTATCTACTATTCCTGTACTGTACACAGCTCTACACTGCACCTCCATCCTGTCCTGTATCTACTATTCCTGTACTGTACACAGCTCTACACTGCACCTCCATCCTGTCCTGTATCTACTATTCCTTTACTGTACACAGCTCTACAGTACACCTCCATCCTGTCCTGTATCTACTATTCCTGTACTGTATACACAGCTCTACACTACACCTCCATCCTGTCCTGTATCTACTATTCCTGTACTGTACACACAGCTCTACACTACACCTCCATCCTGTCCTGTATCTACTATTCCTGTACTGTACACACAGCTCTACACTACACCTCCAGCTTGTGCGGTATCTCCGTGATATACCATGTTCACTATTGATCTCTCTCTTCAGGATCTGGTGAAGACTCACCTCCTCTTTGCTGTCCGTGAGGAGGTGGAGGCGTTACGGGAACAAATTAAAGACCTGACAGAGAGGAATGGCATCCTGGAGCATGAGAACAGCCTCCTGCGCACACTCGCCACCCCGCAGCAGCTGTCTGAACTGAATGTCCGCATTCAGATGTCTAAAAAACCGCTGTAAACCCCGTGGTTGGGAAGAGACAAAGTGAGATTTTGTTATGTCTACGGAGTCTGAAGATTGAAGACAAGAAGGCGGAGGCTGTACCGGGGACACTCCACAAAAGGGAATAATGAAAAGGGGTCTAATGACGCCATCTCCACACCGTGCGTCCGTTACGGTCACCGTCTTCAGTCTGGATGCATGGCATTGATCCGGGGAACTGATCACTTCCCGAATTCTGCCTCAGAGACAACACTGCCCTAAAAATGCCCCTCTCGCAACGCGCCATTTTATATATTTCAGCTGCAACGTCTCCGTGTACTACCAGACTGGATTGTCTGCAGCGCCCTGCGCAGGGGGACGGGGCCGCCTTAACCATTTTAATGAATGTTATTAATGAACTAACGCCAAACAGCGCCACGTAAATGGCGATTTCCAGTCCATGGATGCGGCATCTGCACGATGGGTATAGCTGCTGTCGCCGATCAATGGAAGGTACAACCGGTTAATATGATAACGGTACGATGTATATCTTACTAATGGCGGACTGCCAGGTCCCGGCTTACACTCCTGCGCGTTTCATGGGCCGCTCGTGAGACGCCGCGTGTGAAGTGATTTAACTGTACTGATAAATAAAACTATTTTTCTACCACAGCGCGGCCGTCTTTAGTCCGAACGTAACGCAGATTCGTTTTCTGACTCAAGAAGTCACTTCCTGTCGGCCATATTGCCTCTCTATTATCGGTCAGTCGGCCACTCCTGCTTTCTTCTCTTCCTCCATACTTCAGATCTTCCTCCAATTCCATAGCTGTCGTTGAGCGTGCCCCAAGAGCCGAAAACAATCTGTACCTGCTGAGAGTTGTAGTTGTTTCCGCGCCGCACTCGTTGTACAGGACACGGACACTACACTTCACCACTAATAGTATACTTTACCTCACGGCTGGACAATGTAGTTCACCGAGTGTAAAACATGTAGACCTTGCCTCTGCCGCCATAATGGGAGCATTGTGCTCGCTCTGGGGTTGCCATGGAAGCACCATCAGACTTCCTGTCAGCTTTGGAGGTCACATGACAGGAAGTCCATGTAGGGTTGGTGCTACTATGGCAACTCCAGAGCGAGCATAATATTAAGGTGAATGTTCTTCTTCAGCGACGTCCGGCAGACATCTTGATGGCGGCTCTATACTTTACCTCAGTGATCGGTTACTCGGCGTTATACGGACTCATACTTGTGAGTAGTCTCAGACGCCATCGTGTTCAGTCTGACCACGCGAGACCCATGACATCCCGATAATGATGGCGTCTTGTAATTTATTACCTTCTAGTCATGTTGGCCATTGATTGATCTAGAAGCAATCGCAGCGGCAGCCACATTGGCTGTGAGGGGATGGTGAGACGGACGGCTGCCTGATGATGGAGCGGTGACGGACACGTCGTGCATGTAGACGGACAGGACTCACAGACATGGTTTACCTCAGGTCACACCTGTTATGAATCCCACACTGCCCCATAATATGTCTCTGGTGACTCCGTCTCCGCCATCTTTGAGTAGGGCAGGTTTTGTGCTCAGCCCTCACTGCGCAGCCCTCGTTCTCCTCCCCGTCCTTCTCGCTGTCTCACTGCCTCACTGCCAGTTCCCGCCCTCCCATCAGGGCAGAGTCTCACCTCACCTCTATGTCTCTCGGACAATGTATTATCTGCCTTTTAGTTTTGCCCTTACATAATATGGCGGCGCCCTCCTCGCTCCCTCCCTTACATAATATGGCGGCGCCCTCCTCGCTCCCGCCCTTATATAATATGGCGGCGCCCTCCTCGCTCCCGCCCTTATATAATATGGCGGCGCCCTCCTCGCTCCCGCCCTTACATAATATGGCGGCGCCCTCCTCGCTCCCTCCCTTACATAATATGGCGGCGCCCTCCTCGCTCCCGCCCTTATATAATATGGCGGCGCCCTCCTCGCTCCCGCCCTTACATAATATGGCGGCGCCCTCCTCGCTTCCGCCTTTACATAATATGGCGGCGCCCTCCTCGCTCTCTCCCTTACATAATATGGCGGCGCCCTCCTCGCTCCCGCCCTTACATAATATGGCGGCGCCCTCCTCGCTCCCGCCCTTACATAATATGGCGGCGCCCTCCTCGCTTCCGCCTTTACATAATATGGCGGCGCCCTCCTCGCTTCCGCCTTTACATAATATGGCGGCGCCCTCCTCGCTCCCGCCCTTACACAATATGGCGGCGCCCTCCTCGCTCCCGCCCTTACACAATATGGCGGCGCCCTCCTCGCTCCCGCCCTTACATAATATGACGGCGCCCTCCTCGCTCCCGCCCTTACATAATATGGCGGCGCCCTCCTCGCTCCCGCCCTTACATAATATGGCGGCGCCCTCCTCGCTCCCGCCCTTACATAATATGGCGGCGCCCTCCTCGCTCCCGCCCTTACATAATATGACGGCGCCCTCCTCGCTCCCGCCCTTACATAATATGGCGGCGCCCTCCTCGTTCCCTCCCTTACATAATATGGCGGCGCCCTCCTCGCTCCCTCCCTTACATAATATGGCGGCGCCCTCCTCGCTCCCGCCCTTACATAATATGGCGGCGCCCTCCTCGCTCCCGCCCTTACATAATATGACGGCGCCCTCCTCGCTCCCGCCCTTACATAATATGGCGGTGCCCTCCTCGCTCCCTCCCTTACATAATATGGCGGCGTCCTCCTCGCTTCCGCCTTTACATAATATGGCGGCGCCCTCCTCGCTCCCGCCCTTACATAATATGGCGGCGCCCTCCTCGCTTCCGCCTTTACATAATATGGCGGCGCCCTCCTCGCTCCCTCCCTTACATAATATGGCGGCGCCCTCCTCGCTCCCGCCCTTACATAATATGGCGGCGCCCTCCTCGCTCCCGCCCTTTACATAATATGGCGGCGCCCTCCTCGCTTCCGCCTTTACATAATATGGCGGCGCCCTCCTCGCTTCCGCCTTTACATAATATGGCGGCGCCCTCCTCGCTCCCGCCCTTACACAATATGGCGGCGCCCTCCTCGCTCCCGCCCTTACACAATATGGCGGCGCCCTCCTCGCTCCCGCCCTTACATAATATGACGGCGCCCTCCTCGCTCCCGCCCTTACATAATATGGCGGCGCCCTCCTCGCTCCCGCCCTTACATAATATGGCGGCGCCCTCCTCGCTCCCGCCCTTACATAATATGGCGGCGCCCTCCTCGCTCCCGCCCTTACATAATATGACGGCGCCCTCCTCGCTCCCGCCCTTACATAATATGGCGGCGCCCTCCTCGCTCCCTCCCTTACATAATATGGCGGCGCCCTCCTCGCTCCCTCCCTTACATAATATGGCGGCGCCCTCCTCGCTCCCGCCCTTACATAATATGGCGGCGCCCTCCTCGCTCCCGCCCTTACATAATATGACGGCGCCCTCCTCGCTCCCGCCCTTACATAATATGACGGCGCCCTCCTCACTCCCGCCCTTACATAATATGGCGGCGCCCTCCTCGCTCCCGCCCTTACATAATATGGCGGCGCCCTCCTCGCTCCCGCCCTTACATAATATGGCGGCGCCCTCCTCGCTCCCGCCCTTACATAATATGACGGCGCCCTCCTCGCTCCCGCCCTTACATAATATGGCGGCGCCCTCCTCGCTCCCTCCCTTACATAATATGGCGGCGCCCTCCTCGCTCCCTCCCTTACATAATATGGCGGCGCCCTCCTCGCTCCCGCCCTTACATAATATGGCGGCGCCCTCCTCGCTCCCGCCCTTACATAATATGACGGCGCCCTCCTCGCTCCCGCCCTTACATAATATGGCGGCGCCCTCCTCGCTCCCGCCCTTACATAATATGACGGCGCCCTCCTCGCTCCCGCCCTTACATAATATGGCGGCGCCCTCCTCGCTCCCGCCCTTACATAATATGGCGGCGCCCTCCTCGCTCCCGCCCTTACATAATATGACGGCGCCCTCCTCGCTCCCGCCCTTACATAATATGGCGGCGCCCTCCTCGCTCCCGCCCTTACATAATATGACGGCGCCCTCCTCGCTCCCGCCCTTACATAATATGGCGGCGCCCTCCTCGCTCCCTCCCTTACATAATATGGCGGCGCCCTCCTCGCTCCCTCCCTTACATAATATGGCGGCGCCCTCCTCGCTCCCGCCCTTACATAATATGGCGGCGCCCTCCTCGCTCCCGCCCTTACATAATATGGCGGCGCCCTCCTCGCTCCCGCCCTTACATAATATGACGGCGCCCTCCTCGCTCCCGCCCTTACATAATATGGCGGCGCCCTCCTCGCTCCCTCCCTTACATAATATGGCGGCGCCCTCCTCGCTTCCGCCTTTACATAATATGGCGGCGCCCTCCTCGCTCCCGCCCTTACATAATATGGCGGCGCCCTCCTCGCTTCCGCCTTTACATAATATGGCGGCGCCCTCCTCGCTCCCTCCCTTACATAATATGGCGGCGCCCTCCTCGCTCCCGCCCTTACATAATATGGCGGCGCCCTCCTCGCTCCCGCCCTTACATAATATGGCGGCGCCCTCCTCGCTCCCGCCCTTACATAATATGGCGGCGCCCTCCTCGCTCCCTCCCTTACATAATATGGCGGCGCCCTCCTCGCTCCCGCCCTTACATAATATGGCGGCGCCCTCCTCGCTCCCTCCCTTACATAATATGGCGGCGCCCTCCTCGCTCCCGCCCTTACATAATATGGCGGCGCCCTCCTCGCTCCCGCCCTTACATAATATGGCGGCGCCCTCCTCGCTCCCGCCCTTACATAATATGGCGGCGCCCTCCTCGCTCCCGCCCTTACATAATATGGCGGCGCCCTCCTCGCTCCCGCCCTTACATAATATGGCGGCGCCCTCCTCGCTCCCTCCCTTACATAATATGGCGGCGCCCTCCTCGCTCCCTCCCTTACATAATATGGCGGCGCCCTCCTCGCTCCCGCCCTTACATAATATGGCGGCGCCCTCCTCGCTCCCGCCCTTACATAGTATGGCGGCGCCCTCCTCGCTCCCGCCCTTACACAATATGGCGGCGCCCTCCTCGCTCCCGCCTTGTTAGCAATAACTCCTCCGATACAACGTATTTCCGGCGAGGAGCGGAGGTGACGTACATCTAATCTTCCCGCCTCCATCTTTGTTTCTACTGCAGAAATACGGGCCGGAGCGTGTGGAGAGGTAAGATTGTGTGTGACTGAGTGAGGATAAGGGGCCTGGGAAACCCCGCGGCATCAGGGAGGGAGCGGAGTGCGGGAGACCCCGGAATACTGGAGGGGGAGGGGGCAAGGCGGCCGTAACCGGGGGAGCGGCGGGACGGGCCACACCGTGTGACGGAGAGGAGGGGGAGCGGCGGGACGGGCCACACCGTGTGACGGAGAGGAGGGGGAGCGGCGGGACGGGCCACACCGTGTGACGGAGAGGAGGGGGAGCGGCGGGGCACACCGGGTGACGGAGAGGAGGGGGAGCGGCGGGGCACACCGGGTGACGGAGAGGAGGGGGAGCGGCGGGGCACACCGGGTGACGGAGAGGAGGGGGAGCGGCGGGGCACACCGGGTGACGGAGAGGAGGGGGAGCGGCGGGGCACACCGGGTGACGGAGAGGAGGGGGAGCGGCGGGGCGGGGCACACCGTGGCGGGCAAAAGTACTCACAACCCGGAATTTCGCTGCTTTTTTAAGGGTTTCCATCAGTTCATGTAAAGAACGTGCCGACAACTGTGAACGTTTGTTTTTCTTTTTATTGTGAAGCAAATAACAAATAGGACAAAATCGCTGAAAACTTCAGTGTGCATAAGTATTCACCCCCCCCTAAAGTCAGGACTTTGTGGAGCCTCCTTTTGCGGCAATTACAGCTGTAGTCGCTTTGGATAAGTCTCTATGAGCTTTCCACATCTTGCCACTGGGATTTTTGCCCATTCCTCCAGACAAAACTGCTCCAGCTCCTTCAAGTCAGATGTTTCCTCTGGTGAACAGCGATCTCCATGTCTGACCACAGATTCTCCAGTGGATTAAGGTCGGGGCTGTGACTCGGCCACTCCAGAACATTTACACATTTCCCCCTTAAACCACTCGAGTGTTGCTTTAGCAGTTTGCTTTGGGTCTTTGTCTTGTTGGAAGATGAACCTCTGCCCCAGTCTCAAATCACTGACCAGGTTTTGCTCTAGAATATCCCTGTATTTCGCACCACACACCTTCCCCTCGACACGGACCATTTTCCCTGTCCCTGCTGCCGAAAAACATCCCCACATCATGATGCTGCCACCACCATGTTTTACTGTGGGATGGTGTTCTTGGGGTGATGAGCTGTTTTGGTTTGGCGCCAGACATAGCGTTTACCTTGTTGGCTAAAAAGTTCAATTTTGGTCTAATCTGACCACAGCACCTTCCTCCATACATTTGGGGAGTCTCCCACATGTCTTTTGGCAAACTCAAAATGAGCCTTACAATTTTTGTGTAAGTAAAGGCTTTTTTCTGCCCACTGTTCCATAAAGGTCACCTCTATGGAGTGAACGGCTTATTGTGGTCGTATGGAGAGATACTCCAGTCTCTTCTTGGGAACTGTGCAGTTCCTTCAGGGTTACCTTTGGTCTCTGTGCTGTCTCTCTGATTAATGCCCTCCTTGCCCGGGCTGAGAGTTTTGGTGGGCGCCCTCTTAGCAGGTTTGTTGTGCTACCATGTTCTTTCCATTTGATGATAATGGATTTGATGGTGCTCCGGGGAATATCAGATATTGGGAGACTTTTATAACCCAACCCTGACTTGTACTTCTCAACAACTTTTTTCCTGACTTGTTTGAAGATCTCTTTGGTCTTCGTGGTGGTGTTTGGAGCAGGGCTGTGGAATCAGTAAGCCAAGCCTCCGACTCCTCAATTTTCATGACTCCGACTCCCTCATACACGGCCGATGTGTAAGTGATAAATTTACTGTAGCACAGATTCATCTCCGCTGAAAGTCCAGACCCTGAGATCAGGAATAGGACTGACATTTATAGGACATTTCATAACTTTCCCAAATTCTTATGAAAAAATATTCCCCACAAACTGCATTGAACGACTGCACCCAATTTATTTATTTTAGGAGTTGGAGTCGGTCCATTTTATACCAACTCTGACTTCACCAAAATGGACATTGACTCTCCCACTCCACTGCCCTGGTTTGGAGATCACCTTGGTCTTCGTGGCGGTGTCTGGAGATCTCCTTGGTGGTCTTCGTGGCGGTGTCTGGAGATCTCCTTGGTAGTCTTCGTGGCGGTGTCTGGGGATCTCCTTGGTAGTCTTCGTGGCGGTGTCTGGGGATCTCCTTGGTAGTCTTCGTGGCGGTGTCTGGGGGATCTCCTTGGTAGTCTTCGTGGCGGTGTCTGGGGGATCTCCTTGGTCTTCTTCGTGGCGGTGTCTGGGGGATCTCCTTGGTCTTCTTCGTGGCGGTGTCTGGGGGATCTCCTTGGTCTTCGTGGCGGTGTCTGGGGGATCTCCTTGGTCTTCTTCGTGGCGGTGTCTGGGGGATCTCCTTGGTCTTCTTCGTGGCGGTGTCTGGGGGATCTCCTTGGTCTTCTTCGTGGCGGTGTCTGGGGGATCTCCTTGGTCTTCTTCGTGGCGGTGTCTGGGGGGATCTCCTTGGTCGTCTTCTTCGTGGCGGTGTCTGGGGATCTGACTAGCCCAGGGGGATGGGGACGACTCGGTACCCGGGCCTTTGCCTGGCCTTGGGGATGTCGCGGTGGTTGGCTCCCGGGCCCGTACCCTGGGTTCAGCTTTTAAAAGGGGATTATTTGTTAGCTCTATGAAAGTTTGTGGCGGTGTCTGGGGGTCTCCTTGGTCGTCGTCTTCGTGGCGCGGTCTGGGGGTCTCCTTGGTCGTCGTCTTCGTGGCGCTGTCTGGGGGTCTCCTTGGTCGTCGTCTTCGTGGCGCTGTCTGGGGGTCTCCTTGGTCGTCGTCTTCGTGGCGCTGTCTGGGGGTCTCCTTGGTCGTCGTCTTCGTGGCGCTGTCTGGGGGTCTCCTTGGTCGTCGTCTTCGTGGCGCTGTCTGGGGGTCTCCTTGGTCGTCGTCTTCGTGGCGCTGTCTGGTTAGTGGTGAAGTGTATATAGTGACAGACACGTGACGTTAGATTGCACCCAGGGGGACGTCCTGTCACTAAGCATGGGGCTTATGATGGGAATATTTAGGGGCTTCATAGGAAAAGGGGTGAATACATATGCACATGCCAATTTATAGTCATTTGATCCCATAAATGTAATTCTCTCACTTCTCCATCTTAGACTGTTTAGTGCGGATGGATCACACACAAATCAGATTACAAAACTATTTACACACCGGTTGTAATGTAAAAGCCAAGGGGGTGAATACATTCGCAAGCCACTGTACCATGTAATAGAGAAGAGGGGCAGCAGCGGTATGGGGGATTCCACGTAATAGAGAAGAGGGGCAGCAGCGGTACGGGAGATTCCATTTAATAGAGAAGAGGGGCAGCAGCGGTACGGGAGATTCCCATGTAATAGAGAAGAGGGGCAGAAGCGGTATGGGGGATTCCATGTAATAGAGAAGAGGGGCAGCAGCGGTACGGGAGATTCCATTTAATAGAGAAGAGGGGCAGCAGCGGTACGGGAGATTCCCATGTAATAGAGAAGAGGGGCAGCAGCGGTATGGGGGATTCCATGTAATGGAGAAGAGGGGCAGCGGCGGTATGGGGGATTCCACGTAATAGAGAAGAGGGGCAGCAGCGGTACGGGAGATTCCATTTAATAGAGAAGAGGGGCAGCAGCGGTACGGGAGATTCCCATGTAATAGAGAAGAGGGGCAGCAGCGGTATGGGGGATTCCACGTAATAGAGAAGAGGGGCAGCAGCGGTACGGGAGATTCCCATGTAATAGAGAAGAGGGGCAGCAGCGGTACGGGGGATTCCACGTAATAGAGAAGAGGGGCAGCAGCGGTACGGGGGATTCCACGTGATAGAGAAGAGGGGCAGCAGCGGTACGGGAGATTCCACGTAATAGAGAAGAGGGGCAGCAGCGGTACGGGGGATTCCACGTAATAGAGAAGAGGGGCAGCAGCGGTACGGGGGATTCCACGTAATAGAGAAGAGGGGCAGCAGCGGTACGGGGGATTCTACGTAATAGAGAAGAGGAGCAGTTGTAGTTAAGCCCCCCGTGTATTGGGCTTGATGCCCCCTATATTGCATGTTTGGGGTCTTCACTTGTGCTGTCTTGTCCTCTCGTCAGATAATGGGGGACAGTGATGATGAGTACGATCGCCGGCGCAGGGACAAGTTCAGACGGGAGAGAAGCGACTATGACCGATCCCGGGAAAGAGAGGAGCGGCGGAGAGATGACTGGAGCGACAGGTGAGGGGTCATTTAGGCGAAGCCGGTCAGCGGTCCGTTATCCGCAGTGTCCGTGCTGCGTGATTAATGGGGCGACGCTCTGCTTCATTCAGGGAATGGGACCGCGGACGAGAGAGGAGAAGCCGCGGAGAATACCGAGACTACGACCGCAGCCGAAGAGAGAGGTTCACCCCACCGCGACATGAGATGAGCCCCCCGCAAAAACGCATGAGGAGAGACTGGTGAGAGCGGAGCCGGCCACCCACCGGCCTGTGCGTCGCCCTGTGGTGGGGACGGGTGGGGCCTGTGCGCCGCCTCCCCCTGTGGTTGGGCCTGTGCGCCGCCTTCCCCCTGTGGTGGGGGACGGGTGGGGCCTGTGCGCCGCCTTCCCCCTGTGGTGGGGGACGGGTGGGGCCTGTGCGCCGCCTTCCCCCTGTGGTGGGGGACGGGTGGGGCCTGTGCGCCGCCTTCCCCCTGTGGTGGGGGACGGGTGGGGCCTGTGTGCCGCCTTCCCCCTGTGGTGGGGGACGGGTGGGGCCTGTGTGCCGCCTTCCCCCTGTGGTGGGGGACGGGTGGGGCCTGTGTGCCGCCTTCCCCCTGTGGTGGGGGACGGGTGGGGCCTGTGCGCCGCCTTCCCCCTGTGGTGGGGGACGGGTGGGGCCTGTGCGCCGCCTTCCCCCTGTGGTGGGGGACGGGTGGGGCCTGTGCGCCGCCTTCCCCCTGTGGTGGGGGACGGGTGGGGCCTGTGCGCCGCCCCTGCGAGTTCTCAGGCTTTTGTTGATGATGAGGTGTATTCTCTTTCAGGGATGACCATAATTCGGACCCGTACCACAGCGGCTATGACATGCAGTACTCCGGCTCGTCGGGCGCCCCTGCGTACGGTCCTCCACAGCCCTGGGCTCACCCAGAAATGCATGTCATGCAACATCATGGGATCCCCATACAGGCCAGGTAAGAGCCCCGACCTCGTCACGTGTGGCGTGTCCCCTGTACTTATATATCGTATACTCCTGCTTTATATCCTCCCTCAGGCTGGGGAACCTCCATGATGTGGACATGGGTACTCCGGCGCCGGTTATGAAGACTTTTAAGGAATTCCTGCTGTCCCTGGAGGACACTGTGGATGAGACTGAGGCGGTGCGCCGCTACAACGAGTACAAGATGGAGTTCAGGCGGCAGCAGATGCAGGACTTCTTCCTGGCACATAAAGACGAGGAGTGGTATGTGACCCCCGAGTAATATCAACCCGTCCTCTGGTGTTGTCCTCCTCCCCTCTCCCTCCCTGCTACCCTCGATTTCTACTTTCTGGTCCTTTTCTCTCTTGTCCCTCCTCGCTGCCTCCTCCTTGGTGGTCTCCCCCCTCTCCTCTCTCTGCCTCTTCCTTAGTGGTCTACTCCTCTCTCTGCCTCCTCCTTTGTGGTGGTCTCCCCCTCTCCTCTCTCTGCCTCCTCCTTTTATGGTGGTCTACCCCTTTCCTCTCTCTGCCTCCTCCTTTTGTCGTGGTCTACCCCTTTCCTCTCTCTGCCTCCTCCTTTTGTCGTGGTCTACCCCTTTCCTCTCTCTGCCTCCTCCTTTTGTCGTGGTCTACCCCTTTCCTCTCTCTGCCTCCTCCTTTTGTCGTGGTCTACCCCTTTCTTCTCTCTGCCTCCTCCTTTTGTCGTGGTCTACCCCTTTCCTCTCTCTGCCTCCTCCTTTTGTCGTGGTCTACCCCTTTCCTCTCTCTGCCTCCTCCTTTTGTCGTGGTCTACCCCTTTCCTCTCTCTGCCTCCTCCTTTTGTCGTGGTCTACCCCTTTCCTCTCTCTGCCTCCTCCTTTTGTCGTGGTCTACCCCTTTCTTCTCTCTGCCTCCTCCTTTTGTCGTGGTCTACCCCTTTCCTCTCTCTGCCTCCTCCTTTTGTCGTGGTCTACCCCTTTCCTCTCTCTGCCTCCTCCTTTTGTCGTGGTCTACCCCTTTCCTCTCTCTGCCTCCTCCTTTTGTCGTGGTCTACCCCTTTCCTCTCTCTGCCTCCTCCTTTTGTCGTGGTCTACCCCTTTCTTCTCTCTGCCTCCTCCTTTTGTCGTGGTCTACCCCTTTCCTCTCTCTGCCTCCTCCTTTTGTCGTGGTCTACCCCTTTCCTCACTCTGCCTCCTCCTTTGTGGTGGTCTCCCCCTCTCCTCTCTCTGCCTCCTCCTTTGTGGTGGTCTCCCCCTCTCCTCTCTCTACCTCCTCCTTTTGTCGTGGTCTACCCCTTTCTTCTCTCTGCCTCCTCCTTTTGTCGTGGTCTACCCCTTTCTTCTCTCTGCCTCCTCCTTTTGTCGTGGTCTACCCCTTTCTTCTCTCTGCCTCCTCCTTTTGTCGTGGTCTACCCCTTTCTTCTCTGTGCCTCCTCCTTTTGTCGTGGTCTACCCCTTTCTTCTCTGTGCCTCCTCCTTTTGTCGTGGTCTACCCCTTTCTTCTCTGTGCCTCCTCCTTTTGTCGTGGTCTACCCCTTTCTTCTCTCTGC
This sequence comes from Phyllobates terribilis, assembly GCF_046119375.1. NCBI lineage: Eukaryota > Metazoa > Chordata > Amphibia > Anura > Dendrobatidae > Phyllobates > Phyllobates terribilis. The sequence goes on from NW_027362771.1 coordinate 645,699,831, forward strand.
CTCCTCCTTTTGTCGTGGTCTACCCCTTTCTTCTCTCTGCCTCCTCCTTTTGTCGTGGTCTACCCCTTTCTTCTCTCTGCCTCCTCCTTTTGTCGTGGTCTACCCCTTTCCTCTCTCTGCCTCCTCCTTTTGTCGTGGTCTACCCCTTTCCTCTCTCTGCCTCCTCCTTTTGTCGTGGTCTACCCCTTTCTTCTCTCTGCCTCCTCCTTTTGTCGTGGTCTACCCCTTTCTTCTCTCTGCCTCCTCCTTTTGTCGTGGTCTACCCCTTTCTTCTCTCTGCCTCCTCCTTTTGTCGTGGTCTACCCCTTTCTTCTCTCTGCCTCCTCCTTTTGTCGTGGTCTACCCCTTTCTTCTCTCTGCCTCCTCCTTTTGTCGTGGTCTACCCCTTTCTTCTCTCTGCCTCCTCCTTTTGTCGTGGTCTACCCCTTTCTTCTCTCTGCCTCCTCCTTTTGTCGTGGTCTACCCCTTTCTTCTCTCTGCCTCCTCCTTTTGTCGTGGTCTACCCCTTTCCTCTCTCTGCCTCCTCCTTTTGTCGTGGTCTACCCCTTTCCTCTCTCTGCCTCCTCCTTTTGTCGTGGTCTACCCCTTTCTTCTCTCTGCCTCCTCCTTTTGTCGTGGTCTACCCCTTTCTTCTCTCTGCCTCCTCCTTTTGTCGTGGTCTACCCCTTTCCTCTCTCTGCCTCCTCCTTTTGTCGTGGTCTACCCCTTTCCTCTCTCTGCCTCCTCCTTTTGTCGTGGTCTACCCCTTTCCTCTCTCTGCCTCCTCCTTTTGTCGTGGTCTACCCCTTTCTTCTCTCTGCCTCCTCCTTTTGTCGTGGTCTACCCCTTTCCTCTCTCTGCCTCCTCCTTTTGTCGTGGTCTACCCCTTTCCTCTCTCTGCCTCCTCCTTTTGTCGTGGTCTACCCCTTTCCTCACTCTGCCTCCTCCTTTGTGGTGGTCTCCCCCTCTCCTCTCTCTGCCTCCTCCTTTGTGGTGGTCTCCCCCTCTCCTCTCTCTACCTCCTCCTTTTGTCGTGGTCTACCCCTTTCTTCTCTCTGCCTCCTCCTTTTGTCGTGGTCTACCCCTTTCTTCTCTCTGCCTCCTCCTTTTGTCGTGGTCTACCCCTTTCTTCTCTCTGCCTCCTCCTTTTGTCGTGGTCTACCCCTTTCTTCTCTCTGCCTCCTCCTTTTGTCGTGGTCTACCCCTTTCTTCTCTCTGCCTCCTCCTTTTGTCGTGGTCTACCCCTTTCTTCTCTCTGCCTCCTCCTTTTGTCGTGGTCTACCCCTTTCCTCTCTCTGCCTCCTCCTTTTGTCGTGGTCTACCCCTTTCCTCTCTCTGCCTCCTCCTTTTGTCGTGGTCTACCCCTTTCTTCTCTCTGCCTCCTCCTTTTGTCGTGGTCTACCCCTTTCCTCTCTCTGCCTCCTCCTTTTGTCGTGGTCTACCCCTTTCCTCTCTCTGCCTCCTCCTTTTGTCGTGGTCTACCCCTTTCCTCTCTCTGCCTCCTCCTTTTGTCGTGGTCTACCCCTTTCCTCTCTCTGCCTCCTCCTTTTGTCGTGGTCTACCCCTTTCCTCTCTCTGCCTCCTCCTTTTGTCGTGGTCTACCCCTTTCCTCTCTCTGCCTCCTCCTTTTGTCGTGGTCTACCCCTTTCCTCTCTCTGCCTCCTCCTTTTGTCGTGGTCTACCCCTTTCCTCTCTCTGCCTCCTCCTTTTGTCGTCCTCTACTCTCTCTCTGTTGCCCCCCCCCTCCCCTACTGTCATCGTCCTCTCATTCCCCGGCTGTCATTGTCGTCCTCTCTCTCTCTCTGGCTCCCCCTCTCCTCTCTCTCTCTGGCTCCCCCTCTTTCTCTCTCTCTCTCTCTCTCTCTCTCTGGCTCCCCCTCTTTCTCTCTCTCTCTGGCTCCCCCTCTTTCGCTCTTTCGCTCTCCCTCTCCTCTCTCGCTCGCTCTCCCTCTCCTCTCTCGCTCGCTCCCCCTCTCCTCTCTCGCTCGCTCCCCCTCTCCTCTCTCGCTCGCTCCCCCTCTCCTCTCTCGCTCGCTCCCCCTCTCCTCTCTCGCTCGCTCCCCCTCTCCTCTCTCGCTCGCTCCCCCTCTCCTCTCTCGCTCGCTCGCTCGCTCCCCCTCTCCTCTCTCGCTCGCTCCCCCTCTCCTCTCTCGCTCGCTCCCCCTCTCCTCTCTCGCTCGCTCCCCCTCTCCTCTCTCGCTCGCTCCCCCTCTCCTCTCTCGCTCGCTCCCCCTCTCCTCTCTCGCTCGCTCCCCCTCTCCTCTCTCGCTCGCTCCCCCTCTCCTCTCTCGCTCGCTCCCCCTCTCCTCTCTCGCTCGCTCCCTCCCCCCCCTCTCCCCCCTCTCCCTCTCCCTCTCTCTCCCCCCTCTCTCCCCCCTCTCTCCCCCCTCTCCCCCCCTCTCTCCCCCCTCTCTCCCCCCCTCTCTCTCCTCCCCCTCTCTCCCCCCTCTCTCCCCCCTCTCTCCCCCCTCTCTCCCCCCTCTCTCCCCCTCTCTCCCCCCTCTCTCCCCCCTCTCTCCCCCCTCTCTCCCCCCTCTCTCCCCCCTCTCTCCCCCCTCTCTCCCCCCTCTCTCCCCCCTCTCTCCCCCCTCTCTCCCCCCTCTCTCCCCCCTCTCTCCCCCCTCTCTCCCCCCTCTCTCCCCCCTCTCTCCCCCCTCTCTCCCCCCTCTCTCCCCCCTCTCTCCCCCCTCTCTCCCCCCTCTCTCCCCCCTCTCTCCCCCCTCTCTCCCCCCTCTCTCCCCCCTCTCTCCCCCCTCTCTCCCCCCTCTTCCCTCTCTCCCCCCTCTTCCCTCTCTCCCCCCTCTTCCCTCTCTCCCCCCTCTTCCCTCTCTCCCCCCTCTTCCCTCTCTCCCCCCTCTTCCCTCTCTCCCCCCTCTTCCCCCTCTTCCCTCTCTCCCCCCTCTTCCCTCTCTCCCCCCTCTTCCCTCTCTCCCCCCTCTTCCCTCTCTCCCCCCTCTTCCCTCTCCCCCCTCTTCCCCCTCTTCCCTCTCTCCCCCCTCTTCCCTCTCTCCCCCCTCTTCCCTCTCTCCCCCCTCTTCCCTCTCTCCCCCCTCTTCCCTCTCTCCCCTCTCTCCCCCCTCTTCCCTCTCTCCCCCCTCTTCCCTCTCTCCCCCCTCTTCCCTCTCTCCCCCCTCTTCCCTCTCTCCCCCCTCTTCCCTCTCTCCCCCCTCTTCCCTCTCTCCCCCCTCTTCCCTCTCTCCCCCCTCTTCCCTCTCTCCCCCCTCTTCCCTCTCTCCCCCCTCTTCCCTCTCTCCCCCCTCTTCCCTCTCTCCCCCCTCTTCCCTCTCTCCCCCCTCTTCCCTCTCTCCCCCCTCTTCCCTCTCTCCCCCCTCTTCCCCCTCTTCCCTCTCTCCCCCCTCTTCCCTCTCTCCCCCCTCTTCCCCCTCTTCCCTCTCTCCCCCCTCTTCCCTCTCTCCCCCCTCTTCCCTCTCTCCCCCCTCTTCCCTCTCTCCCCCCTCTTCCCTCTCTCCCCCCTCTTCCCTCTCTCCCCCCTCTTCCCTCTCTCCCCCCTCTTCCCTCTCTCCCCCCTCTTCCCTCTCTCCCCCCTCTTCCCTCTCTCCCCCCTCTTCCCCCTCTCCCCCCTCTTCCCCCTCTTCCCTCTCTCCCCCCTCTTCCCTCTCTCCCCCCTCTTCCCTCTCTTCCCCCCTCTTCCCTCTCTTCCCCCCTCTTCCCTCTCTTCCCCCCTCTTCCCTCTCTTCCCCCCTCTTCCCTCTCTTCCCCCCTCTTCCCTCTCTTCCCCCCTCTTCCCTCTCTTCCCCCCTCTTCCCTCTCTTCCCCCCTCTTCCCTCTCTTCCCCCCTCTTCCCTCTCTTCCCCCCTCTTCCCTCTCTTCCCCCCTCTTCCCTCTCTTCCCCCCTCTTCCCTCTCTTCCCCCCTCTTCCCTCCCTCTCTCCCCTCTCTCCCCCCCTTCTCTCCCTCTCTCCCCTCTCTCCCCCCTTCTCTCCCTCTCTCCCCCCTTCTCTCCCTCTTTCCCCCCCCTTCTCTCCCTCTTTCCCCCCCCTTCTCTCCCTCTTTCCCCCCCCTTCTCTCCCTCTTTCCCCCCCCCTTCTCTCCCTCTTTCCCCCCCCTTCTCTCCCTCGACTCTCTCTCTGGCTCCCCCCTCCCCGGCTGTCGTCGTCCTCTCCTCTGTGTCCTCCCTTCTCTCATCTCTCTCTGGCTCCCCCCTCCTCTTCTCTCCTCTCTCTCTGGCTCCTCCCTCAGCTCCTCCTCTCCTCTCTCTCTGGCTCCCCCCTCCCCGGCTGTTGTCGTCGTCCTCTCCTCTGTGTCCTCCCTTCTCTCATCTCTCTCTGGCTCCCCCCTCCCCGGCTGTCGTCGTCGTCCTCTCCTCTGTGTCCTCCCTTCTCTCATCTCTCTCTGGCTCCCCCCTCCTCTTCTCTCCTCTCTCTCTGGCTCCTCCCTCAGCTCCTCCTCCTCTCTCTCTGGCTCCCCCCTCCCCGGCTGTCGTCGTCGTCCTCTCCTCTGTGTCCTCCCTTCTCTCATCTCTCTCTGGCTCCCCCCTCCTCTTCTCTCCTCTCTCTCTGGCTCCTCCCTCAGCTCCTCCTCTCCTCTCTCTCTGGCTCCCCCCTCCCCGGCTGTTGTCGTCGTCCTCTCCTCTGTGTCCTCCTTTCTCTCATCTCTCTCTGGCTCCCCCCTCCTCTTCTCTCCTCTCTCTGGCTCCTCCCTCATCTCCTCCTCTCCTCTCTATCTGGCTCCCCCCTCCCCGGCTGTCGTCGTCGTCTCTTCTGTGTCCTCCCTTCTCTCATCTCTCTCTGGCTCCTCCTCTCCTCTCTCTCTCTGGCTCCCCCCTCCCCGGCTGTCGTCGTCGTCCTCTCCTCTGTGTCCTCCCTTCTCTCATCTCTCTCTGGCTCCCCCCTCCTCTTCTCTCCTCTCTCTGGCTCCTCCCTCATCTCCTCCTCTCCTCTCTATCTGGCTCCCCCCTCCCCGGCTGTCGTCGTCGTCTCTTCTGTGTCCTCCCTTCTCTCATCTCTCTCTGGCTCCTCCTCTCCTCTCTCTCTGGCTCCCCCCTCCCCGGCTGTCGTCGTCGTCTCTTCTGTGTCCTCCCTTCTCTCATCTCTCTCTGGCTCCTCCTCTCCTCTCTCTCTCTGGCTCCCCCCTCCCCGGCTGTCGTCGTCGTCCTCTCCTCTGTGTCCTCCCTTCTCTCATCTCTCTCTGGCTCCCCCCTCCTCTTCTCTCTCTGGCTCCTCCTTCAGCTCTTCCTCCTCTCTGTCTGGCTCCCCCCTCCCCGGCTGTCGTCGTCGTCCTCTCCTCTGTGTCCTCCCTTCTCTCCTCTCTCTCTGGCTCCCCCCTCCTCTTCTCTCATCTCTCTCTGGCTCCTCCCTCAGCTCCTCCTCTCCTCTCTCTCTGGCTCCCCCCTCCCCGGCTGTCGTCGTCGTCCTCTCCTCTGTGTCCTCCCTTCTCTCATCTCTCTCTGGCTCCCCCCTCCTCTTCTCTCTCTGGCTCCTCCTTCAGCTCTTCCTCCTCTCTGTCTGGCTCCCCCCTCCCCGGCTGTCGTCGTCGTCCTCTCCTCTGTGTCCTCCCTTCTCTCCTCTCTCTCTGGCTCCCCCCTCCTCTTCTCTCATCTCTCTCTGGCTCCTCCCTCAGCTCCTCCTCTCCTCTCTCTCTGGCTCCCCCCTCCCCGGCTGTCGTCGTCGTCCTCTCCTCTGTGTCCTCCCTTCTCTCATCTCTCTCTGGCTCCTCCCTCAGCTCCTCCTCTCCTCTCTCTCTGGCTCCCCCCTCCCCGGCTGTCGTCGTCGTCCTCTCCTCTGTGTCCTCCCTTCTCTCATCTCTCTCTGGCTCCCTCCTCCTCTTCTCTCCTCTCTCTCTGGCTCCTCCCTCAGCTCCTCCTCTCCTCTGGCTCCCCCCCCTCCCCGGCTGTCGTGTCCCTCGTGTGGCCCCCGTGTGTGATGACTTGATGATACCTGTGATTTGATGTTGGCTGTTTTCTCCGCTTTTCTCCTTCTCTGAAGACGCTCCAGGTGCAGCCGCCGTCCTCCTTCTGGCGCCGCGTCGTTTTGTTTTTTTCCCTCGGTTCGCGCTTTTTCCGCTGGTAGTCAGTCAGGATTTCTTGTTTTCTTTAGTTTCTGATGTCTGAGGTTAGAAAGTCAGAACCGTAAGCCCCAAATCTCCAGGAAATGTTATATACCGAAACGTCTGCCCGGTGCCGAGCAGGTAACGCTGGGGGTGGAGCCTGCTGTCTGATCAGCCGCTGTGTACGGGGGTGGGGCTGCTGGGGGCGGGGCCACAGTATGGGAGGAGCAAAAGGTGGTATACTCCAGTAACAGCCAGAGCTGCCGCCACATCGTGTCTTGTCCTTCAGTCACATCCAGAGCTGCCGTCACTATTCTCCTGTTACATCATTTGAGCTCTAGTTATGACCGGAGCTGCAGCAAGCCCGTGATGTACAGAGGCAGCAGGTCGGCGCTGGCACTTGGCGTCTTGCTGTTTGTGCTCCAGGACACCGGCAGAGTGGTGGATGCAGCTCTGACTGTGACTGGAGTATAGCCAAGTTCCTCTTGGATATGGGGGGGGGCTGCGCCGCTGGTTAATGTCAATGTTGTGATTGCAGGTGTAGATGTACAGTGCTGTGAAAGTGTTCGCCCCCTTCGTGATTTCTTATTCTTTTCCATGTTTGTCACTTAAATGTTTCAGATCACAAAACAAATGTAAATATTATAGAAAGATAACACAAGTAACCACAAAATGCAGTTTGTAAATGAAGGTCTTTATTATTAAGGGAAAAAGAAATCCAAACCTCCAGGGTCCTGTGTGATAAAATGATTGGTCCCTAAACCTAATAACTGGCTGCGCCCTCAGCAGCAACAACTGCTATCCAGCGTTTTCGATTACTGGCAATGAGTCTTTACAACGCTCTGGAGGAATTTTAGCTGCTCATCGTTGCAAGATTGTTGTAATTCAGCCACATTGGAGAGTTTCCAAGCATGAACCGCCTTTGTAAGGTCTGGCCTCAGCAGCTCAAACTGATTAAGGTCAGGACTTTGACTAGGCCACTCCAAAGTCTTCATTTTGTTTTTCTTCAGCCATTCAGAGGTGGACTTGCTGGTCTGTTTTGGATCATTGTCCTGCTTCATTACCCAAGTGCTCTTCAGCTTGAGGTCCTGAACAGATTATCCAGACATTCTTCTTCAGGATTTTTTGGTAGACAGCAGAATTCATGGTTCCATTTACCACAGCAAGTCTTTCAGGTCCTGAAGCAGAAAAACAGCCTCAGACCATCACACTACCACCACCATATTTTACTGTTGGTATGATGATCCTTTTCTGAAATGCTGTTACTTCTACGCCAGATGTAATGGGACATACACCTTCCAAAAAGTTCAACTTTTGTCTCGTCTGTCCGCAGAGTATTCTCCCAAAACTCTTGGAGATCATCAAATGTTTTCTGGCAAAACTGAGATGAGCCTTTATGTTCTCTTTGCTCGGCAGTGGTTTTCGTCTTGTTGAGTCATGAACACTGACCTTAGCTGAGGCAAGTGAGGCCTGCAGTTGTTTGGATGTTGTGGGGTCTTTTGTGACCTCTTGGATGAGTGGTCTCTGCGCTCTTGGGGTAATTCTGGTTGGCCGGTCGCTCCTGGGAAGGTTCACCACTCTTTCATATTTTCACCATTTGTGGTTCACTGGCGTCCCAAAGCTTTAGAAATGGCTTTATAACCTTTTCCAGACTGATAGATCTCAATTACTTTGTTTCTCATTTGTTCCTGAATTTCTTTGGATCACAGCATGATGGTCTAGCTTTGGAAGATCTTTTGGTCTCCTTCACTTTGTCAGGCAGGTCCTATTTGTGATTTCTTGATTGAGAACAGGTGTGGCAGTAATCAGGCCTGTGTGTGGCTAGGGAAATTGTACTCCGCTTCCCAAAGTTGTGATAAACCACAGTTAATTGGTTTTATGGGGGACTATCACTTTTTTTCACGCAGGCCCCTGGAGGTTTGGATTTCTTTTTCCCTTAATAACAAAGACCTTCATTTATAAACTGCATTTTGTGTGATCTTTGTCTAATATTTTTTTTGTGATCTGAAACATTTAAGTGACAAATATGGAAAAGAATAAGAAATCAGGAAGGGGGCGAACACTTTTTCACACCACTGTATGTGGCGCCCCCTGCTGCAGCATGGTGTCCCCTGCGGCTCCAGTCGTGGGCAGTGTCAGGGCGCAGGGCCGTAGTGATGGGGCTGGTGACTGTGACCTCCTGGACTTCATTGTCTCATTGTCTTCTTCTCTCTCCCCATCGCCATCCCTCCCCTACCCTCCATCGTCCCTCCATCTGTCGCCCGCGTTTTCTCCTCAGGTTCCGATCGAAGTATCACCCGGATGAGGTGGGCCGCCATCGGCAGGAGTCGCAGGCGGCGCTGCGCAACAGACTGAACTCCTTCCTTTACTTAATGGAGAACAGCTGGTTAAACGAGATCCTGCTGGACATGGAGAAGGCACCGTCCATCATCAAACTGCTGGACGCAGGTAACGAGACGGCGGAAATGGGGGCCACAGGCCCAGAACGGCCCCCCAATGTCCGCAATCTGATCTATCATCCCTTTAAGTCGGATTCTTTATTTTTACTACTTGCAGCCGTTATAAAGATGGAAGGAGGAACAGAGGTTGACCTGAAGATCCTCGACGAGGAAGAAGAGCAAGCAAAACGTGAGGCTGCAAAGAAAGAGGAGGCCCGGACCACTGAGGGGCAGAGCAAGCCCCCAGAAGAGAAGGAGGCGCCAGCTAAGGTGAGGCGGTGAAGGTGGGGCGGGATGTGGGAGGAGAGTCGGAGCTAACAATTGTTGGGCCTATGTACAGGTGGAGCCGGAGAAGGAGCCTGAAGAAGAGGCGAAACCACCAAAACCAGAGGAGGAGGTGGTGGTGGTGAAGGAAGAAAAAAAGGTGGAGAAGGAGGAGCCGGAGCGCGAGAACAGGAAAGTAAGTGTTAGTGTGCCGCTCCCGAGCTTAGGCCTTCTCCCGCCGCCGGCCCGCGGAGCCTGAGAGCGATCAGCTGCAGCCCGGACTTCCTCTCATGTCCTCTTTGTCTGAAGGCGGAGACAGTGACACCAGTGTTGATTGGGCATTTTAATCAAGGGGTTGTCCAAGTAGTGGACAATCCCTTTTAAGGCTGTGCCCGCCCTCGCTCATCTTTCTGTTCTTTCGCAGTCCACCAAAAGAAAGAGGAAGCGGAGCGGAGACAGTGACGACGGCAGCGACTCAGAGTCCGGATCTGGTTCTGAGCCTGGAAGCCCCAAACCAGAGAATGAAGAGAGACCAAACGGCCGAGGTGAGTCCTGCGGGGAGCTACGGTCACGTGACCCGGGAGGGGGTGGCAGCTACGGTCACGTGACCCGGGAGGGGGTGGCAGCTACGGTCACGTGACCCGGGAGGGGGTGGCAGCTACAGTCACGTGACCCGGCGCGGTAATCGGTTCTGTGGATCGTCACCCTGGTGTCTCCCGACAGAAGCATCTCCCAAAGAAGAAGATGAAAAACCCAAAGAGAAGCCGAAGGAGGAGATCGTGAAGCCTCGACCGCTGCACAAGACCTGCTCCCTCTTCATAAGGAACGTCGCCCCCAACATCTCCAAGGCTGAAATCACTGCGGTGAGTGTCAGAAACAGCCAGCAGAACAGTGAGCGCAGCTCTGGAGTATAATACAAGTGCTGTCTCTTTCTTCCTCATTGATGCTTTACACTGCAGTCCTGCTCATCCTAATTACTTTCTTTCCTTGCAGCTGTGTAAGAGGTATACTGGTTTCCTGCGGGTGGCGCTGTCTGATCCTCAGCCTGAGAGAAGGTGAGAGGGTGACTTTCTCGGGGGGTTGTGTGCGGTGTCCTTCCACATCGGTGACCTTTCTTGCTGTCCCCTTTAGGTTTCTGCGGAAAGGCTACGTGACGTTCGATCGGGGGGTGAACATCAAGGAGATCTGCTGGAACCTGCAGAATATCCGGGTGCGGCCCGTTCTGGTCCTAGAGTTAAAGCTGTACCGCCCCTTTTTTGCTCACCCATCTATGTGTCTTGCAGCTTCGCGAGTGTGAGCTGAGCCCGGTGGTGAACCGAGAGCTGTCCTGGAGGATCCGGCACGTAAGCGGGATCACGCAGCACCGGCCCATCCTGCGCAACGACATCAAGCTGGCGGCTAGGCTCATCCACGCCCTGGACGAGCGCGGGCAGCTGTGGAAGGAGGCGCAGGACGGGGAGGTGCGGCTGCCGGTCCCGGGGTGAAGGGATTGGAGGTGCGGCTGCCGGTCCCGGGGTGGGGGGGGATTGGAGGTGCGGCTGCCGGTCCCGGGGTGGGGGGGGATTGGAGGTGCGGCTGCCGGTCCCGGGGTGGGGGGGGATTGGAGGTGCGGCTGCCGGTCCCGGGGTGAAGGGATTGGAGGTGCGGCTGCCGGTCCCGGGGTGGGGGGGATTGGAGGTGCGGCTGCCGGTCCCGGGGTGGGGGGGATTGGAGGTGCGGCTGCCGGTCCCGGGGTGGGGGGGGATTGGAGGTGCGGCTGCCGGACTGCTAGTCCCTGGGGGGGATTGGAGGTGCGGCTGCCGGACTGCTAGTCCCTGGGGGGGAGGGGCGGCTGGTCTGCAGTCGCCCTCTCACGGTTTTGACTGTTTATTTCCTGCCAGGAAGTCACCGCCCAGAATCCAATACTGAAAAACATCACCGATTATCTGATCGATGAGGTCAGCGCTGAAGAGGAGGACCTGCTGTGGGGGGCCGGGAGGACTTCTGGAGCGGAGCCCCCTAAGGAAGGGAACCCCACGGAGATCAGCGTGGAGCGAGACGACAAGCTCATTAAGGTGCGGAGGCCAGCCTGGCCCAGAGAGCTGTGGGGAGCTTCACCCTCTGCACTCAGGGAGCTTAGGTTAGGTGTAGAATTACTGGGTGGTGGATCGGCCATGACACTTAACCCTTCACATCCCAGGTCCTGGACAAGCTGCTCCTGTATCTGCGCATTGTTCACTCCGTCGACTACTACATCAACTGCGACTACGCCAGCGAGGACGAGATGCCGACGCGCTGTGGGATCATGCACGTGCGAGGACCCATCCCGCCCAATCGCGTTTCCCACAGAGAAGGTAATTTCACCTCATCCTCCATCCTCAGTATCTCTGCTTCCTGCGGGTGGAGATGACTCACAGCTGAGGGTTTGTTACTGACTTCTCTAGTCCTGGAGCACTGACACACTGTAACAAAGCATCAGCTGTGAGCAGGAAGAGGTAGGGAAGGCATCCTGGCAGGAAGCAGAGATGTGATTGGACGGAGCCGCAGTCACATGACCCTCTCCCGTCAGTGGCGGACTGGCAGAAGACGTTTGAGGAGAAGCTGGCCCCGCTGTTCGCCGTGCGGGAGACGCTGTCCGAGGAGGAGGCCGTGAAGGTCGGGAAGAAGGACCCCGAGCAGGAGGTGGAGAAGTTTGTGACGGCGAACACCCAGGAGCTGGGCAAGGAGAAGTGGCTGTGCCCGCTGAGCGGCAAGAAGTTCAAGGTACCGCGGAGGGTCCCGAGACCCGGGCACCAGGGGTCCCGCCGGCACTAACCACCCGTCCTCCGCAGGGGCCCGAGTTTGTACGGAAGCACATCTACAATAAGCACGCTGAGAAGATCGAGGAGGTGAAGAAGGAGGTCGTGTTCTTCAACAACTTCCTGATGGACAGCAAGCGGCCCGCCCTGCCCGAGGTCAAGCCCATCCAGGCCCCCGTAGCCGGGCAAGGTAGGTCTGCCGCGGGGGAGGGGGTCACTGCCCGGGGTTCCCATAAGTCTGTATCGCTCTGCGGGGGGCACTCCTCTGTGCGGTCTGATTCTTGGCTTCTCCTGCAGGCTTGGCCCCGGGGCTGCTGTACCCTCACCAGGCCCCCCAGGCTCTCCTGCCATACGGGCAGCCTCGCCCGCCAGTCCTGGGTTACGGAGGTAGGTTTGGTTGTTTTGGGGGTCTCTTCTGGGGGTTGTACCTGTATAACGCTCGGCCTCTTCTCCAGCAGCGCCCCAATTCCCTCCCAATCCTTACGGCGCAGGGCGAGGATATGATGCATTCAGGGGTCAGGGCGGCGTCTACCCCGGGAAACCCCGAAACCGGTGAGTACTGAGCCGCCAGCGCTGCCCCCTCCTCCGCCCGCGTGCAGTACTGACCTCCCTCGCCCACAGGCTGTTGAGAGGAGACCCCCGCTCCATCATCGAGTACCGAGACCTGGACGCTCCTGACGACGTGGATTTCTTTTAACTCCTGCGTTTGAGATGCGGCCCCCCTCTCTCCTGTCAGCGCTGCCCGCCGTCTGGTATTACCGCCGTCGGGTATTACCGCCGTCTCCTCCAGTCATTACCTTGCTTTTTTCGGGACTTCACGTGCTGTTGGTTCAGATCAATAAACCTTTTTTTTTTTTTTCTCTCCCTGACATTGTGATGGGGGAGAAGGATATGGCGGCTGTAATATTTTATAATAAACGTGTAACTATTGGCGCTGTGTAACGTCTGTTATTATATAAAGGGAAAACAACCGATCATGCCTCGAGCCACCAGAGGGCAGCAGAGAGGAGAGCGGATACTCGTACGACCACAAGATGGCGATGAAGACCCTGCCAATAACACTCCTACATAGTAGAGACGAGCGAGCGCTAAAATGCCGGAGCGCTCCTTACTCGCCTTGAGCAATTCCTAATGCTCGGACGCTCGTTTCAAGTAACCAGTATAATGGGAGTCAAAGAGGTCTTGGGGGGGGGGACAGTGAAAATGTGCTAATGGACGGAGAACATCATGGGGAAGACCCCCAAAAGCATCTGACTCCCAGATCGCCGCTGGGAACAATGGCGTCACACTTTTACTCCCCTTTACCCCCGAGGGTAGTTTGCAACTTTGAAGTGTCTTTGTCAGAAAATACCCAAAAGTGACACCATTCTAAAAACTGCACCCTTCAAAAAGACCCCAAAAGTTGTTGTGCAATTTCTCCTGTGTACGCTGATACCTTCATATGTGGGGGGAAAACTACTGTTTGGGTGCATGGCAGGGCTCAGAAGGGAAGGAGCGCTTTAAGGAACTTATTTAGATGTGTGCTGAGCACTTTGAACCCTTAACTGTTTTGGAAAAGTTTATAACTTAGAGCCGTGAAAATTTTTTTTTCCCCACAAAAACTATTTTAGCTGCAATTTTTTTTTTTTTTTTTTCACGAGGGTACCAGGAGAAATTGGACCCCTAAAGTTGTGTAATTTCTCCTGAGTACGCCGATACACCATATGTGGGGGAAAGCCATTGTTTGGGCGCACGGCAGGGCTCGGAAGGGAAGGAGTGACACTTTGGAATGCAGATTTTGATGGAATTGGCTGCAGGCGTCATGTCCTGTTTTCAGAGCCCCTGATGTCCCCAAACAGTGGAAATGCCCTACAAGTGCCTCATTCTTGGAAACTAGACCCCCCCCCCCCAATGAATTTATCTAGATGTGTGGTGAGCACCTTGAACCTCCAGGTGCTTCACAGAAAATTATAATGTTGACTTGTGAAAATTAAAAAAAAACAACACATTTTTTTCCACAAAAATGTTAAATATTTTCACAGGGGTAACAGGATAAATTGGACCTCAAAATCTGTTGTCCAATTCCTTCTGAGTATGCTGATACCCCATGTGTTGGAGAAAACTACTGGTTGGGTGCATGTCAGGGCTCAGAAGGGAAGGAGTGACGCTTTTGAATGCAGACTTTGATGGAATGGTCTGCGGGTGTCATGTCACGTTTTCAGAGCCCCTGATGAGCCTAAAGAGTGGAAATGCCCAACAAGTGCCCCTTTTTGGAACTGATACCTGATTTGTGAATTTTATAATGTAGTGTCATACGTCAGTTGTGTAGGACGACCTGACGAACACTACACAACTGACGTAGGACGACCTGACAAACACTACACAGCTGACGTAGGACGACCTGACAAGCACTACACAGCTGACGTAGGACGACCTGGCAAGCACTACACAGCTGACGTAGGACGACCTGGCAAGCACTACACAGCTGACGTAGGACGACCTGGCAAGCACTACACAGCTGACGTAGGACGACCTGGCAAGCACTACACAGCTGACGTAGGACGACCTGGCAAGCACTACACAGCTGACGTAGGACGACCTGACAAGCACTACACAGCTGACGTAGGACGACCTGACAAGCACTACGTCAGTTGTGTAGTGTTCGTCAGGTTGTCATACACCAGAAATTAATTTAGTAGTGCATGGAAGTATGGTACCTTCTGAAGCATTCTTTCATGCACAGGCCAGGTTTGTTGGGCAGTCGGCGCATTGGTAAGTGGTGTCCTTGTGTATTCCCCTTTTATAACACACTCGGCACCTCTTTTGTGACTTACCTTTTTTTTCCTGTTTGAGGGACCTCTCTTGGGGAAATTCTGGCCTGGTACAATTTGAGGTCCTTTAGTTCTGGAAGTACTGGGGTCCGCTCCGTCACCGCAGCCAAATATCAGGGCCTTGATAACTACCTCCTGGAACTGAAGGTATGACGTAGAAGTCTGGCCTGCACATTGTGACAGAAGGAAAGCGTTGTGCATTGCCATCTGAACGATGCTCACAGCCAGCTCCTTGTACCACAGCTCGGCCTTTCTCAAAGCACTTTACGTCTGGAAGACTTGATCAGAGAGATCAACTCCCCCCATGTACTTGCTATACCCCACTACAGTCTGGTTTGACGACCTGTGAAGAGGAACCTCTTACAGTGCTGAGGGTGCTGCCATCACCATGTATGGTGGTCAAGAGAAGGATATCCCTCTTGTCCTTGACCACCAGTAGGTGGTCTCTACATTTGGCTCTGCTCTCACCCCTTCTGAGCATCTGCCCAATTGGCGTCTTCGGGAGGCCTCTCTGATTTTTGTGGACAGTACTGCAGGCTGCGGTACTTCGCGCAGAGAGGGATGCTAGTATAAAAGTTATCCATGTAGATGTGATAACCTTTATCCACGCAATTTTCTTACTCCGAGAACAGGGGGGCATTCAGGGGGTTCAATCCGGGAGTCCTTCCCTTCGTAAACTCGTGAGTGTACCTTGAGGTGCTCTCACACAATTTATACAGCTTGATCCCGTACCGTGCCCTCTTACTGGGCAGGTACTGCTGGAATCCAAGCCGCCCCTTAAAATGGATCCACACAGATGTCCCTTTGGGGTACGTACTCTTCACCAAACTTGTTGAAGTGCTCGATGACTGGCTGAACTTTGAAAAGACTATCAAAGTTGGAGTCATCGCGTGGAGGACACCGTGCATTATCGTTGTAATGCAAGAACTTGTGGATGGCCTGAAAGCGTCTCCGGATCATAGCGAAACCCTGGAGTGTTATACAAAACGTCAACACTCCAGTATTGCCGAATTTCTGACTTCTTCAGGATCCACATATGAAGGACCAGACCCCAAAAACTTCATCATTTCTACTGCGTCTAAAAGAGACCAGTTAAAAAATGAGGGAGAGGTTTTGTTCCAAAAATTGATGAGCGTACAAATTAGTTAGGTCCACCATGAGATTTACAAAATCCTCAGAGAAAAAAACTGTGAAAAATTCTATTTCTGTGAGGTCGGTGGTGTCAAACTTGATTACTGATTCCGCCACGAAATCTGGAATCAGTGGCTGATAATTTTCGGGGGGGGGGGGGAGGTCCATACGGGGTCAGTATAAGGGGGCGCTGGTTCATCTTCTCTCCTGGGACGACTGCGTGGCCGTTCAGCAGCACCTGAGGTCGACGACGAGGAGTCAGAAAAATAAAGAAAGGTTGGATCCTCTCCCTCACTGTCAGTGTCGGAGGCAAGGAAAGCGTATGCCTCCTCCGCTGAATAGCGAGTTTGGGATGAGCGGGACATTTTCCTCGTATGCCTCCGCTGAATAGCGAGTTTGGGATGAGCGGGACATTTTCCTCGTATGCCTCCTCCGCTGAATAGCGAGTTTGGGATGAGCGGGACATTTTCCTCGTATGCCTCCTCCGCTGAATAGCGAGTTTGGGATGAGCGAGACATTTTCCTCGTATGCCTCCTCCGCTGAATAGCGAGTTTGGGATGAGCGAGACATTTTCCTCGTATGCCTCCTCCGCTGAATAGCGAGTTTGGGATGAGCGGGACATTTTCCTCGTATGCCTCCTCCACTGAATAGCGAGTTTGGGATGAGCGGGACATTTTCCTCGTATGCCTCCTCCGCTGAATAGCGAGTTTGGGATGAGCGGGACATTTTCCTCGTATGCCTCCTCCGCTGAATAGCGAGTTTGGGATGAGCGGGACATTTTCCTCGTATGCCTCCTCCGCTGAATAGCGAGTTTGGGATGAGCGGGACATTTTCCTCGTATGCCTCCTCCGCTGAATAGCGAGTTTGGGATGAGCGGGACATTTTCCTCGTATGCCTCCTCCGCTGAATAGCGAGTTTGGGATGAGCGGGACGTTTTCCTCGTATGCCTCCTCTGCTGAATAGCGAGTTTGGGATGAGCGGGACATTTTCCTATCACCCATGACAGTTCCTACAACGAGAGAGGGGATCTGCCCTACCAGGACAAGAAACCTACAGAATAAAAGGGCAGCGCCTCTCCACCAGCTCAGTTGGTTTCCTGTCCTTGAGGGGGGACCTTGTTAAAACGGCGGCAGAAGAAAGAAGAGAAGATTATTCCTGGACCTGAGCCGGTTGGTTTCCAGGTCGGACGGACGCGAGCAGCAGCCGCACCATTACCTTATGGTGGCCTGGCAGCCGTACATCCCGGTTGTGCAGGCGCAGGACGCTATGCAGGAAATCGCGCCCTAAGACGCACGCCGGTGAAAAAAGAAGTAACGGAGACCTATGTCTTCTAACATGTTTCCAGCTACTGTTTGTACCAGCCTGCGGCCCAGATGACGAGCGTACTGGAGGGTCCTTGATGGGAGAACTTAAGACAGGCTTACCTGTTGAAGATCCGGATATGACTGAGCAGTGCCCCTGTCTGGGGTCGGTAGATCCAGCTCTGCACGTCAGTGAGAGAGCAGCTGTAGAACTGCGCCCCTGTCTGGGGTCGGTAGATCCAGCTCTGCACGTCAGTGAGAGAGCAGCTGTAGAACTGCGCTCCTGTCTGGGGTCGGTAGATCCAGCTCTGCACGTCAGTGAGAGAGCAGCTGTAGAACTGCGCTCCTGTCTGGGGTCGGGAGATCCAGCTCTGCACGTCAGTGAGAGAGCAGCTGTAGAACTGCGCTCCTGTCTGGGGTCGGGAGATCCAGCTCTGCACGTCAGTGAGAGAGCAGCTGTAGAACTGCGCTCCTGTCTGGGGTCGGTAGATCCAGCTCTGCACGTCAGTGAGAGAGCAGCTGTAGAACTGCGCCCCTGTCTGGGGTCGGTAGATCCAGCTCTGCACGTCAGTGAGAGAGCAGCTGTAGAACTGCGCTCCTGTCTGGGGTCGCGAGATCCAGCTCTGCACGTCAGTGAGAGAGCAGCTGTAGAACTGCGCTCCTGTCTGGGGTCTGTAGATCCAGCTCTGCACGTCAGTGAGAGAGCAGCTGTAGAACTGCGCTCCTGTCTGGGGTCTGTAGATCCAGCTCTGCACGTCAGTGAGAGAGCAGCTGTAGAACTGCGCTCCTGTCTGGGGTCGGTAGATCCAGCTCTGCACGTCAGTGAGAGAGCAGCTGTAGAACTGCGCCCCTGTCTGGGGTCGGTAGATCCAGCTCTGCACGTCAGTGAGAGAGCAGCTGTAGAACTGCGCTCCTGTCTGGGGTCGGTAGATCCAGCTCTGCACGTCAGTGAGAGAGCAGCTGTAGAACTGCGCCCCTGTCTGGGGTCGGGAGATCCAGCTCTGCACGTCAGTGAGAGAGCAGCTGTAGAACTGCGCCCCTGTCTGGGGTCGGTAGATCCAGCTCTGCACGTCAGTGAGAGAGCAGCTGTAGAACTGCGCCCCTGTCTGGGGTCGGTAGATCCAGCTCTGCACGTCAGTGAGAGAGCAGCTGTAGAACTGCGCCCCTGTCTGGGGTCTGTAGATCCAGCTCTGCACGTCAGTGAGAGCAGCTGTAGAACTGCGCTCCTGTCTGGGGTCGGTAGATCCAGCTCTGCACGTCAGTGAGAGAGCAGCTGTAGAACTGCGCCCCTGTCTGGGGTCGGGAGATCCAGCTCTGCACGTCAGTGAGAGAGCAGCTGTAGAACTGCGCTCCTGTCTGGGGTCGGGAGATCCAGCTCTGCACGTCAGTGAGAGAGCAGCTGTAGAACTGCGCCCCTGTCTGGGGTCGGTAGATCCAGCTCTGCACGTCAGTGAGAGAGCAGCTGTAGAACTGCGCTCCTGTCTGGGGTCGGGAGATCCAGCTCTGCACGTCAGTGAGAGAGCAGCTGTAGAACTGTGCTCCTGTCTGGGGTCGGTAGATCCAGCTCTGCACGTCAGTGAGAGCAGCTGTAGAACTGCGCTCCTGTCTGGGGTCGGGAGATCCAGCTCTGCACGTCAGTGAGAGAGCAGCTGTAGAACTGCGCTCCTGTCTGGGGTCGGTAGATCCAGCTCTGCACGTCAGTGAGAGAGCAGCTGTAGAACTGCGCTCCTGTCTGGGGTCTGTAGATCCAGCTCTGCACGTCAGTGAGAGAGCAGCTGTAGAACTGCGCCCCTGTCTGGGGTCGGGAGATCCAGCTCTGCACGTCAGTGAGAGAGCAGCTGTAGAACTGCGCTCCTGTCTGGGGTCGGTAGATCCAGCTCTGCACGTCAGTGAGAGAGCAGCTGTAGAACTGCGCTCCTGTCTGGGGTCTGTAGATCCAGCTCTGCACGTCAGTGAGAGAGCAGCTGTAGAACTGCGCCCCTGTCTGGGGTCGGGAGATCCAGCTCTGCACGTCAGTGAGAGAGCAGCTGTAGAACTGCGCCCCTGTCTGGGGTCGGTAGATCCAGCTCTGCACGTCAGTGAGAGAGCAGCTGTAGAACTGAGCTCCTGTCTGGGGTCGGGAGATCCAGCTCTGCACGTCAGTGAGAGCAGCTGTAGAACTGTGCTCCTGTCTGGGGTCGGTAGATCCAGCTCTGCACGTCAGTGAGAGAGCAGCTGTAGAACTGCGCCCCTGTCTGGGGTCGGGAGATCCAGCTCTGCACGTCAGTGAGAGCAGCTGTAGAACTGTGCTCCTGTCTGGGGTCGGTAGATCCAGCTCTGCACGTCAGTGAGAGAGCAGCTGTAGAACTGCGCTCCTGTCTGGGGTCTGTAGATCCAGCTCTGCACGTCAGTGAGAGAGCAGCTGTAGAACTGCGCTCCTGTCTGGGGTCGGGAGATCCAGCTCTGCACGTCAGTGAGAGAGCAGCTGTAGAACTGCGCCCCTGTCTGGGGTCGGTAGATCCAGCTCTGCACGTCAGTGAGAGAGCAGCTGTAGAACTGCGCTCCTGTCTGGGGTCGGGAGATCCAGCTCTGCACGTCAGTGAGAGAGCAGCTGTAGAACTGCGCTCCTGTCTGGGGTCGGGAGATCCAGCTCTGCACGTCAGTGAGAGAGCAGCTGTAGAACTGCGCTCCTGTCTAGGGTCGCGAGATCCAGCTCTGCACGTCAGTGAGAGAGCAGCTGTAGAACTGCGCTCCTGTCTGGGGTCGGGAGATCCAGCTCTGCACGTCAGTGAGAGAGCAGCTGTAGAACTGCGCCCCTGTCTGGGGTCGGTAGATCCAGCTCTGCACGTCAGTGAGAGAGCAGCTGTAGAACTGCGCTCCTGTCTGGGGTCGGGAGATCCAGCTCTGCATGTCAGCGAGAGAGCAGCTGTAGAACTGTGCTCCTGTCTGGGGTCGCGAGATCCAGCTCTGCACGTCAGTGAGAGAGCAGCTGTAGAACTGCGCCCCTGTCTGGGGTCGGGAGATCCAGCTCTGCACGTCAGTGAGAGAGCAGCTGTAGAACTGCGCCCCTGTCTGGGGTCGGTAGATCCAGCTCTGCACGTCAGTGAGAGAGCAGCTGTAGAACTGTGCCCCTGTCTGGGGTCGGGAGATCCAGCTCTGCATGTCAGCGAGAGAGCAGCTGTAGAACTGTGCTCCTGTCTGGGGTCGCGAGATCCAGCTCTGCACGTCAGTGAGAGAGCAGCTGTAGAACTGCGCTCCTGTCTGGGGTCGGTAGATCCAGCTCTGCACGTCAGTGAGAGAGCAGCTGTAGAACTGTGCTCCTGTCTGGGGTCGGGAGATCCAGCTCTGCACGTCAGTGAGAGCAGCTGTAGAACTGCGCCCCTGTCTGGGGTCGGGAGATCCAGCTCTGCACGTCAGTGAGAGAGCAGCTGTAGAACTGCGCTCCTGTCTGGGGTCTGCAGATCCAGCTCTGCACGTCAGTGAGAGAGCAGCTGTAGAACTGCGCCCCTGTCTGGGGTCGGGAGATCCAGCTCTGCACGTCAGTGAGAGAGCAGCTGTAGAACTGTGCTCCTGTCTGGGGTCTGT
Source organism: Phyllobates terribilis (assembly GCF_046119375.1). Taxonomy (NCBI): domain Eukaryota; kingdom Metazoa; phylum Chordata; class Amphibia; order Anura; family Dendrobatidae; genus Phyllobates; species Phyllobates terribilis. The sequence continues at coordinate 645,720,100 of NW_027362771.1, forward strand.
AGATCCAGCTCTGCACGTCAGTGAGAGAGCAGCTGTAGAACTGCGCTCCTGTCTGGGGTCTGCAGATCCAGCTCTGCACGTCAGTGAGAGCAGCTGTAGAACTGCGCCCCTGTCTGGGGTCGGGAGATCCAGCTCTGCACGTCAGTGAGAGAGCAGCTGTAGAACTGCGCCCCTGTCTGGGGTCGGGAGATCCAGCTCTGCACGTCAGTGAGAGAGCAGCTGTAGAACTGCGCCCCTGTCTGGGGTCGGGAGATCCAGCTCTGCACGTCAGTGAGAGAGCAGCTGTAGAACTGCGCCCCTGTCTGGGGTCGGGAGATCCAGCTCTGCACGTCAGTGAGAGAGCAGCTGTAGAACTGCGCCCCTGTCTGGGGTCGGGAGATCCAGCTCTGCACGTCAGTGAGAGAGCAGCTGTAGAACTGCGCCCCTGTCTGGGGTCGGGAGATCCAGCTCTGCACGTCAGTGAGAGAGCAGCTGTAGAACTGCGCCCCTGTCTGGGGTCGGGAGATCCAGCTCTGCACGTCAGTGAGAGAGCAGCTGTAGAACTGTGCTCCTGTCTGGGGTCGCGAGATCCAGCTCTGCACGTCAGTGAGAGAGCAGCTGTAGAACTGCGCCCCTGTCTGGGGTTGGGAGATCCAGCTCTGCACGTCAGTGAGAGAGCAGCTGTAGAACTGCGCCCCTGTCTGGGGTCGGGAGATCCAGCTCTGCACGTCAGTGAGAGAGCAGCTGTAGAACTGTGCTCCTGTCTGGGGTCGCGAGATCCAGCTCTGCACGTCAGTGAGAGAGCAGCTGTAGAACTGCGCCCCTGTCTGGGGTTGGGAGATCCAGCTCTGCACGTCAGTGAGAGATAGAGACAGAGGGTGACAGTATTCCTGGCTGGTGCTCGGTGGAATGCCGGTTGGAGGCAGGTGACCATAAGAGCGCTTCCTAAGTTTTGCAGGTTAATAATAAACCTTGTAGGGTTTCACTCTTAAAGGTAGGACGCATCATGTAGTGCTCATACAGCCATTGTGGGTTTGGTCCAATCGAGCGCAGTTTTATTGCTTTTTACAGGTTGCACAGAAGTCATAAACATTAATATTTCTGGTCTTGTCTAAGCTCTGACTAAATAGGACAGACCCTGACTGCTCATATACACCTAGGTAACCCAGCTTGATCAAATAATACAATATTTATCCAGGGCAACCACTGATACTTGTGGAGTCTGGCCTGTGTCAGCTTCAATACACACACCATCTGCTCTGCTTCCCAGCAGTCTGACTAATGCTTGCTCTGGTGCTCAGCTCTCCAGGGGCCCTAATCAAGACCTGTAAAGCTATTATTTAACCCAGTCCTACCTGGGTTCGCTACAACCCGAAGGGGCTGTACAGATTCCTGAGAGTTAGATCATTGGAAATGGACGCTAGAAGACCTGCTAGTAAATCTGCTGTTCCAGATTGCTATATAGTAGTATAGGCGTTTAAGGAGGTATACAATCAGGGTCCAATTCACATGAAACATCAAATTTCCTGAGAATAGTTCTTGGCATAAAATAAGGATTTAGGCTTTCAGTTTGTCTCCTTCCATTCAGATGTTAATGAGCCTTAAGGCTTTATGGAGACTTATAGTAGTTAGGACAACTCTGATATCGAAGGAAGAGGCATTGACAATAGTTTACCTCAACTATTTCGGGATTATGGGCAGATCCATCGAGCGCTGCAGAACTCACTGGGCAGTGAGTAAAGGGTTGTGGTCTCCCAAGGTGGAATAAGGAGTCGGGCCACAACTCTGAACAAGGCGATATTGCTGTTAATAACTCTGATCTCCTAGATTCCAGTAGTAGCATGGTCACGGGTACACACCCGGGGGCTCCTCTGAAGACCCGGTTCCTCTAACCTAAAGAAGCTTTAGGCAGTACATAAGAAAGCTCCATTCATCTATACATGGTCACCATGTAAAGGTCTTGTCATCCAACAGAGTAGCTTTATCTTACATAAACAATTATGGAGGAACTCGGCCAAGATCCCTAATGACACTGTCTAATCAGTTCAGATGGCGAAGTCTCACCTTTTATCTTTAACAGCACCTCATATAAAGAGGAAGAGAATTGCAAGTGGACCTTTTAAGCCATAGACTACTGGAACAGTGTCCAACCTGCATTGAATAAGCAAGGAATGTGAAAGTGAGCTTTGGATCTAGGCCCATTTTCAGTCCAAAGATGGCACCCTGGGATCTGAATCCAGTGCTTACGGCTCTAACAAGCCTTCGCTTGAACCCATGGATTCAGGGTCTTCACATTAAAGACTATTATCCCGGTGGCCCTGACTTCAGCATGGTAAGATAGTGACATTGAAGCTTTTTCAGTTAATCCTTTGTTTATAGAGATCCTAGAAGATGGGTCGGTTCCGGAGCTAGCCTATCTTCCGAAAGATGGCTTCCAATTTCCATAAAAGTCAGGAAATTGTGCACCCTACTTTCTGTGCTAATCCAGGAATCCATGGAAGTACAATAAGAAAGCGGATGTCCCCATCAAGCATTATGTAAGGTTGCGATTCAGTCTTCACCTTGCACCTTCTATAGACACTATAGGCTTGATCTGGGATCTTCTGCTGTCCTTTCCTTTAGGAAAACTGCTCTACAAGCTGTGGTCCCACCCTAACTTCAAAGTTTTTTCTCTGTAAATCTCTCGTTGTGGTGCTGTCATGGGTGATAGGAAAACACAAAATTACTTACTGGTAATGTGTTTTTCCTGAACCCATGACTGCACCCTTATATTCCCTCCCATCACTTTTGGAAGTTGATCACTTCGTTTCCTTCATGGTGTTTGATTCACGCGGTGTGTAGAAGGAAACATCATGGGGTATATAACTATTAAGTAGTGTCCTCTCGTGCTCTGTAAGCAACTGAGGTGGTGTAGAGGTGGCGCCCTTTTATTCTGTAGGTTTCCTGTCCTGGAAGGGCAGATCCCTTCTCTCGTGGGTGCTGTCATGGGCTCAGGAAAATCACATTACCGGAAAGTAATTTAGTGTTTTTTTGTTATGTATGCGGTGCGTGTGTGTGTCAGTACTTTATTTAGAGAGTGTTTGTGTCTCAGTGTGCTTGGTGTAAACTTTTTTTTCTGAAAAACAAAAACAAAACAACAACCGTAGGTGGTGAAAACAGCGAGCACAAGTGCGGATCGGTTAACTATGTCACCGATCAACGCTCGGCAGCTGCTGGATGTGCGCGCGGATGTGGTGCAAAGGAGGAGGGAAAGTGTAAAACAGCAAGCACGAGTGCAGGTCAGTGATCAGCGCTTGGCCGCTGCAGAAAGCGCGAAAAAAAACCTGACAAAAGTCAAGCGATCAAGTACTGATCAGCACTCGGTGGCAGAAAGGCGGATGGGATGGGGGAGAGGGAGATGTCTTCTGTCAGATGTCTTCTGTAGCAGCAAGGCCCAGCACGGCGCACAATAGGACAGTGTGACCGCCCTCTACAAAAGAAAAAAGGTTAGTGGAAAAAAAAGTGTAAAGTAGCGAGCGTGAGTGCTGATTGGTGTTTTGTCTCACCGATCAACGCTCGGGGGCTGCTAGATGCACACACGAAGGTGGTGCAAAGTGGGAGGGAGGGAAAAAAACTGGACAGGTACAAAAAAAATTCCTGGAAAACAGCGAGCACGGACGTTGATCAGTGACGTAGTCACTGGTCAGCGCTCTGCCACTGCCCGGTGCGAAAAAAAAACCTGCTAAAAAACAGGCAATCAAGTACTGATCAGCACTCGGTGTCAGAAAAGTGGGATGGGGAGAGAAGTAAAAAGGTGTGGGGGGGTTGGGTTGGACGAGGGAAGATCAGAGATGGACTTCCCAAAGTCTTCTTTGTTCTTCTTTCAGTAGAAGCAGGATCAGGAGCAGGGTCAGCAGGAGACCGAAGACTCGAGCAGACCGGAGCAGGAGATCCAGACGACCGGAGCAGGAGACCGAAGACCGGAGCAGGTAGGACAAAGGTCTTGTGTCACAGAGGCTTCTGTGGTACTATAAGGCCAAGCACAGTGCAGATCAGACGTGTGACCACTCTGTACAAATCCTCACCAACTGTGAGGAGCTGCAGGGTGGTCACAGGGGTGTGATAGGACGGTGACAGCCAGGTCACAGGCCGGACACCGCCCGGTCACCACGCGGTCGCGCTCTGATTGGTGCGATCGATTTAATCAGCGATCGCACCAATCTGATTGCCTGAAACAGTGAGAAATGCTGTGATTGGTTGTTCAGAATCGATTGAATCAATCGTGGTTGCGGGGGGTAACGGTGACACCCCCCAGGATGACGATGCCATATAACCTAAGGTAAGATGGCGCCGGAAATTTAATGCGTTCACAGCGACTTCGGACCCCATTAACCCCTTCACCTCGAAGCCTGTTTTCACCTTTCTGACCAAGCAAATTTTTACAATTCTGACCACTGTCACTTTATGAGGTAATTACTCTGGAACGCTTCACCGGATCCCCCTGATTCTGAGACTGTTTTTTCGTGACATATTGTACTTCATGATTGTTGTGAAATTTCTTCGATATCACTTGCGTTTATTTGTGAAAAAATTGGAAATTTGGCAAAAATTGTGAAAATTTTGCAAATTTCGAAATTTTAATCTTTATGCCCTTAAATCAGAGAGATATGTCACACAAAATAGTTAATAAATAACATTTCCCACATGTCTACTTTACATCAGCACAATTTTGGAACCAAAATTTTTTTTTAGTTAGGGAGCTATAAGGGTTAAAAGTTGACCAGCGATTTCTCATTTTTACAACAAAAGTTAGAAAACCATTTTTTTAGGGACCACATCATATTTGAAGTCACTTTGAGGGGTCTTTATAACAGAAAATACCCAAAAGTGACACCATTCTAAAAACTGCACCCATCAAGGTGCTCAAAACCACATTCAAGAACTTTATTAACCCTTCACGTGCTTCACAGGAATTTTTGGAATGTGGAAGGAAAAAATAAACATTTAACTTTTTTTTTTTTTTTTACAAAAATGTTACTTTAGACCCATTTTTTTTTTTTACTTTCACAAGACTAACAGGAGAAAATGGACCCCAAAATTTGTTGTGCAATTCCCCCTGAGTACGCAAATACCCAATATGTGGGGGAAAACTACTGTTTGGGCGCACGGCAGGGTTCAGAAGGGAAGGAGCGCAATTTGACTTTTTGAATGTAAAATTTGCTGGCCTAATTAACGCACGCCACTTCGTGTTTGGAGGGCCGCTGATGTGCCTAAACAGTGGAAACCCCCCCACAAGTGACACCATTTTGGAAACTAGACCCCTCAGTGAACTTATCTAAATGGGTGGTGAGCACCTTGAACCCCCAGGTGCCTCACAGAAGTTTATAACATTGAGCTGTAAAAATTTTTTCACATTTTTCCCACAAAAAATGTTTTTCAGCCTCCAGTTTTGAGTTTTCATAAGGGTAACAAGAGAAATTGCACCATATCATTTGTTGTGTAATTTCTCTTGAGTATGCCGATACCCCGTATGAGGTCAAAAACTACTTTTGAGGCATAGTGCAAAGCTAAGAAGGGAAGAAGCACCATATTGGAGTTCAGATTTTGTTGGACTGGTTTGAGGGTGCCATGTCACATTGGTAGAGCCCCTGAGGTGCCAGATCCCCCCCCCCATAAGTGACCTTATTTTGCAAAGTACACCTCTCAATGAATTCATCTAGGGGTGCAGTGTTCATATTGACACCACAAGTGTGTCACAATTTTATACCAATGGGCAGTGAAGAAAAAATAATTAAATTTTTACCACGAAAATTTTGTCTTAGCCCCAGATTTTACATTTTCACACTGGGAAATGGGTAAAAATGGCACCAAAATGTGTCCCACAATACTCCATATGTGGCTGTACAGTACTGCTTAGCCACACAGCGAGACTCAGGAGGGAAGGAGCGCTATTTGCCTCCTGGAACACAGATTTTCCTAGAATAGTTCGCGGACTCCATATACAGAGACCCTACGTGCTAGAAGAGCAGAATCCCCCTCAAGTGTGACCCCATTTTGGAAATTATACCCCTTTGAATTTATCTACAGGTTTACTGACGATTTTGACTCCATGGGTGTTTTCCAGAAACAAGCAGCAGTGGATGTTGCTAAGTGAAGATTGCCAACTGCCGTTGTAGTGACCAGTACGCTGTAGTGACCAGTACGTTGTAGTGACCAGTACATTATGCCCAGCTCGTTCTTCTGGAGACATGCACCCATAAATAAGGCAGGCTCTCATTGCTACAGGAATGCCAAACATGTAGACGTTAACTGCGGTTTAAACACACACTGGAGCGCAGAATGGAGGGGGACATTTGGATTTGGGAGCGCAGAATTCACTGGATTTCTTTTGGAGGGTGAGGAGCCATTTAGTTTTTCCAGAGCCTTTGTGCTACCAGTAATGTGGAAGCCCCTATAGTATTGTTAACAGATGATGGACCTGAGTAGGGGCTTCTTTTGTGAATGGAGTTGAAGCTTTTATTGGGAACATTTTACATAACATTCTGGATCACATTTTTCCTGTGCTCTACGCTGAGCACTTTTATCGGGGTTTCCATCTAAATCTCCGAGTGATGTGATTTAGATGAAATCCCCAAGGGATCCATTCACTATAATGAGGCAGCAGAGTTACTCTGGACTCCGTCTGGCCTTTGTTCAGCGTCGTCCTTCTTTTCAGAAGTGCACAGAACTGTGTCCGGCGGCACTTTTACGCACGCCTAATAAAAAGATGGACACTGTGGGATCATAGGCAAGACAGCGTCCACAGTCCCTCCATCTGCCTCATTACAGGGAATCTTCCACCGGAGGTCCCATCTGAATCACATATTTCAGAGATTTAGACGGAAACCCCAGTGTAAGCGCTCAGCGCAGAGTGCAGGATAAATGTGAGCTGAGCCTTACTACAATCTAAGGGAGGCACAAAGAACCAATCAACAGCAGGTGAAGAATTGGTTTTATATATTTTTTACGCCTTTCCTCGTGCGATATAAGTGATTAGACAACTTTATTCTTCGGGTCGGTGCGATTACAGCGATACCAGATTCATATAACTATTTTAAAGAAAAAATTCTATCCCTCTGTGATGCCCTGCGATGTCGCTGTCACTACTGACAGCGGCATCAGAGGGGTCAAACGCCCGCGATCGGTCCAGCACCAATCGTGGGCGGTGCTGCGGGGTGTCAGCTCTCAGACAGAGCTGACACCCGCATGTGATTGCGGCGGTGCTCAGCGTGAGCCTGCCCAATCACTGCGCAGTACATGTACTGCTCTTTGCAGGAACGCAGCCCCTGCATAGCAGTACATGTACGGCGCACGTCGGGAAGGGGTTAAAGATCGCGCATAATAGTACGTAGCCAGTCCATAAGGCCCAGGGCGCAACTACGTACTATTACTGACCTCGTAGTAAATGGGTTAAGGGCTGACAATAAAGCATTCAAAATTGATGAGAAATTGGAGTTTACAGGGAAAAAAAATGTCAAGAAACTTTCTTTCCTGCATAATGACTTGTTTTTTTAAGGCAAAATTTAAAAAGGATTTTAAAATGTAATTTAAGTAAACCAAAATTTTATTAAAAAAAATTTGGAAATTTCAGTGTGATTTATGAAGGAAGCAAGAACTGACAACGATTAAGGACTCCGCTACACCCTGTATTAGACATAAAGGAGGACCTCATACACATTCTGTTCAAATTGTCATGTATTGGTACTCCTATACTCATCAAGGCTATGCACTGAGTGCAAATCCTGTCCCAAATTACAAGCAGGGTCATCCATACACCCTTGAAAACATCAACTGTAGTGCGTCATAAAAAAAAGTTTAAGAAAGTGTACTTGATGTACTTCGGCACAAAAGTGCAAAGCCAGGAGCAAATTATAAGGCGGGTCATCCATAGACCCTAGAAGGCAACAACTGGAGGACTGCATTCAACCATAGAACATTAAAAACACTTTACCTGCTGCTGTTATCTAGTGGTGTGGAAAAGTCGGGACTAATCCATGCTTTGTTCACTGTTATCAGGGTCAGCATTTTCTGTTGACAGGTGAAAGCGCCTGTTGGTTTTCACCTTCCCCGGCAGCACTAAAAACCCTCTCAGACAAGACGCTAGTGGCAGGGCAGCACAGCACCTCCAAGGCATAGAGGGACAGCTCATGCCAGGTGTCCAGCCTTGAGACCCAATAGCTGAAGGTCGTAGATGAATTGGGGAGTACACTTGTTTTGTCGGCCAGGTAATGCTTGACCATCTTTAAAAACTGTTCCCTCCTTATCAAAAATACCCGGTCATCAGGCCTTGAATGCTGGGAGGGTGTCGTAAAATTGGCCCAAGCATTTGACAGCGTTCCCCTGCCTCTGCTGTACCTGACGTGTCTTCCTCGCCTCTCCTCCCTGGTTGCGCAACAAAACTTGCCCCCTGCCACTAGCGTCTCAACATATTTGCCACAATGGCCTTCCGGTATAGCACTATTTTAGAAGACATCTCTGCCTCAGGAAGAAGAGATGCAAAGTTCTCCTTGTAGCATGGGTCTAGCAGGGTGAACAACCAGTACTTTTTTTGGTCAAGATGAATGTAACACGATGGTCACAGTCAAGGCAGGGGTACATAAAGTCAGCCATTTGTGCCAAGGTCCCTACAGTCAACACTTCCCTGTCTCCACCATGATGGCTACTCTCCATCTCTTCCTCCTCATTCTGTTCTTGTGTGGTTCCTAGCCTCTCTTGCTCTATCAGCCAGCTCCTGTTCCACCACAGCCTCCACCTCCTCATTGTTACCCAATCCGCGCTGAGCAGATGAAATAAGGCTGGGCTGAGTAGAATCTGTCTTATGTCTTCATCTCCACCTGGTCCACATGCAAAGCTTTAGCTTTAATTGTCAGCAGCGACTGTTTTGGTAGGCATAGAAGCGGGATCGCCGCTCACCATCTTAGTGGAGTCCTCAAAGTCTTGGAGAAGCGCATCCATGCCTGCTCTTCAGTTATGTGCCGAGGCTGACCAGAATACCGACGGGCGTGTTGGAGCTGGTACTCAACAACTGGCCTCGGCTGCTCTCTTGAATGTGTAATTCTAGCGTGTGGTCCCGTCGCACACCAGTCGGTGAGCTGGCATTTGCATGCGCTGCTGCTGCACTGCCAGAGCGGTGGCAGCTGTAGCCAACTTGCGGAAATGGGCTATGGTGTGGTGTACCTGGATCAGAAGCTCGGGCAAATCTGGGTAGGCTTTCAGAAACCGCTGACCCACCAAGTTGAGCACATAGGCCAAGCATGGTGTGTGTGTAATTTTGCCAAACTTCACAGCCGCCATGAGGTTACACCCATTATCACACACGAGCATGCCTGGTTGAAGGTTCAGCGGCAAAAAACACAGACCTCTCTGGTCTGTTATTCCTTTCGATAACTGCCGCGGTGTGCGGTTTGTCTCCTAGTCAAATTGGCTTCAGCTGAGGCCATGCTACAGAGCTTCGAGCTGATGTGGATGACTTGTTCTGAGATAGGAAATCGGCTCCTGATGCCGTCCTGAGAGGAGAAGAAGGGGACCAGACACTGAAGACTCAGGTACCGTGGTTCACCTCTCCACCAACGCAGCGTCACGAACCTGCCTCACCTCCCGCGGCGGCTAGACATCGGGATATCTTTCCCTGAGCTCCACAATCCGGTATCCAGTATTTCCTGACACGGAGACCGCAAATCCAGGCCCTGGCTTTTTCCCTATTCCCGGCCAGGCCCCTCTCACTCACTCATCTCCCAACCATCAGCGTCACTTGGCACGCCCATGCCAGCTCTCTCCCAGGCTCGGCGTTACTCGACACGTCCCCGTACCACCCATGCTACACCCTCCTCTTTTGCTCTGCCAGCAAAACGGCGTTAACCACACCCCTCCGCTTTGTTACCACACACGTTCATACTAACAGAGAGGGGGAGGGGGGGCGGACCACTTATCCTTCCCGCATTCTGCACGGGAACGCCCCATTTTGCACATGTTTTCTGCACGGAACCGCCCTTCCACTTCCTCCTGGCGCCATTTCTCCTCTGCTTAACGCAGCTAACTCGGCTGGAAGGCACTACCCTGGTATCCGGATGTCACAACCTTCCTGCCTTTGCAGTAATTTCGGCGGGGGAGACACTTCATCGGACGGGACCCTTCATCTGACCCGGGTAGGCTCTGTCCAGGCTGTAGCCCTAACAGCATTAGCTCCCCTCAGCATTATTCCAGACACTGCATTATCACAGGCACTCAGACACATACATATGCTCAGGCTCTGGCAGCCTCTCTCCTGTCCCTCCCCCAATATAACTCACTACACCTGCACCCTCTGTAATAAAAAGTGGTCCACAGGCCAGGCCTCTGCTTTCTGCCCAACCTGCAGCCTTTACAACATGTCTGCCTCTCAGGAGCCCCCCGTCATAACAACTCACCCCCTCCTCCAGAGTGTTGCCCTTTCTCATTCCGTCTCAGACCTCACCAAGGTTTCACAATCCTTGGTCCAGGTCATGGAACGTTTACCCCTCTTACAGCTGCTTCCACCGCTCCGAGCGTTCCTCAGCAGGATTTGCAGGCACCCAGCCAACGTTTTCACATGGACCCAGGAAGTGGACGCGCTCTCATTCTTCCTCCAGATCCCCATCACCATCCATGTTTTCCAAGTTGCCCTTGGCCCTGTCTTCCCCTGAGATCTCGCCCGGATCCGTTTCACAGTCGGATTCAGAATCAGATTTTGATACAGACCAAAGATCCAAGCTGCAGGACATGGATGACAGCCTCATCACGGCCGTCAACCGGACTCTCAACATTAAGGAAGACGAGTGCACCCCTCTGGACCACGCCGTCCCCTTCAAAAAGACAAAGCGTCCCACTCGGACGTTTTCCAGTCATAAGGAATTCGAAGGAGTCCTCTCTAAACACTGGGAGCATCCTGACAAGCGTTTCTCTGAAAGGAGTCAGCTTGACATCTTTTATCCCTTCAGCTCAGAACTAGTCAATCGGTGGTCGGAGTCCCCTTGGTCGACCCACCAGTATCTAGTCTTTCCTCTCAGACCATTTTATCACTGCCCGACGGTTCGTCCCTTAAGGATACCTATGGACAGACAGGTGGAATTCCTGGCAAAATCAGCATATGAGGCTTATGGGACTTCCCTCTGCCCTCTCTTCGCTTCCACACGGGTGGCTAAGTCCATTTCTGCTTGGGTAAAAATCCTACATCAGGGTCTTAATGCTTCAGCCCCTCCAGAAGAGATGGTGGATCTGGCGGACTAAATTGCCCACGCTGGCAAATACCTCTTATCCGCTTCCCTAGACGCAGCCAATTGCTCGGGCCAGCAGCAACGTCATAGCCATACGTAGGATCCTATGGCTTAAGACCCGAAACGCTGACCCACATTCCAAAAAGTCCCATACCAATCTTCTCGACTTTTTGGGACTAAGCTAGATCAGCTCATTTTGGATGCCACTGGAGGAAGAAGCACCTCTTCCCCAGCCTAGGCCCAGACGTCCGTTCAACCCCAGATGTACCCCTCAGTTTCGTCCCTTCTCGTCCTCCAGGGTTCCACCCCAGCAGGACCGACCTCCGGCCCAAAGGGAAATAAGAAAACCTTTGTTCAAACCTGCCCCGTCCTGGCGCAGACAGGGACCCTCTAACAGAGCCTCAAGATCCCGACCTAACAAATTCTCTTATGCATGACGGGTCTCTTTCCACCCCTCCCATTGATCCCCAGAGTTATCAAAAAGATCAAGCTGGAGGGAGCTCCATCACTTCAGGATGGAGTCTCTCCGCTCGGTTATCTCTTCCATGGAGCCAGAGGAGTTTCTCTCCTCAGTGGACATTCAGGTTGTCTACCTCCACATTCCAATTTGTGAATCTCATAAAAGGTTTCTCCAATTTGCGACCCTGAACAATCATTACCAGTTTACGGCTCTTCCGTTCGGCTTAGCCTCGGCTCCCAGAGTGTTCACCAAGATGATGGCAACTGTCATGGCCATCCTTCGTTCCATCATCATCCCCTATTTGGACAATCTATTAATCAAGAGGCCGTCCTACCAAGACTGCTATCAGAGCCTCCAGATCACTTTGAACACTCTCTCACATCTCGACTAGATAGTGAACAGGAACAAGTCTTCCTTAATCCCTTCCCAGCGTCTGATATTTCTGGACATGATGTTCAACACCTCCCGGGCCAAAGTTCTTCTCCCAGAGGACAAGATCACGGATCTCGGTCGGGGTATCCGTTTTCTAATACGTCCCTCCCCTCTTCCCCTGCGACCCACTCCAACTGGCCCTACTGTCAGTGTGGGAGAAGAAAACATCCTCCCTGGATCGTCTCATTCGCTTGTCCCCTCGAGTCAAACAATCCTTGACTTGGTGGACCCTATCTCCCTCCATCCGCCTCGAGAGATCCTTCCTCCCTCTCAGATGGCTAGTAGTCACGACAGACGCCCGCCTACTTTGATGGGGAGAGGTCTTCCTTCGCCACACAGTTCAGGGCCGCTAGAATACCCTAGAAGCATCCCTTCCCATCAACCTGCTGGAAATCAGAGCTATTTACCCCTCCCTCCTCCATTGGCAGGACCTTATTGCCGGCCAACCAGTCTGGATCCATTCAGACAGTGCCACGGCCGTTGCTTACATAAATCATCAGGGCGGCACTCGAAACAGGTCAGTTCACTCAGAAGTCTCACGGGTTCTGCTCTGGGCCGAACTCCATGTTCCAGCAATATCAGCAGTTCACATACCAATCTGTGCCGCAGACTTCCAAAGTCACCAGAGCCTGTCTTCAGGCGAGTAGTCTCTGCATCCAGAGGTGTTCGATCAGACTTGTCAAAAGTGGGGCACTCCCGACATTGATCTAATGGCGTCACGAGTGAATCGGAAGGTCCCTCACTTCGTAGCCAGGTCTCGAGAACCTCGGGCAATCGCTTGCGACGCTCTAGTCATTCCGTGGTCTCAATTTCACCTCCCTTATCTCTATCTACCCACTCCCATTGACCCCCAGAGTTATCAAAAAGATCAACCTACTTTCAGACGTACCTTGTAGACTTCCAGAGCACACAGATCTGCTCTCTCAGGGCCCACTCGAATTCTCAGTATCTCAATTTAACGGTATGGCCATTGAAGCCGCGGTGCAGAAAGAGGCAGGTTTCTCTTCTCATGTCATACAGACCATGATCAGTTCAAGAAAACCTGCTTCTCCTCGTATATATCATCATACCTGGAAGGCCTTTTTTCGATGGTGAGAAGAGAACCATTCAGCTCCCATGTCCTTTTCGCTGCCTAGCATCTTGGCCTTTCTTCAGGCAGGCCTTGGTGCCAGTTTATCCCTCAGTATACTCAAGGTCAGATTTCCACATTCTCCATCGGTTTCAGCGTAATCTGGCCTCTAGGCCTCTGGTAAAGACTTTCCTTCAAAGTGTGGCTCACCTAGCCACACCGTACTGCCAGTCAGTAGATCCTTGGGATCTGAATCTGGCACCTCCCTTCGAACCTATGCAAGAAATAACCATGGTCTTTCTCTCCTGGAAGGTCGCATTCCTCATAGCCATTACATCCATTAGAAGAGTCTCTGAGTTAGCAGCTCTTTCCTGGCGTTCCCCGTTCCTCGTCCTCCATCAAGATAAGGTAGTTCTTAGGCAGACCCGGCACAATACTTACCTCTCCCCGTGCAGGTCCTGTCTCTTCCGCGGCTGCTGCACTGTGACGTCTCAGGTCAGACGTCTTTCCACCGCACCCTCTCCTGAGCAGTCACAGCGTAGAGCAGGAAGATGGCGATGCAGGTGAGGAGTCCGGAATAACGGCAGCAGGTGAAGTGAGTATTTGATATTTCAAATTTTTTTTATGTATGGAGGCATGGGGCATTATATGGGGGCGCAGCAGGAGGCATTATATGGCACATCTGCATGGGGCATTATATGGGGGCCCAGCATGAGGCATTATTTGGGGGCATCTGCATGGGGCATTATATGGGGGTGCATCTGGAGGAATTATATGGGGGCCCAGCAGGAGGCATTATAGGGGGACACAGCCTGCATGGGGCATTATATGGGCCCAGCCTGCATGGAGCTTATATTATTATTTATTATTATAGCGTCATTTATTCCATGGCGCTTTACATGTGATAGGGATATACATAACAAAAGCATTTACATAATCTTAACAAAACGAGTCAGCGACTGGTACAGGAGGAGCGAGGACCCTGCCCGCGAGGGCTCACAGTCTACAAGGGATGGGTGAGGATACATTAGGTGAGGGTTGAGCTGGTCGTGCAGTGGTGTTTACTGCAGGTTGTAGGCTTGTCGGAAGAGGTGGGTCTTCAGGTTCCTTTTGAAGGTTTCCACGGTCGGCGAGAGTCTGATATGTTGGGGTAGAGAGTTCCAGAGTAGGGGGGAAGCACGGGAGAAATCTTGTATACGATTGTGGGAGGAGGAGATCTTGTGAGGATCGGAGGTTGCGTGCAGGTAAGTACCAGGAGACTAGGTCACAGATGTATGGGGGAGACAGGTTGTGGATGGCTTTATATGCCATGGTTAGGGTTTTGAGCTGAATTCTCTGGGCAATGGGGAGCCAGTGAAGGGATTGACAGAGAGGAGAGGCCAGGGAATAGCGGGGGGACAGGTGGATTAGTCGAGCAGCAGAGTTTAGGATAGATTGGAGAGGTGCAAGAGTGTTGGAAGGGAGGCCACGGAGCAGGAGGTTGCAGTAGTCGAGGCGGGATATGATGAGGGCATGCACTAGTGTTTTTGCAGAGTCTTTGCTGAGGAATGCACGGATCCGGGAGATGTTTTTGAGTTGGAGTCGGCAGGAGGTGGAAAGGGCTTGGATATGTGGCTTGAAGGAGAGATCAGAGTCCAGGGTTACCCCGAGGCAGCGAGCTTGTGGGACTGGGGAGAGTGAATAGCCATTGACGTTGATGGATAGGTCAGATGGGGGATGTGAATGAGAGGGTGGAAAGATGATGAACTCTGTTTTATCCATGTGGAGTTTTAGAAATCTGTCGGAGAAGAAGGATGAGATGGCGGACAGACATTGTGGGATTCTGGTTAGTAGGGAGGAGATATCGGGTCCAGAGAGGTAGATCTGTGTGTCATCAGCATAGAGGTGACACTGAAAGCCGTGAGACTCTATGAGCTGCCCCAGGCCGAAGGTGTAGATGGAGAAGAGCAGAGGTCCTAGAACTGAACCTTGGGGGACACCGACAGATAGGGGGCGAGATGAGGAGGTGGTGCGTGAGTGGGAGACGCTGAATGTCCTGTCTGTTAAGTATGAGGAGATCCAAGATAGAGCCAAGTCCGTGATGCCAAGAGATGAGAGAATCTGGAGTAAGAGGGAATGGTCCACTGTGTCAAAGGCAGATGACAGGTCCAGAAGGAGGAGGATGGAGTAGTGTTGCTTGGATTTGGCGGTTAGTAGGTCGTTGGTGACTTTGGTCAGGGCAGTTTCAGTCGAGTGATGCGGTCGGAAGTCAGATTGTAGACGGTCGAAGAGGGAGCAGGAGGAGAGGTGGGAGGACAGTTCAAGGTGGACACGTTGTTCTAGAAGTTTTGAGGGAAAGGGGAGGAGTGATATGGGGCGATAGCTAGTCAGAGAGGAAGGGTCAAGGGAGGGCTTTTTGAGGATGGGTGTGATTGCGGCATGTTTGAAACATGAGGGGAAGACTCCGGTTGTTAGTGATAGATTGAAGAGGTGGGTTAGGGTTGGGATGAAGACTGTGGTGAGGTTAGTGATGAGGTGGGATGGGATTGGGTCAAGTTCGCAGGTGGTGAGGTGTGATTTGGAGAGTAAAGAGGAGACTTGACCTTCTGTAATGGTGGAGAAGTAGGGTTTGGAGGAGGAGGGTTGAGTAGATATGAGGAGGGGTTGTGTGGACTTTAGGCCAAAGTTTTGTCTGATGATGTCATATGGGGGCACAGCTTGCATGGGGCATTATATGGGGGCACAGTCTGCATGGGGCATTATATGGGGGCCAGTATTCTGTATGGAGCATTATATGGGGAACAGTATCCTGTATGGAGCGTTATATGGGGCCAGTATTCTGTATGAAGCATTATATGGGGGCCAGTATCCTGTAAGGAGCATTAAATGGGGGCCAGTATTCCGTATGGATCATTTTATGGGGGCCAGTATCCTGTATGGAGCATTATATGGGGCCCATAATACTGTATGGAGGACTCTGTGGTGCCCATAATACTGTATGAAGCACTCTGTGGTGCCCATAACACTGTATGGAGCACTCTGTGGTGCCCATAATACTGTATGGAGGACTATGTGGTGCCCATAATACTGTATGGAGGACTCTGTAATGCCCATAATACTGTATGGAGGACTCTGTGGTGCCCATAATACTGCATGGAGGACTATGTGGTGCCCATAATACTGCATGGAGGACTATGTGGTGCCCATAATACTGTATGGAGGACTATGTTGTCTGGTCTGGACTGTGCGCTGCGAGGATTCGCCGGTTTCTGAGCTATTGTAGAATTTACTATAGATATAACTCATGTAATGTAAGAAGTGAAATCTTTGCATTGTACTATATATATATATATATTTCTCTGCCATATCTGCGCATCATGAATCGTGGTATTTGGTAAAGGGACCCACTGAGACTCTTTCGCCCGGGGCCTTGAGAAACCTGGAGCCGGCCCTGTTCTTAGGCCAGTACCTTCTTTCCTGCCCAAGGTAGTCTCTGCTTTCCACCTAAATGAGGAAATTGTCTTGCCGTCCTTTTGCCCTTCTCCCACACATCCCCTTGAAAAGGCTCTGCATAGCCTGGATTTGGTCAGAGCTTTCCATTGCTACCTCTCAAGGTCAACTTCTTTCAAGCGTTCTGACTCCCTATTCGTCGTCTCCGAGGGCTCCCTGCTTCTAAATCCACCATCGCTCGCTGGATTCGCTCGACGATCTTGGAAGCTTATCGAATAAAGGACAAACAGCCCCCTCCGGGTGTAAAGGCTCACTCTTAAGGGCGGTGGGAGCATCCTGGGCTGTTCGACACCAGGCTCCGGCCACGCAGGTTTGTAAAGCGGCTACCTGGTCGTCCCTGCATACCTTTACAAAATACTACAAGGTTCATACCTACTCCTCGGCGGACTAGGCGGCGATCATTGGTCGCCCGACCTGATAAGTGCCGAGTTTGTTTCCCCCCCTTGGGACTGCTTTTGGATGTCCCATGGTTACCTGTGTCCCCCAATGAGGGCTCCAAGAAAGAGATTTTACGGTGAGGACAAAAAATCCCTCTTTTAGAGCCGCTAATGACCAGAACAACAGAATCCCCCCCCCTGACGTGACCCCATTTTGGAAATGAAACCCCTCTGGGAATTAATCTATGGGTTTAGTGACCATTTTAACTCCATGGATGATTTCCAGAAACAAGCAGCAGTGGAAGTTTTAGATTCGGTCCCTTTTGGAACTTTTCGTTGACCCAACGGTTATGGAAACCCCTGATGATTTTTACGAATGGTCCCACAAGCCCCTATGTTGTGTTCAACCAGACTTTTAAATAGGGGTATGCTGGTGTAGTAATTGTCCACGTACAGATTGTAGCCTTTTGGTAAAAAATGGACTTAGCCGATCCCAAACTATGTTCCCAGATGTCCTCAGATAAGTAGGGCATCCTAGTGGGCTTAGTTGGCTATCTTCATAAATGTGAAAAGCGGATGTGTATCCGGTTGAACTCTCGCACATTTTATAGATCTTTATTCCAAACCTTGCCCTCTTAGATGGATTAAATTGCTTGAGGTGCCGTCTTCCTTTGAATTATACAAGGGGCTCATTGTTAGAAATGGTTTGTGTTGGGGTATAGAGCCTTAAGAACTTTTCTGTCAAGTCTTCGATGATGGGTCAGATTTTATATAACCTGTCATGTTCTGGGGCATTTCTGGGCAAGCATTGACTATTGTCGTTAAAATGCCAAAACCTCATGAGCATTTCATATCGGGTCCTGGAAGAATTACAGAAAACCTAGAGTTGGCTTGAACAGGGTGGTTGGACCAGTAGGATCGAATGCTCGGTTTTTTAACAAGCCCCATGGCAAATGTAAGTCCTAAACATTTTTTAATTTCCGGAACATTAGTAGGCGTCCATAAATTTACCCTAGCATAATAGGATCATGGATTCTGGCTGATAAATTGAAAAAAATTAATTGGTCCAAAATTGTCCACCTCGACATTTATACCAGAAATGGCAGTAAAATCAGGGCTGAATGGAGCAGCCGAATCCGAAGCCCCCCATCTGGGAAATGCTACATCAAGCAGCGAAGCCCCTTGTACACTGGTGTGCGCCAATTCACTAGCACCAGGGACATCGCTTGTACTGGGCTGTGTTCCCAGTGCCTTTCTCCAGTGGCTATTTGCCCCTCTTTTACTGGTCCTTGTCATATTTGAGGATGGGCCAGAATCACTGCTCATTTCTGAGCTATCACTGTCGCTGCTACTAAAGTCCTCGAAATCCACATCTCCATCTGACATTGCATTTTCTTCACTGTCAGAACATAACAGGGCAGACGCCTCCTATGCAGTATAAGTCTGACAGCCACTTTATTAGTTTTATATTTTTTGACGTGACTAACTGACGAGACTACAATCAAATTATTGGTAAAACAATTGTGATCAAGCCTAACCCTAACCCTAGCTTTAGCCTAACCCTAGCCTAACCCTAACCTTAGCTTTAGCCCAACTCTAGCCTAACCCTAACCCTAGCTTTAGCCTAACCCTAGCCTAACCCTAACCCTAGCTTTAGCCCAACCCTAGCCTAACCCTAACCCTAGCTTTGGCCTAACCCTAGCCTAACCCTAGCTTTAGCCCAACCCTAGCCTAACCCTAACCCTAGCTTAAGCCTAACCCTAGCCTAACCCTAACCTTCACTTTAGCCCAACCCTAGCCTAACCCTAACCCTAGCTTTAGCCTAACCCTAGCCTAACCTTAACCTTAGCTTTAGCCCAACCCTAGCCTAACCCTAACCCTAGCTTTAGCCTAGCCCTAGCCTAACCCTAACTCTAGCTTTAGCCCAACCCTAGCCTAACCCTAGCTTTAGCCTAACCCTAGCCTAACCCTAACCCTAGCTTTAGCCTAACCCTACCCTAACCCTAGCTTTAGCCCCACCCTAGCCTAACCCTAACCCTAGCTTTAGCCTAACTCTAACCCTAGCTTTAGCCTAACCCTAACCCTAACTTTAGCCTAACCCTAACCCTAGCTTTAGCCTAGCTCTTAACTTTCTTTATCTGTTTTGTTTTTACTTTGTAGCAAATGGCTGACTGACACTGCTCTTGTCAGCGGCACTTTTTACATGGTTTCTCCTCTGATCTCTCACTGACAGGAGATCGGAGGAGAAACAGCGTTTTTATGAGGCAGATCGCCCTAGAAAGTTTGGTGCTACAACAAACTTTCCCATTGGGTG
This sequence comes from Phyllobates terribilis, assembly GCF_046119375.1. NCBI lineage: Eukaryota > Metazoa > Chordata > Amphibia > Anura > Dendrobatidae > Phyllobates > Phyllobates terribilis. The sequence continues at coordinate 645,739,469 of NW_027362771.1, forward strand.
GTGTGACGCTCACGTCATCGGGACCTGAACCAATCTGGTGTCAATGAGGTCAGGGGTCACAGACAGCGTTCTGCACCGGGATCCTCGCTTTATATGCTACATGGGGGTCCCGATTACTGCAAAACCGGCTGTCAGTATCTTCTAGATTCTGCGATCGCTATTCATCACAGCATCTAGAAGATAGGAACGGGTTAACATCATGGCGACCTGATCCAATCATGCAGGGTGAGAGGCCACAATCAAGAAATGATGAGGTCCTCGGAGTGTCCTAGTGTAGGATCACTGGTCTACTGTGACTCACCATGGCGGTAGGAAGGAGGATCAGAGTGAGGATTATGTGGTCCAGACTGTTGGCTAGTGAGACTGTTCCATGTGGAAGACTGGGTGGTGCTGGCAGTCATGCTGGAAGCATTATTTGCTATCCAGCTGACCACCTATTCGCACTACTCTGGATTCAGAAGTAGTGTCCCGTGCCTCCCTGCAAAGTGGGACAGGACGCTGTGTGTCGTGGATGGGCATGTTTCCTGTGCTCCAGCAGCAGGAGTAGTTGCAGCTGCTCTGCGTCCTCTGCATCTGCGTGCACCATCATCAGCCCTTCCCCGTCCCTTACCGCACGCCTTATGCATTTTCTAATTGCTAGTCCTCTGGAAATCAAATTTATTTTGAATAAAAAAAAAAATTGATCACCTGCAGCAGGCAAAGCTGTTTTTTTGAGTTTACTATACCACCGTAATGTAACACTAAGCACATTACACTGTGCGGATGACTAATTCAATCCAGAAAGATTTTTTGAACGTTTTTTTTTGGCGATTAATACCACTGTAATGTAAGACTTTTTTTACTCACTTATATAGCATCATTAACCCCACAACGCTTTACGACATTATCAGCACTGTCACCATTGGGGCTCACAATCTACATTCCCCATCCCCAAACTGGAAAACCCAGAAGAAACACAGGGAGAACATACAAACTCCTTGCAGATGTTGTCCTTAGTGGGATTTGAACCCCGGACCCCAGCGCTTCAGCACGTTACACTGTACGGATGACTAATTGAATCCAGAAAAAGTTTTTGAACTTTTTTTTTGAGTTTTATATACCACTGTAATCTATATATATAATTGTCTTATCCCGTCTGTCTGTCTGTCTGTCTGTCCAGGAAATCCCGCGTCACTCATTGGTCCCGCCGCAGCCAATCAGCGACGCGGGATTTCAGAAAAAAGATGGCAGTTAGCGGCTCATCTGCCGGACGGAGGTCAGTGGCGCTGCAGCCGAGAGATTAGCGGCGCTAGCAGCAGAACTAACCCGACCTGTGGCGCCGCTGACCTCCATGCGGCTAACGTCGGGAGATCAGCGGCTAGGACCGCTGATCTCCCAACGACAAGTGTGAACGGAGGACAGGGGAGCGGTGCCGCCGGTCGGGATGCTTCTGCTGCGAGCAGCCGCTCATCTCCCAGCTGCTCACAGCGAAAGTACCCGCACAGGCAGCGCCGCTCCCCGGTCCTCGCTAATACGACGCTAATTGGTCGCAGCCGCCGGACGCGACCAATCAGCGAGATTAGCGCCAAATTTAAACAACGCTCTGCTGATTGGTCGCGGCCACCGGCCAGCCGCGACCAATCAGCGATTTTGGCGCCAAATTTAAACAACGCTCTGCTGATTGGTCGCGGTCGCCAGCCGCGACCAATCAGCGAGATTAGCGCCAAATTTAAACAACGCTCTGCTGATTGGTTGCGGTCGCCGACCGCGACGAATTAGCATTATGGGCGCCAAATTTAAACACAGCTTAGCTGAGTGGTCGCCAGCCACGAACAATCAGCGATATTGGCGCCAAATTTAAACACCGTTTTGCTGAGTGGTCGCGGTCGCGATCGCGATTTTATCGCCAAATTTAAACAAACTCTCCAGTCCTCACTAACACAGTTCGCTGATTGGTCGCGGCCGCCACCCGCGACCAATCACCGATATTGCCGCCAAATTTAAACACCGTTTTGCTGATTGCGCCTGGTTGGCCGCATACATATTCTAGAATACCCGATGCGTTAGAATCGGGCCACCATCTAGTGTAATAATAAACACGTTAAACTCTATGGATGACAACATAGTCATAAAAAATTTGTGGTGACCTGCACTTGATATATACTTAGCAACCGACTACAAGCCCTAAGCCCTGCCTAGAGGCTGTATTCAGCCCCTCTCCCTGCTTCTGCAGCTGTCCCTAGGCTAAATGCAGGATGTATGGCATAGAAACCACAAAGCACAGGATTAACCCTTAGAAGGACTGTTTGTATGATGGTTCAGCGTCAGTATCACCACTAGAGGGTTCTGATTCGTTATACTGTGCACACACATGCCTGGACCAGCGCTCTCTCCCTCCAATAAGAATTGTCCCTGAGCCGTGTAATGTCGTCAGTGTGCCGAGCCTGGTGGAGGGAGCCTGTCCTTTTATAATCTCTGATGATGTCATACGGCCAGCCAATCACAATAATGCCACTACCAAGATGGCTACGACATTACAGGTGACTGGCAGGTAATCCCCGCGTGCTCATTGGCTGTGTAATAGGCGCCCATTTCGATTCGAGCTTCAAATCCGAGCAGCAGCCTATGCTTGCCGAGTGCCGAGCACCCAGACACTCGAGTGATGTCCGAGTAGCACGTTTGCTCATCACTATTCTTTATCTTTTTCAGCTTGTTTCTCTGTTGATTTGTATAGATTATGGGCCACATTAAGTCGAGAGAAAGTTCTGAAATAATTTTTTTTCGGGAGGGAATATTTACATGAAAAACACCTGACATTTTATCAAGGGTGTGTAGACTTTTTATATCCACTGTGTACAGTGCCTAGCTCCTCTTCTCCCATCCTGTATACTGGGTGTAATTCTCAGTATTAATTGGTGGCCTGGTCGATCTTTGCCTTCACTGAGACAAAAGAACTTTTCTTTTCGCGTCCGACCCTGTATTGGCGCAGACTGACCTAGAACATTCTTTTTGTAGTGGAGGTTGATGCCTCAGAGATTGGAGTTGCACTGATGATGTCACAGGATGATGTCATAGTCTCACTCAACTCTGTCCATTCGCCTTCTTTCCATGAAAGTTTTCATCTGCTGAAAAATATTTCGATTTGAGAGTCCTCAGTGGTTGATACCATCTTTTCAGTTAGCCATTAAAAAGGTAACAGGTTGCAAGCTTTCGAGGCTACCCAGGCCTCTTCATCAGGCACAATATAACACAAAATCTGAAGAGTCACATATTTATACACATTAGGACACCAGAAATAATGCAATAGATGAGACAGGTAACGTTAAGCAGAGCTATTACTGTGGGAGAAAGATAAACAGTTCTGGCTGTAAATATTGTATTGGTTCATAGATAAGAACTGTTATGATGACCCCAAAGCTCTGAGGAGCACATTCCTTAGTTGATGTAGAATGACATAAATCCATGCGACACATTCATTCCTGCTCTGAAGGTGTCAAAGGTCACCATTAGTTTATATTCCCAGACTCTTCTGTCTCTCTGAGATTTGAAGTTACCTTTTAATGCCAATAATTTAATGTCTGTGATGTTGTGATCAGGTAAACGAAAATGCTTGGCCACAGGTAGATCTATTTTTTTCTTATTGTGCGGCGCTGATGATTCATCCTTGTCCTAAGTTTTTGCCCCATCTCTTCTACATAGAGACCCCCAGATGGACATTTGGTGCATATAATTAAGTACACTACATTAGATGTGATGCAGCTGAAAGTACCTGAGATCTTGTAGTCCTGATGTGAGTTGGGGATCTTTATCTTTTCTGTGGTCATTATAAACAGACAGGTTTTACATTTTTTCTGGTTGCAGGTAAAGGTTCCTGTAGCTGGTGGAGAAGACAGGGAGCTTCTGACAATGATGCTTCTTAGATTTGGGGGCTGCCTGAAACACAAAAGTGGGGCGTCTGGAAATATGTATTGTAATCGGGCATCTTTTTGTAGTAAAGGTTGTAGTTTCTGTGCAGCTCTTCTTAGCGCCTCCAGATTTGGATTGTAGGTGACTACTAGAGGCACCCGGCTGCTTTCTTGTTTGGTTTTGTAATGTAGGAGATGATTCCTTGATATTCTGGTGGCTCTTGTAATCCGATTCTCAATTGTTCTTGGATGGTAGCCCTGATTCAAAAAGGTGTTTCTGAGGCCACCAAGGTGTTTGTCTCTATTCATAGGGTTGGGACATACCCGATTGTATCTGATGGCTTGGCTGTAGACAATAGAGTTTTTTTAGGTGTTTCGGATGGAAACTTTCCCATTTAAGGTATGTAGGACGGTCGATTGGCTTCCGGTACAAGGATGTCTCTACTTCATTGTTCTGTAGCTTGATGATGGTGACAACTACCAGACCACCCTTGTCTGCCATACGTATTACAATATGTGACATGTTTCTAAGTTCTTGTAATGCTTTATGGTGTGAGGATGATAAATTATGCTGAAAGCCACGTTGTTTGACGTTCTCTTTCCATTATTTCCTGGAAGCGTTCCATGCAGCCCACTCTTGTTTGCGGTGGATACAAAAAAAGGGTTTTTGGTTTTAAATGAAGTGGACATAGATGTTGAGGCAGAAGCTGATTTTGATAAGCCATGGAGATCTTCCAAATGTAGTCCGGACATCTGTTCTTTAAAGTTCAAGCGTCTGTATTCATTAACGATTGGTAAAGAAAATTCAGAATGATCATTCTCTTCTATCAAAAAATGCTTTTTGGTGGTAAGATTCCGTAAGAATCTATTAAGATCCAGAAGAGAGGAAAAAAGGTTACAGCTGCGATCTGGCGCAAAGTTCAAGCCGAGTGATAGAACTTCATCTTGTTCCTGAGTTAAAACTTGTTTTGACAGGTTTAGGACATTGCATATATGTGGTGATAGAAATACCTCTTGCGGTGAGTTGTCATGCCTGTGGGGTTTACTGTGTTTACGTCCACCCCTCCTTTTCCGTTTTTTGTCTGTTTATAATTTTTGTAATTTTTTTGGTCTTCGATAATATGTCAGATTCTCCCGAGTTTCTGTATCTGTGACATTACTGTCTACCGATTCTTGATCAGAAGAACTGAAACTGACGTGGAGTTCAGATGGCAAGTTAGATTGATTGTTTCTTTTTTTGAGAATTGACTTGGGTGATGTGGGGAAGGGTGTAAACATCTACCCCATTCCTACACCTGCTGTTGAGAGTAATCCATATGATTCCTTTTTTAATTCTAATTGCAGCCATTATCACAAAGAACCGCTGGGTTTCTCAAAGATACGGGTGATGCCTTGGAACAACTTTCAGATGTCGTTTGGAGAGAAGATTCCTCATGGGTTGCATGTGATGCAGTCGCTTTATACACTTCCGTTCCACCTGACATTGCAGTGGAAGCCCTCTCTTACCACTTGGAAAAATATAGTGATTACACAGAGGATTTATGCATATTTATTGTTCAGGTGGTTAATTTCCTCATGACGTGTAACTATTTCTCTTTTGATGGCCAGTATTACATTCAATCCAGAGGAGTATCGATGGGGGCAAAGCATTCCCCCTCATTAGCTAGTTTAGTTGTGGCTTATTGAGAGGAGTGCTATCTCTACAGTGCTGACAACCCATTTATGGAACACCTGGTCTGGTATGGCAGATACATCGACGATATATGGTCGGGCGATGTGTCTGCCATACCAGACTTTGTACAGTATCTCGATGTCAATCATTGCAATCTGACATTTACATATAAATTTGAAATTTCCACTATTTCGAGTCCTTGATCTCCATTTGCAGGGGATACCAGATCAGCACATGGAATACCAATTTTACATGTAAATAGTAGTCATCCATCCCATACTATCAAAGCGATATGTAGCACCCTGAGGATTCGGCTGCTACAGGAGTATTGCACCTCAACCCAGAGGTGTGATATTCCACTCCCGGGTAAGGATGGAGTGTGGAACTGAGCTCAGATAGACTGCATGCACTACATACATCCCATTCCAGAGGAGCAGGCCGACGGCACTCCCACTTAGAAATGTGCAGGTGCGACCGAGCCTGTTCCTGGCTGGAGTGGGAGGGGGGAGGAACATCCCATGTAGTGTAGGGGCAGATAGGGGGAGCAGTCTGGGTAGTGGTAGGAGCTCATTGGGTGCTGGTCACCTGAGCTCACACATAGAGGGATATATAAGGAGGGCACCAACTTAGAATCAGGGTCAGTCAGTCAGCTGCAGAGGACAAGTCAGATGTAGAGAGCAGGAAACAGCAGCCCTGGAGAGAGAGAGAGTGGAGTGAAGAAAGACCCAGAGGGGGACAAAGAAGGGACCCAAGAACCCAAATAAGAACACCGGGTGAGGAGTCAGCAAGAGGGTACCGGAACCCAAGCTGGTGGGGGCAAAGACATTCCCCAGCCAGAGACCGGAGACCGTGGGCAGTGTCTGTCACGGTCACCCACTACATTCACCCGGAAGGCACACCACAGGAAGGGTCAGGGAACCTAAGGCCAAAGGTTGCCCAACAGAAGGCCCGAGGGAGCTGGACTTAGGTGAATCACTGGTGGGGACGGCTGAAGTAAGGACAGAGGGAGAGCTCAGGGCCACGCTCCGGACTTGTTTGGGGGTTGGCCGGATCCAGGACCTGGTGGACGCAGCACGGCTCGGGAGGTCACTTGGAGCTAGAGTGACCAGGAACATCTGCAGTAAGTAAAGACCCTTAACTGCACTACCCGAGTCTGTCATCATTACCGGCTGCACCGCACCACCACAACCCCCATCCTCTGCGCCTGTCCCCTCTGAGGCTATACCCCTCCCGTTGGGGGTTATCCCACCAAGCTGCGCATCCACCATCAGCCTCAGCGGACCCTGCTGCAGCGGCGGCCACAGTGACCGCATCACAACGGGTGGCGTAGTCGACACAACGAACTTTAATAACATCAGTAAAGACTGCCACATAACCCTGAGCTTGACGCCCTGGGCACGGGACCGGGTCACAGCCGCTCGGAGACTACAACCCCCCATCTGATCCGGTGCCGGGTATTCCCCTCAAAAAGGAATATGTCCCAGGGGGCGCGTCAACTTTGGCGTAGTCGGCAGGATTACGTGCCCGCAACACCCGGGTACTGCGTGCCTGAAGAAAAGTGCAAGTTTACCTCAGAAAGAAGTCTCCCGCCGGTTCCGGAGGGTCCACGCCATCGGACTCCATCACCAGTCGTTTCCCGCCGATTGTCCGCCATTTCCAACTTGTTCCCGCCATCTGCAGAGTTTCCCGCCACTGGGCGACGCTTCCCGCCAAAACCGCAGATTTCCCGCCTTGGAAGAGCAGCGGACGCCATTATGGGCGTACCAAAGGAGGGCAAGAGGCCACCTCCCATCGTGGGCCAGGACAGAAAATGGCGCCAAAAGTGGAAACCGCCCCCACCAACAGAGACTGTGATGCTGGAGGTGTCTGTCAGCGTGAAAGAACTTCCCCTGGAGCTGACAGTCACCGAGTTGCCCCGGGACCGCCCTCGAAGTGGGAGGAGACGAAAGAGAAGAGAAAAGATGGGTGTCGCTTGGAGCAGTCTAGAACGAGCGCACCCGGAGGCAAGGTGTCCAGAGCGAGAGCACCCGGAGTCAAGGAGAGGAAGAGTAGACCCGGGAATGGAGCGGCAGCAGAGCAGCACCGGCCCGCTGGCCAGGAGCCTGCAGAAGGAAGAAGGAGGAGAGCAGAGCAGCACCGACCCGATGGTCAGGAGCCTGCTAGAGTCAACAACCCCGCTAGGCTTAGCGGAGATCCTGGCGCAGCTTCCCCGAGATCGGGAGTGCGCGCGGAGTGCCCTGGAGGGCCTCGCGGGAAGGATGGCCCGAGTGCAGAGGGAGATCCTGGCGGAGTGGGGCCGGGAGATGGCCCAGCAAGCTGGAACCCGTCCACGGAACCCGCTCCCTTGGAAGAAGACACCGACTACCTCTGCGGATGACGCGGGAGGACCCAAGGCCGGAGACGGCGCAGAAGAGGGAGCGAGACGTATGGCAGCAGGTAAGGGGGACGCCTATACCCCATACCGGAAGACCACCCACCTGCCCCAGCTCCCCGTCGCAGAGCCCGAAAGTCCCCCTGCCGTACCCGAGACCGCCATGACACCGCCACCGACTAGGCCCCGACCGGAAGCCGCCGTCGCGACCCCAGTGACGTCACGCGTCGTGACCCGGAGCGTGGCGAAGGAAGGGAAGCCTCCGGCCTGGTCGCAAGGCCTAGCGTTTCCGGGCGCCGCATCCCCAGCAGAGCCATCTACCTCCGCGGAGCCTCCGGCCTGGTCGCAAGGCCAGGTGGCCCAGGGTGCCGCCGTGTTAACAGTTCCATTTACCTTCCAGATGCCCCAGGCCTGGCCGCAAGGCCTGGGCAACCTGGGCGCCCCCACCATCGCGCCCGCACCCGTAACATCAAGGGTGCCAAATCTGGGAGAGGACCCCTTCAGCCAGCTAACGTGGCCGGACGGGCGGCCTTTCATCTGGCCCGAAGAATTCTTGGAACTGGAGCGACAAAAGAAGTTAGGTCCCCTGTGTGAGCCCCTGATCCCGGCTCCAAAGCCCGTGACTCGGGTCTCGCCTCCACTCGAGGAAGCCCAGTTCGTGTGGGACCCCACGGGAGAAGATTTGATGGGGTTCACCGGAGAGACTCGGGCAGCTGCAGCAGAGCGTACCGAGTGTTGCCGTCAACAGCTGGCAGAGTTCAAGAGAGAGCGGGAGGAGAGGCGGGCCAGAGAGCAATGGGCCCGGACCCGCAGCGCGGAGCAAAAGAGTCGGACCAGAAGGGACCCCTATGCAGCAGATCGTCCCCGTACCATCGGGACGGTAATAAAGTTTAATGCGCAGCATGGGTGGGGCTTCATAAAGGACCGGAACACCATGGGTGACGTCTTCGTTACCCGACGGGATGTCGAGTCTCACCTGCCAGAGGGTCACAAAGGCCGTGACCTCTACGTCGGTGACGAGGTAACGTTCACCCGGCACAAGTGTGCCAAGGGACCTTACGCCCTCCACGTGCATCGCCTGACAGAGGAGGAGTTGCGGTGTAGGGAGGAGGAGCCAGAAGACCCGGACGGGTTCAAGGCTAGAAGGTACTATGACTGAAATAGTACAAAGGAGATGTAAATAGTTACCCGTCGGGGTACACAAGTAACCGTGGCTGCTTTAAAGTTTAGTCCCCGTTGGGACCAGTGAACAGTTTAACCCGTGTGTCCCCTACCCAAACCAGGCTGAGGACTGTGAGCAGCCATCCCATTCCCTTTACTTGGCCGGGGACTGAGAACGGCCAAAACTTCCCTGTACATAGTTGCGCTTCCTAAGGCGCCCCCTACTGGTTTTATGAGAAACTGCTTATCAAAAGACTGTCGCACTTTACCTGGTCACGAGTTGCACGGTGACCAGAGGAGGAAGAAAGAAAGAGACGACGAGAATGTTATAATGATGTCTATATGAAAAAGTTATATATATATAATATTTTATATGTTTTATATGTTTATAAAAATTTGTATGTTTTGGTGTTTTTGTCTTTGCAGCCCGAGGACGTGCTGTGATTTACCAGGGGGGAATGTAGCACCCTGAGGATTCGGCTGCTACAGGAGTATTGCACCTCAACCCAGAGGTGTGATATTCCACTCCCGGGTAAGGATGGAGTGTGGAACTGAGCTCAGATAGACTGCATGCACTACATACATCCCATTCCAGAGGAGCAGGCCGACGGCACTCCCACTTAGAAATGTGCAGGTGCGACCGAGCCTGTTCCTGGCTGGAGTGGGAGGGGGGAGGAACATCCCATGTAGTGTAGGGGCAGATAGGGGGAGCAGTCTGGGTAGTGGTAGGAGCTCATTGGGTGCTGGTCACCTGAGCTCACACATAGAGGGATATATAAGGAGGGCACCAACTTAGAATCAGGGTCAGTCAGTCAGCTGCAGAGGACAAGTCAGATGTAGAGAGCAGGAAACAGCAGCCCTGGAGAGAGAGAGAGTGGAGTGAAGAAAGACCCAGAGGGGGACAAAGAAGGGACCCAAGAACCCAAATAAGAACACCGGGTGAGGAGTCAGCAAGAGGGTACCGGAACCCAAGCTGGTGGGGGCAAAGACATTCCCCAGCCAGAGACCGGAGACCGTGGGCAGTGTCTGTCACGGTCACCCACTACATTCACCCGGAAGGCACACCACAGGAAGGGTCAGGGAACCTAAGGCCAAAGGTTGCCCAACAGAAGGCCCGAGGGAGCTGGACTTAGGTGAATCACTGGTGGGGACGGCTGAAGTAAGGACAGAGGGAGAGCTCAGGGCCACGCTCCGGACTTGTTTGGGGGTTGGCCGGATCCAGGACCTGGTGGACGCAGCACGGCTCGGGAGGTCACTTGGAGCTAGAGTGACCAGGAACATCTGCAGTAAGTAAAGACCCTTAACTGCACTACCCGAGTCTGTCATCATTACCGGCTGCACCGCACCACCACAACCCCCATCCTCTGCGCCTGTCCCCTCTGAGGCTATACCCCTCCCGTTGGGGGTTATCCCACCAAGCTGCGCATCCACCATCAGCCTCAGCGGACCCTGCTGCAGCGGCGGCCACAGTGACCGCATCACAACGGGTGGCGTAGTCGACACAACGAACTTTAATAACATCAGTAAAGACTGCCACATAACCCTGAGCTTGACGCCCTGGGCACGGGACCGGGTCACAGCCGCTCGGAGACTACAACCCCCCCCATCTGATCCGGTGCCGGGTATTCCCCTCAAAAAGGAATATGTCCCAGGGGGCGCGTCAGATACCTGTGGGTGAATTCACACGGATCGCCAGTAATTGTAACAATGATAATAAGCTGTCCTCTGAACTCACATATTCATGGTCCAAATTGTCTAAAAGGGGTTATCCAAAGTGGACCCTAAATACAGCCAAACGTATAATTGAGAATAAGAGACATTGGGATCCTGAGCAATATTTTACTCCGAATTTTAAAACTAAATCTAATAGATTGGTCCTGTCGCTACAATTTAGTCCTCAGTTCAATGCTATTAAATCAATGTTTTTTAGACATACAGTGGGTACGGAAAGTATTCAGACCCCTTTATATTTTTCACTCTTTGTTTCATTGCAGCCATTTGGTAAATTCTAAAAAGTTAATTTTTCTTTCTCAGCAAAGTGCACTCTGCACCCCATCTGGACTGAAAAAAACAGAAATGTAGAAATTTTTGCAAATTTATTAAAAAAGAAAAACTGAAATCTCACATGGTCATAAGTTTTCAGACCCTTTGCTAAGTATTGAGTAGAAGCCCCCTTTTGAGCTAGTACAGACATGAGTCTTCTTGGGAATGATGCAACAAGTTTTTCACACCTGGATTTAGGGATCCTCTGCCATTCTTCCTTGCAGATCCTCTCCAGTTCCGTCAGGTTGGATGGTGAACGTTGGTGGACAGCCATTTTCAGGTCCCTCCAGAGATGCTCAATTGGGTTTAGGTCCGGGTTCTGGCTGGGCCAGTCAAGAATGGTCACAGAGTTGTTCTGAAGCCACTCCATTGTTATTTTAGCTGTGTGCTTAGGGTCACTGTCTTGTTGGAAGGTGAACCTTCGGCCAAGTCTGAGGTCCAGAGCACTCTGGAAGAGGTTTTCATCCAGGATATCTCTGTAGTTGCTGCATTCATATTTCCTTCAATTGCAACCAGTCGTCCTGTCCCTGCAGCTGAAAAACACCCTGATAACATGATGCTATCACCACCATGTTTCACTGTTGGGATTGTATTGGGCAGGTGATGAGCAGTGCCTGGTTTTCTCCACACATACCGCTTAGAATTATCACCAAAAAGTTCTATCTTCGTCTCATCAGACAAGAGAATCTTATTTCTCATAGTCTGGGAGTCCTTCATGTGTTTTTGAGCAAACTCTATGCGGCCTTTCATATGTCTTGCACTTAGGAGAGGCTTCCGTTGGGCCACTCTGCCATAAAGGCCCGACTGGTGGAGGGCTGCAGTGATAGTTGACTTTGTGGAGCTTTCTCCCATCTCCATACTGCATCTCTGGAGCTCAGCCACAGTGATCTTGGGGTTCTTCTTTACCTCTCTCACCAAGGCTCTTCTCCCACGATTGCTCAGTTTGGCTGGACGGCCAGGTCTAGGAAGACTTCTGGTGGTCCCAAACTTCTTCCATTTAAAGATTATGGAGGCCACTGTGCTCTTAGGAACCTTGAGTAATGCAGAGATTCTTTTGTAACCTTGGCCAGATCTGTGCCTTGCCACAATTCTGTCTCTGAGCTCCTTGGGCAGTTCCTTTGAGCTGATGATTCTCATTTGGTCTGACATGCACTGTGAGCTGTGAGGTCTTATATAGACAGGTGTGCACCTTTCCAAATCAAGTCCTATCAGTTTAATTAAACACAGCTGGACTCCAATGAAGGAGTAGAACCATCTCAAGGAGGATCACAAGGAAATGGACAGCATGTGACTTAAATATGAGGGTCTGAGCAAAGGGTCTGAATACTTATGACCATGTGAGATTTCAGTTTTTCTTTTTTTTAAAAAATGACAAAAATTTCTACATTTCTGGGTTTTTTTCAGTCCAGATGGGGTGCAGAGTGTATATTAATGAGAAAAAAATGAACTTTTTAGAATTTATCAAATGGCTGCAATGAAACAAAGAGTGAAAAATGTAAAGGGGTCTGAATACTTTCCGTACCCGCTGTATAACTATTTTATATGAAGATGCAGCTTTGTCTAAAATGTTGCAGTCTAATTGTTCTGTTGTAGCCAGAAGAGGCAGCACTATAGGTAATATATATTGTATCACCCTCTTTTCTCTACTGATAGTAAATGTAGAACCTGCTAAACTCTTCTGGCTTTTACATCTGCGGCCAGAACAGATGCCGTACTTACAGACACACATCAGCTACTAAGGAATTTCACAATCACAACTGCACGCAAACTGTTACTATTAAAGACTATATAAATTGTAATAGTCTCATGTGATCGGCTTCTACTAATTCTGCATTTTCTTTTTTTACAGTTTCATCTTGCCCACGGCCTCGGCCTCTGCGTGCGCCATCAGCATCACTTCCCCATCCTTTACCATGCGCCTTGCCAATTTTAAATGAAGTATAATATTTTGCAGCTTGCAAAAAAATGTCTGGATTATCACCGCAGTAATATTTGATCACGTCTGATGGCCACGTTATTTTATGCGGCGGTGGTATAGCGATGCTATTGGTCAGCGGCCAAGTCTGGGTATGTTTTCAAAGCCACACTTTTTTAAATGGAGTATAATATTTGGTAGCTTCCAAAAAAAATTCAGGATTGTTATGGAAGTAATATTTGACCACCTGAGATAATGGACTTGTTTCTCTGCTTCCACAATACAGCAATGCTATTCAAATCAACCAAATCTGGCTGTATGCTGCTAACAAGCAAATGGAGCAGTAAAAATGGTGTATTCTATTGTTTTATAAGCGACAAACATGCAGGGCAGGGACCCGATCTCCCCCCCGTACATTCAAAAGATATCGAGTAACGAGCATCTCAAGCACTGTGATGATTGGAGGAGTAACGAGTAGTGATGAGCATGCCCGCTCATCACTAATCAATAGCCCTTCCCAGGGCTACTAATATTCTTTTTTTATCTTAATCCTGCAAATTGTTGTGAGAAGGAAAATATAATATGCAGTTTATATTGCTCAAGTTGTGCGTTAAAAGCATACATGCAAAACTGCTTGGTTGCAATAGCATCGCTATATAGTTCAAGCAGTGAAAAAAGTCCATCTGAGGTGTGCTAAATTTTCTATGATACAAATCCTGCAAAGTTTTCTCAGCATCGAAATATCATACGCCATTTAAACTGCCCATGTTGTGTGTCAAAAGCATACAGTCTCAATAACCATGATTCTGGACCACATAATCTTCACCCTGAACCTTCTTCCTCCCACCATGCCGAGTGCCCAGAGACAACTGATCCCACACTTGGACTCTCAGAAGAGCTGTTCACATTTCCATTTATAGATTCTGGCCTCTCGCTCGGTCCACTTCAAGTGGTACATGAGGAGACTGCAGGTAGGGATGCCCAAATATTTGAGCAGCCGCGCTCATAAGAAGGCGACACTGGGAAACTGCAGTTACTCTTGCAAGAAGTGGATGAAGATGAGACACAATTGCCAACAAGTGATGTTGTTAAGTCAGCAAGTCAGTAGGAGTACCAGGGTGCAGAAGTGGAAGACGAGGTGGACAATGGAGTCACTGACCCAACCTAGGAAGGTGAAATGCAGTGTAGAGGGGGGGGGGGGATCCATAGCACCACAACAGGCAGGAAAAGGCAATGTGGTGGCCACAGACTCAATGCAGGAACTGTCCCCAAAACACCAACACGGGGGAAGTCACCAGGCCAAGGGTTAGGTGTTCCCGAGTCTGGCACTTTTTTAAAGACTGTCCAAGTAACCCAAAAAAGGCCATTTGCAATATCTGCCATGCCAGCATCAGCTGGGGCAGCACAACTACCAGCCTGACCACCACCAGCATGCTCAAGCACATGACATCAAAGCACCCAACTAGTTGAGCCGAACGTCGGGGTCCAGAAACAGTGTCTGTGGGTGATACCACTGCCTGTTCCGCTGTTGTGCATGCATGCCAATCCCCTGTCCATGATGCAGGTGAAGATGCCTCCCACCCTGCACCTGTCATTACACACTTGCAACCACCATCGGCGACCTCATCCATGTCCTTGTCCCAGCGCAGCGTTCAATTGTTCCTACCCCAGTCCTCGGAACGCAATACACAGCCACCCATAGACCACAATATAAGACGGCCACAATTCTAGACTGCTTGCACTGGAAATGTTGGCGTTTAGGCTTGTAGAGACGGAAGCTTTCCCCAACCGTATGGTGGCCATCCCTCATTACTTGATCCCCAGCCGACACTATTTCTCCCGGTGTGCCATCCCCGTCAAACACAAGCACGTGTCCCATACCATCAGTTGTGCCCTGACTAATGCGGTTACTGGTAAGATCCACTTAACCACACACACACACACACACACACACGGACAAGTGCTCTTGGCCAGGAACACTACATTTCCATGACGGCACACTGGGTGAAAATTGTGGAATCTGGGACCCAGTCAGACCCTGGGATAGAACACGTGCTACCGACGCCGAGAATTGTGGGCCCTGGTTCAATCAGGGTTGCCCCCACCTTTCACAGCAGTTCCTGCACCTCTTTCTCCTCAGCCTCTTTCTATAAAGCATAAACATCAGTCGCAAGCTGGAAGCACAGCAGCACTGCCTCGGCCAAGCAGCAATAGGCACTGCTCAAGCTAATCTGCTTAGGTGGCAAACTGCACACCGCCACAGAATTGTTGATGGCAAACCGCACACCGCCACAGAATTGTTGAAAGGTCTAACAGACCAGACTGATCTGTGGCTCTCGCTCCTGAACCTACAGCCCGGTATGGCTGTGTGTGACAATGGGCGTAACCTGGTGGTGGCTATGAAGCTTGGCAACCTCACACACGTACCATGCCTGGCCCATGTGCTTAACTTGGTGGTTCAGCGGTTTCTCAAAACCTACCTTGATCTGCCTGAGCTGCTTGTGAAAGTACGCCACGTGTGTGCCCACTTCCTCAAGTCAACTACATCTTCCGCTGCCCTGGCAGTGCTTCATCAGCATTTGAAACTACCAGCTTACCGACTGGTGTGCAATGTCACCACGCGTTGGAACTCAACATTACATTTGTTGGCAAGGCTTTGTAAGCAGCAGAGGATATAGTTGAATACAAGCTCCAACATGCCCATTGGTATTCAGGACATCGTCCGCACATAAGAGATGATGAGTGGGCATGGATGTCTGACATCTGTGCCGTTCTCCAAAACTTTGAGTACTCGACCAAGATGGTGAGCGGTGATGATGCCATAATCATCGTAACTATCTCACTTCTCTACCTACTGAAACGCTCGCTCACAATTAAAGAGGAAAAGAGGATGCGAGGCTTTGCCGTCAGAGCACGATGAGATGGAGCAAGAAACTATATAGGGTGATGCTACACAGCCCAGCCTCATCTCATCTTTTTCCTCATGGATTTGGTGATAATGAGGAGGAGCAACAGGAGCTGGTTTCCTGTGCTATAGATAGTACTACCCACACCACTTTCATCCCATCTGTTCAGCGTGGCTGGCCTGAAGATGAAGCGGACAGGGAGGACAAGGAGGACTAGGGGGAGAACGAGGAGGAGAAGATGCACAGTAGTCCTATTGGTGGGGACAGGGAAGTCTTGGCTGTTGGCAATCTGGCACACATGGCTTAGTTTATGTTCCACTTCCCTTCCTGTGACCCTGTCACGCAAGGTGTGGGAAAGACTTAGTGCAACACAGAGGGAAGAGGAAAAGGGAGCCCATACACTAGGGAAAGGGGGGAGTGGAGACCTCTTAGTCTGGTCTAGTGTCACCCTGTCTCAACTATCGACCCTATATTGGCTCTTAACCAATCGCCGCACGCATTCCTCGCCCTGTCTTTCCCTGGCGTTAGACTTAGGCTAGGGAAGGGAGGAAATGAGCACTAGTCGATCTCCACTGAACTCTAAAGACAAAAATGAAGAACAAACAAGGGAAATTATTTAGCTTTTAGACAACTCCAGACAAATGCGCACACGTCCTCAAACACCAGAGAGGAGGAAGTACTGCTCTTGATGAAGTCTTCACTAGGATTAATGAATATTGCTGGCACCTCCCTCTTGTACACAGCAGGCATTTATACACCCAGAGCAGGGAGTTAATTAGCCAGAGGAAGGTAGCCGCTGAGTCCTAGAGACAGCCTCTAAGAAGATGTCTGTAATGCCAAATGTAGAGATCTCCTGCAACCAACTGCAGGGTGACTTTCTGTCACTTCTGACACACCTGTGACAGTACACCCCCCCCCCCTCTACGAGTGGCCTTCGTACACTCAGGACCAGGTTTCTCAGGATAAGAGATGTGAAATGAACGAACCAACCTGGGAGCGTTCACCTCTGATGCAGAAACCCACATCCTCTCTTCTGGACCATAGTCTTTCCACTGCACCAAGTATTGTATAGAACGACGTTGGAGACGAGAATCTACAATCCTTGAAATGTAGAACTCCAGATTACCATCAACCATTACTGGGGGAGGTGGTAGAGATGAGGGCTCAAGAGGTTCCACACACTTTTTGAGTAAGGACCTGTGGAACACGTTGTGGACCTTAAGGGCCTGAGGAAGCTCAAGACGAAACGCTGCTGGGTTAATGACGGCGGTTATTTTATATGGACAAATAAAAATAGATCCCAGCTTCCAAGAATGAACTTTCAATCTTATTTTCCTGGTAGACTACCACACAAAGTCATTCACATTCAGATCGGGACCTGGCAAGCGTTTTCTGTTAGCCATACGTTTATACCTGTCTCCTATGATTGTTAAATTACTCAGCACACCCTGCCATACCGGGGAGAGCGACGAAGCAAACCGTTCCTCCTCAGGAACTTCTGAAGCTCCTCCTCCACTAAAGGTACCAAACTGTGGGTGATAACCGTATGCACCGAAGAACGGTGATCTGCCAGTGTATTCTTGACGATGATTATTAATGGCAAATTCTGTAAGCTGTAAGTAGGATACCCAATCCTCCTGATTTTCGGAGGCGAAACACCTGAGGTAGGTCTCCAAATTCTGATTGACACGTTCGGTTTGTCCATTCGATTGAGGGTGAAAGGCAGAAGAAAAAGACAGCTGCACCCCCAGTCGAGAACAGAATGCTTTCCAGAACTTGGAAACAAGCTGGATCCCCCGATCTGACACCACATCGGATGGAGCCACGTGAATCCTCACTATCTCATTTATGAACTCCTTGGCATTTAGAAGTGCAGGTAATGCGACAAAGTGAACCATTTTACTGAATCTATCTGCAACCACCAAAACCACTGTTTGGCCTGCAGAAACAGGTAGGTTAGTAATAAAATCCATGGACAAGTGTGTCCATGGCCTACTAGGGATAGGTAACGGAAGAAGAGTACCAGACAGACGTATATGCGAAACTTAGAACGCGCGCAAATATTATAAGCAGTTACATGTTCAATCACATCCCGATGCAACCCCGGCCACCAAAAACGACGAGAGAGGAGGTCCGCGGTTGCCTTACCACCTGGATGCTCAGCAAGCACAGAGTTATGATGTTCCTTAACTACTTTGCGGGGAAGATTAGAAGGTACAAATAACTTTCCAGAAGAGCAGGAGGCAGGGGCGCCCCCTGTGCCCCCCAACACCTCATCTTCCAGTTCAAGATAAAGTGCCGACCGAAATGACCACCCCTTTCGGTAATATTGGGGTAGGGTTCTCATGGTCACCACCACCAGGGAAGCTCCGGGACAAAGCATCAGCCTTGACATTTTTGACCCCTAGATGAAAAGTGACAACAGAATTGAACCTAGTAAAAAACAGGGACCATCTGGCTTGCCTAGGGTTGATATGTTTAGCTGACTGGAGATATGACAGTTTCTTATGGTCAGTTATAACAGTAATAGGATGGACAGCCCCCTCCAACCAATGTCGCCATTCTTCGAACGCCAATTTGATGGCCAAAAGTTCCCTATTACCCACGTCATAATTTCTATTAGCCGAAGACAATTTTTTAGAAAAGAAGGCGCATGGACGCCATTTACCAAGGGACGGACCCTGAGACAACACAGCCCCAACCCCATTGTCCGACGCATCAACCTGCACAATAAAGGGTTGGGAAACATTGGGTTGACTGAGTATAGGGGCAGTGGCAAAATGATTCTTTAAGGAAGAAAAAACCTGGAGGGAAGCCTCCGACCATTTGGAAAAATCAGACCCCTTCTTAGACATGTCAGTAAGGGGTTTCACAATTACAGAGTCATTTTGGATGAATTTCCGGTAAAAATTAGTAAAGCCCAGAAAGCTTTGTAGAGACTTCAGGTTCTTGGGACGTTCTCAATCAAGGACTGCATGGATCTTCTCCGGATCCATCCGAAAACCTGAAGACGACAACAAGTACCCCCAAAACTGCACCCCTTGAACAGGAAAAACACATTTTTCCAGTTTGGCATAAAGTTTGTTGTCTCTTAATACCTGGAGCACCTGCTTAACGAGCCCCTGATGTGTCTCAAAATCAGGTGAATAAGCCAAAATATCATCCAGATAGACCACCACAAACCTCCCCACCAAATGATGAAAAATATAATTTATTAAATGCTGGAATACCGCAGGTGCATTGGTCAAACCAAAAGGCATAACCAGACTCTCGAAATGCCCCTCAGGGGTATTGAACGCCGTCTTCTATTCGTCCCCTTCTCTGATTCTAACCAGGTTGTAGGCCCCCCCTTAAATCCAACTTGGAGAATACCTTAGCTCCCACAGGAAGAGGGTATGGATCACGGATGGTAATTTGATTTAATGCCTGGAAATCTAAACAGGGATGTAGGCCGCCATCTTTTTTCTTCAAAGAAGAACCCTGCCACCACAGGCAAAGATAAGGGTCTGATATGTCCCTTCTCCAGACTTTCCGCAATGAAATCCTTCATGGCTAGTCTCTCAGGGCCAGAAAGATTATACAGTCTGGACTTCGGTAGTTTAGCTCCGGGGCTCAGGTTAATAGGACAGTCATAAGCACGATGAGGAGGCAAATCCTGACACCCCCTCTCAGAAAAAAACGTCCACAAAACCAGAAAGTAAAGCAGGTAATATTTCCATAGAGACAGCAGCAAGGGAAATATCTAGACAGTTCTCATGGTAGTAATCTCCCCATTCAATAATCTCCCCGGTTTGCCAATTCACCAAGGGTTATGTTTAACAAGTGTAGGGCGGCAGTGTTCACACCGTGCAGTAACTGAGGCAGTGACCCAAGCAAGTCCAACATAAGCAGCTTTTATTCAGCAAAACTTACAGGTAAACAGAAAGTCCTCTGGTTCGCAGCCGGGTTAACATAAGTCCATAACAACTGTTGCCGGGGGCAACGGCCGCGCCGGGCCGTTCAGAGCCTGACGGGTGCAGAGGCTTCCTAGGCGTGGGTTCAGCCCCCTCCATCCTGCCGAGCTTTCCTGCTCTGCTCCTAGCAGGTCCCAACACTGAACACCACTAATCCTTAGTGCAGGGATTTTAAAGGACCTGTGGCAAGAACCACTGGAAAACCTGGGTTGGAGGGAAGAGGCCGCCCCACTACCTTCCTGTAGCCTCCTCCAAGAAATGAAGGCCCTGCCGGGATTTACTAATCTGCCTTAGCCAGGTGGTCTGACCAGGTCAATGCTCACCTTCATTCCTGCATTGTAGCCGCAGCTGTGTCTATGACTGCAATGTACTCCAATGGATTTAATAGGTCTCTGTACACATTCTAGGGGATATATAATGTCCCTCGTATACGATCCCAGTCACTGCCTCTCACAAGCTACAGAATACCCAAAACAATCAGTATGGGAAGATTGTCCAGGACATAGCAAGGGATTATCTCACAATGAACTGACCCCACCCTCAGTTTTACATTATGTACAATCTGAGTTAGAGCTTTCTGTGCAAGTGGCGCCGAGTCAATGGCAAAGATGGAAATAGGTTTATTTAAAGTACAGCAAGCAAGACCATGAGTCTTCACAAACTCAGCATCCACCATGCTGACTCCAGCTCCACTATCAACAAACACAGAAATGTTCTCAGTTTAGCTCTCTAGCACCACCTCTGTTGTCAGGACAAAGCAGGAACTGCAGTTTGGCCACAAATGCACCCCTTGTTTATCCAACACCAGGCTACCAAGAGTTAATCGACTCTCCTTATGTTTAGCAATTGAAGGACAGGTCCAAACAAAATGTCTTTTTTTTCCCACAAAAAAAAACATACACCTTTTTTCTTGCGCATTTCCTGGGAGATGTATGATGTAGAGACACCCCCCAACTGCATGGGTTCCCCCACCTCCCCCTGTACTGGTTCACCCCCAGAATGCTCCCCCGGCAGAGGTACACAACCCCGACAAGAAGGTCCTGGAGAAGGTGGTCGCACCCGTCTATCCTGAAGGCGTCTATCAAGACGCATGGCCAACGACATTGCAGCCTCCAAGGACTGAGGGGTTTCATATACAGCCAAGGCATCTTTCAGCCTTTCAGTAAGCCCCTCACAAAATTGACTTCTAAGGGCTGAGTCCTTCCATTTGGAATCCGTTACCCATCTACGGAATTCAGAGCTGTACGTCTCCACTGAGCGATTCCCTGCTGAATGCGACGGAGCCTAGACTCAGCCAAGGCGACTCGGCCAGGGTCATCATAGATGAGGGCCAGAGCCCAGAAAAACCCTCCACAGACTGGAGACAAACCGAGTCCTGCGGTAAAGAAAATGCCCACGACTAAGGATCTCCTTGTATTAGAGAGATCACAATTCCAACCCGTTGCTTCTCCTTTCCAGAGGAGTAAGGACGAAGTTTAAAATACAGTTTGCAGGCCTCCTTGAATACAAAAAACTTTCCCTACTTCCTGAAAACCTGTCCGGGAGGGCAACCTTGGGTTCAGGCTGGACAGGCCTACCTGCAGAGACCCCCACATTGGCGACCTGTAGCCGCTGATGCTGCTGCTGAACCTCACAGCGTAGGTCATTCACCTACAGAGACAGACAGCGGAACTGCTCTGCGAACTCTGCAACTGAACCCATACCAAAGGAGAAAGGAAAAAAAAACTCCACGCCCAAAAACACACAGACAAAAAAACAAAACAAAGTGTCAGGTTTTTTTTTTTTTTTTCCTTGTCAAAAATGTGCTCAGCCGGTGATAACCAGTCACGCCAGGTGTGGGAAAGACTTAGTGCAATACAGAGGGAAGAGTTAAATGGAGCCCAGACACTAGGGAAAGGGGGGAGTGGCCACCTCCTAGTCTGGTCTAGTGTCACCCTGTCTCAAATATCGACCCTATATTGGCTCTTAACTAGTGTTGAGCGATACCTTCCGATATCGGGAAATATCGGATCGGATTGGATCGGACCGATACCGAAAAAGTATCAGATATCGCCGATTCCGATACCGGAAACCAATGCAAGTCAATGGGACATAAATATCGGAATTAAAATAAACCCTTTCTTTCCTTGTAGGTTATTTCTACATGAAGGAAAACAACTAAGAATAATGTAGAATGTATTGGGGGAGGTGGGGGAGACAATAAAGGCATAGAGGTTTAGCCCAGTCAAATGGAATAGCAGGAATTAATATTTTTTTATTATGTTCTGAGTTACGGAAATATTAACTATGTTAAGTATTTTTATATTTTGTCAGATATTTATGTTTCACTACTTCCATGCTCTTCACCTTCTTTTTTACTTCTCCCACACTTTCTCCTTCATCATCCTCAGCATCTTTTTCATCCACTTCTTCTTCACCTTCTTCTTCTTCACCTTCTTCTTCTTCACCTTCTTCGTATTATTCTTTTTTTTACATTCTTCATATTCTACTTCTTCATCTTCTTCATATTCTTCTTCTTCATCATATTCTTATTTGTGGCAGGCATTCCTGTAGTTGTTATCTATAAAAGGTTGGACATTACACCTTTCGTTCTGCCCGTCACAAAAGATTTACAACAGGATTTGTCCGCGTTCAGTTTGGCCTGCAGCAGCAGGTCTTTTCCAGGGGCACCACGAGGAGGAACGGACTCACCCCCATACACTGCTTAGTCATCTTCTGCTTATAATTTAGATATTATCTTTTGCTCTGATTTTTAGTCTTATGCTTAATGTTCTTCCGCTTTTTGTTCTGCAGCTTCTTGTATTTCTGCTTCTTGGTTTTCTGTCTCTTGTTTTTCTGTATCTTGGTGCTTGTCTTCTCTTCTTTGTCTTCTTGGTCAACTTCTTCAGGGTCATCTTCTTGGTCTTCTTCGGGGTGGTCTTCAGGGTCGTCGTCTTCGGGGGTCCTCGTCTTCGGGGTCCTCGTCTTCTTCGGGTTGGTCTTCTGGGTCCTCGTCTTCGGGGTCCTCGTCTTCTTCGGGGTGGTCTTCAGGGTCCTCGTCTTCTTCGGGGTGGTCTTCAGGGTCCTCGTCTTCTTCGGGGTGGTCTTCAGGGTCCTCGTCTTCAGGGTCATTGTCTTCGGGGTCCTCGTCTTCTTAGGGTTGGTCTTCAGGGTCCTCGTCTTCAGGGTCCTCGTCAGGGAGATCCAGAGTGATTACCAAGAACCATTTCAAAAAGCTTGAACTTGGAAATGTAGCAGAAGGTACAAGAAAGCTGAGGAACTACCGAGGACCAGCTGACGGTACTGGAACCCGGATGGATAGCAGAAGGTACAAGAGCCAATGGAACTACCGAGGACCAGCTGATGTTACTGGAACCCGGATGGGTAGCAGAAGGTACAAGAGCCAATGGAACTACCGAGGACCAGCTGATGTTACTGGAACTCGGTTACTAAGCAGGAGGTACCTGTGCCAGAAAGCACTACCAAGGACCAGCAGACGTT
Source organism: Phyllobates terribilis (assembly GCF_046119375.1). Classification (NCBI taxonomy): domain Eukaryota; kingdom Metazoa; phylum Chordata; class Amphibia; order Anura; family Dendrobatidae; genus Phyllobates; species Phyllobates terribilis. The sequence goes on from NW_027362771.1 coordinate 645,762,854, forward strand.
GGTGGAACTTGGATACCGAGAAGGAGGCACCTAATCCAAAGGCACTGCCGAGAACCAGCTGACGGTACTGGAACCCGGATGGGTAGCAGAAGGTACCCATGTAAAAAAAAAGTTCAAGGCCGCGAGCCGGCCGCAGTTACCAAAACCCACAGTCCTACAGAGGGTGCTTGTCCTATTGGCACTATGGAACCAGCCTTCATTGCCAGATCCCGCAGCCCACATAGGAGTCACCTAAACTGCAGGCACCATAGAGTCGGCTAACCCGACCGCAACACGACAGGACAACGCATTGGAGGCAAAGTGACGTTGACACTACCCGGAAACAGCTGGCGTGCTGGAACCAGGCTGGGCAGGAGGGAGTACCCGTGCCAAAGACACTGCCGAGAACCAGCTGACGGTACTGGAACCCAGATGGGTAGCAGAAGATACAAGAGCAAATGGAACTACCGAGGACCAGCTGACGGTACTGGAACCCGGATGGGTAGCAGAAGGTACAAGAGCCAATGGAACTACCGAGGACCAGCTGATGTTACTGGAACTCGGTTACTAAGCAGGAGGTACCTGTGCCAGAAAGCACTACCAAGGACCAGCAGACGTTGGTGGAACTTGGATACCGAGAAGGAGGCACCTAATCCAAAGGCACTGCCGAGAACCAGCTGACGGTACTGGAACCCGGATGGGTAGCAGAAGGTACCCATGTAAAAAAAAAGTTCAAGGCCGCGAGCCGGCCGCAGTTACCAAAACCCACAGTCCTACAGAGGGTGCTTGTCCTATTGGCACTATGGAACCAGCCTTCATTGCCAGATCCCGCAGCCCACATAGGAGTCACCTAAACTGCAGGCACCATAGAGTCGGCTAACCCGACCGCAACACGACAGGACAACGCATTGGAGGCAAAGTGACGTTGACACTACCCGGAAACAGCTGGCGTGCTGGAACCAGGCTGGGCAGGAGGGAGTACCCGTGCCAAAGACACTGCCGAGAACCAGCTGACGGTACTGGAACCCGGATGGGTAGCAGAAGATACAAGAGCAAATGGAACTACCGAGGACCAGCTGACGGTACTGGAACCCGGATGGGTAGCAGAAGGTACAAGAGCCAATGGAACTACCGAGGACCAGCTGATGTTACTGGAACTCGGTTACTAAGCAGGAGGTACCTGTGCCAGAAAGCACTACCAAGGACCAGCAGACGTTGGTGGAACTTGGATACCGAGAAGGAGGCACCTAATCCAAAGGCACTGCCGAGAACCAGCTGACGGTACTGGAACCCGGATGGGTAGCAGAAGGTACCCATGTAAAAAAAAAGTTCAAGGCCGCGAGCCGGCCGCAGTTACCAAAACCCACAGTCCTACAGAGGGTGCTTGTCCTATTGGCACTATGGAACCAGCCTTCATTGCCAGATCCCGCAGCCCACATAGGAGTCACCTAAACTGCAGGCACCATAGAGTCGGCTAACCCGACCGCAACACGACAGGACAACGCATTGGAGGCAAAGTGACGTTGACACTACCCGGAAACAGCTGGCGTGCTGGAACCAGGCTGGGCAGGAGGGAGTACCCGTGCCAAAGACACTGCCGAGAACCAGCTGACGGTACTGGAACCCGGATGGGTAGCAGAAGGTACAAGAGCCAATGGAACTGCCGAGAACCAGCTGGCGGTGCTGGAGCCCAGGGTAAATACTAAAAACAGAAGAGCCAGAGGTGTATTTGGAGGAGGTTTTAAATCCGTACTACAGTGGATGTGGACAAAGCAGGAGAATTTGCCGGACACACAGCTGGGGATCAGCTGACGTTACTGAATCCCAATAACACTGGAGCAAGCGTTGACTGTGCAGACGGCACTTCTGAGCAGCAACTAGCGGTATTGGAGCCCAGGGTAAATACTAAAAACGGAGGAGCCAGAGGTGTAATTGGAGCAAGTTTTAAATAAGTAGCACAGTGAATATGGACAGAGCAGGAGAAATTGCCGTGAACACAGCAGGGGAACAGCTGACGTTACCGAACCCCAATAACACCGCAGCAAGTGTTGACTGTGCAGACGGCACTTCCGAGCGCCAACTGGCGGTGCTGGAGCCCAGGGATAAGAATGAAAACAGAGGAGCCAGAGGTGTAATTCGAGCAACTTTAAAATGTGTAGTACAGTGGATTTGGACAAAGCAGGAGAAATTGCCGTCCGCACAGCAGGAGAACAGCTGACGTTACTGAACCCCAATAACACGGCAGCAAGTGTTGACTGTGCAGACGGCACTTCCGTGCGCCAACTGGCGGTGTTGGAGCTCAGGGATAATACTGAAAACAGAGGAGCCAGAGGTGTAATTGGAGCAACTTTAAAATCTGTAGTAGTGAGAATGTGGACAGAGCAGGAGAAATTGCCGTCCGCACAGCAGGGGAACAGCTGACGTTACTGAACCCCAATAACATGGTAGCAAGTGTTGACTGTGCAGACAGCACTTCCGAGCGCCAACTGGCGGTGCTGGAGCCCAGGGATAAGAATGAAAACAGAGGAGCCAGAGGAGTAATTGGAGCAACTTTAAAATGTGTAGTACAGTGGATGTGGACAAATCAGGAGAAATTGCCGTCCGCACAGCAGGAGAACAGCTGACGTTACTGAACCCCAATAACACGGCAGCAAGTGTTGACTGTGCAGACGGCACTTCCGAGCGCCAACTGGCGGTGTTGGAGCTCAGGGATTACAGTTCAGGTGGTAGAAACATGAACAGAACAGGAGACCTGGATACTGTTGCCAACCAATTATTTATTCTGGAAGAGGACTGGCAAATTCATGAGAGATCCAGGCCTTGTTCATTTTGAGAAAAGTAAGCCGGTCAACGTTATCGGAGGATAGTCGCATGCGACGGTCTGTTAGTACACCACCTGCGGCACTAAAGACGCGTTCCGATAATACACTAGCAGCAGGGCAAGCTAGCACCTCCAGTGCATACTGACTAAGCTCTGGCCATGTATCCAGCTTACAGACCCAAAACTTGAAGGGAGAAGAGCCGTCTGGGAGTACACTAAGAGGGCAAGACATGTAGTCTGTCACCATCTGACGGAAACGTTGCCTCCTGCTGACTGGAGCTGTCTGTGATGGTGTAGACATTTGTGGCGGCGGGGACACAAAACTTTGCCACATTTCGGCCATACTGGTCTTGCCTTGTGCTGAGGCGCTGCTTCTGCTCCCTCTTTGTGCAGAGCTTCCTCCACTGCCTCGACGCACTGAGCTGCTTTGTAAAGCACTAGCAGCACTGCTCTCGGTTGGAATGGAGAACATGATGGAATGCACCAGTGCGTCTTGGTACTCCCGCATTTTACGCTCCCGGTTCAATGGTGTTATGAGGCTTTGTAAGTTGTCCCGGTAGCGAGGATCTAGGAGGGTGGACACCCAATAATCAGCCGTGTTGAGAATGTGGGCGATGCGGCGGTCGTTTCTGAGGCACTGCAGCATGAAATCAACCATGTGCTGCAGACTGCCAACTGGCCAAGAAACGCTGTCCCCTGCTTGAGGCGTGATCTCTGCCTGCTCTGCATCACCCCACCCTCGCTCTAGATACTGACTACTAGAGCATTGTGTACCTCCCTCCTCTGGACAGATGTCTTCCTCATCCATTGACTCCTCCTCATCCTCCTCACAAAGTGTCCCCTGCCTAGGCCTTTGTGAGGAACCACGTTGCGCAGACTGTAGAGAAGCAGATGGCATTTGTGACTCCTCATCCTCCACCTCTTCCAAAACCTCGTCCCTTAGTGCTTGCAGTGTTTTTTCAAGCAGGCAGATAAGGGGGATAGTCATGCTGACTAGTGCATCATCTGCACTCGCCATCCGCGTGGAATAATCGAAGGCACGCAAAACGTGGCAAATGTCCTTCATAGAGGCCCACTCAGTGGTGGTGAAGTGTGAACGGCGCGCACTGCGACTTGTTTGCGCCTGCTGCAGCTGGTACTCCATTACTGCTGCCTGCTGCTCACACAACCTCTCCAACATATGTAACGTTGAATTCCACCTGGTGGGTAGGTCACATATGATGCGATGTTCCGGAAGACATAATCGGCGCTGCAGAGCTGCAATGCGTGATCTTGCATTGCTGGAACGCCGCAAGTGAGCGCACTCTATGCGGACCTTGTGAAGCAGTGCATCAAGATCCGGATAGTCCCTCAAAAAACTCTGCACGACCAAGTTGAGCACATGTGCCAGACATGGGATGTGAGTGAGGTTGCCTAGGCCCAGAGCTGCCACCAGATTTCGGCCATTGTCACACACTACCATGCCTGGCTGGAGATTCGCTGGCACAAACCACACGTCACTCTGCTGCTTGATGGCATTCCAGAGCTCCTGCGCTGTGTGGCTTCGATTCCCCAAAGAAATTAATTTTAATACGGCCTGTTGACGTTTGGCCACGGCTGTGCTCATATCGGTCATCATAACAGGTAACCGTTCACGGGTCGATGTGGAGGTAGACCGTGACGGCTCCTGCAGCGCTGATTCAGAGGAACTGGAGTATGAGGAGGAGTCAATGTGTACAGACTGGATTCCTGCAATCCTTGGAGTTGGCAGAACACGTACAGCGCCACTCTCAAGATCTGTACCCGGCTCCACAACATTTACCCAATGGGCAGTGAGGGAAAGGTATCGTCCCTGTCCATGCTTACTGGTCCACGCATCAGTGGTCAGGTGGACCTTGCTACTGACGGCGTTTTGTAGCGCATGTTTAATTTTTCCCTCCACATGATGTTGCAGGGCAGGGACGGCTTGCCTGCTGAAATAAAAGCGGCTGGGCACGTTGTATTGTGGGACTGCCAATGCCATAAAGTTACGGAATGTGTCAGTCTCCACCAGCCTGAATGATAGCATTTCAAGGGCCAGTAGTTTAGCAATGCCAGCATTCAGAGCCTGTGCTCGGGGGTGGTTTGCCGAGTATGGGCGCCTTTTCTCCCATGCCTGTGCTAACGATGGCTGTAGACTGGCCTGGGAGTGTGAGGATGACTGGGAAAGTGGTGCTGTGGGTGGAATTACACTGTGTCTCTGTACAACAGTGCCAGAGATTCTTCCATGGCGATCCTGTGAGGAAGCCGAACCAGCTGTGTGTGAGCTGGAGGAAGAGGCTACAACACGAGCTGAAGAGGTGGTAGGTGGCGCTGTAGGTTGGCCTAGGTCTTCAGTGTGTTTGTGTAACTCCACCACGTGCTTGGTCCGCACATGTTTCCACATATTTGTGGTATTGAGGTTGCTGACACTTTTCCCTCTTTTCACCTTCTGATTACACAGCTTGCATTTGACAAAGCAAATGTCATCTGCAACTGTGTCAAAAAAGGACCAGGCACTGCAAGTCTTGGGAGCGCCCGCTTTGGATTTTGGAAGAGCCATGCTCCTAATGGGTGCCGAAGTGGAGGCTACAGGCAACCAAGTCTGCCCCCTCCCTCTCCCTCCTTTTTGGGCCGTTCGGGGAATCTCTTCCTCAGAGCTGCTCCCACCACCTTCCTGTCCCTCACGCCATGATGGGTCAAGGACCTCATCATCTACACCACCCTCTTCAAACAACTGCTTCTCCTGGGTAGTCTCGACAGCACAGTACGCACCAGAAAGTGGCACCTGAGTCTCATCATCAGATGCGTACTGAGGTGTGCTGCTGACCATAGGCACTGGCCCACCCGCCTCTTCAGATTCAGAGAGACAAAACGGTTGCGCATCACTGCATACTACCTCTTCTTCAAATTCTCGAATTCTGCTTGGCTGGCCCCCTCTTTCCAAGCCAAGAGATTCAGAGAACAGAAGTAGAGATGGCTCCTGTCCAGGGCTCTCTGACTGCCTGGGCAATTTGGCAGGTGGTGAAGAGACAGATGGGTGCTCTTCAGTGCTCAGGACCTGAGAGGATCTGGAACTAATTGAAGTCGATGCGTTAGCTGCCATCCATCCGACAACGGCTTCAATTTGGTCCTCGCGCAGCAGTGGGGTACGGCTAGCTCCTACAAAGCTGCGCATAAAGGACTGTTCCCTGGTAAAACTGGGGGATGCTGAGTCACTGGTGCCCGCAGCAGGCACAGAATCCCCACGTCCTCTCCCTGCAGGCACAGAATCCTCACGTCCTCTCCCTGCAGAAACTCCACGCCCACGCCCACGACCACGACCACATGCCTTACTCCCTGCCTTCTTCATCTTGGTAGACTGATAAAGATAGGCAGAAAAGTACTAAGGGCTTAGTGTGCTTATTCCTGAACAGCTGCTAACAGGTATAAGAAACACTAATTTTATAAAGTGTGGACTAGACTTTAATATGAGCTAATGTGGCCTACACAACTGTAAAGTGGAGTGTTTGGTGAACTTTATTTAGGTTTTTTTTGTCACAAAAAGACACTGGATGTGCCTAAAGATGTAATAACGATAGTATCACAAACTTTTTGTAGCTATTACAATGTAGGAAGGTAACCTACAATGCAATAGATGAGGCTGCAAAAAATAGGCTAATACTAATCTGGCTGGGGCTGCAGGGCCCAATGCTGCAGAAAGGCTCCTCTATCTACTCCTATATAGTGTGTTTGGAATCAATTTAGCTGAATATGGATGGAACCACCACACTAATAGGAGATATCAGGAAAAATTATGAATTGGCAATAAAGGACAATGTATGAGGCAGTGACACACACTGAGTGCACTACAACCAGACGGGGTTGAAGCACACACTACAGGGTGAGCTGCACTCACACATACAGACCTTGCAGACAGCGGTGAACAGTACAGATGCAGAGCACTGTGCACTAGTGCTGCAAGACGGAAAAAAAATTCTCTATCTACTCCTATATAGTGTGTTTGGAACCAATTTAGCTGAATACGGATGGAACCACCACACTAATAGGAGATATCAGGAAAAATTATGAATTGGCAATAAAGGACAATGTATGAGGCAGTGACACACACTGAGTGCACTACAACCAGACTTGGCTGAAGCACACACTACAGGGTGAGCTGCACTCACACACACAGACCTTGCAGACAGCGGTGAACAGCACAGAGAACTGTGCACTAGCACTGCAATGCACAGCGATTTAGAAAGTAGCTTGGGTAAAGCAGTATAGAGCAAATAGGTAGCTAAAACTGTCCCTCAGAACAACAGCGTCCTATCCCTAACTGAATTCACAGCAGAGTGAGCTCAAAATGGCGGCGGTGGCTTTTATAGTGCATCATGACATCATTTCAGCAGCCAATCACAGCCATGCCATTAGTTAAGATGCCTACATGCCTAACAGGATGTGCCCACACTTCTTAGGATCCTCATTGGCTGAATAAAATGAAAATGTCTCATTGCATTATGGGAACTTCCGATTCCGGTATACGATATTGCAATAGTATCGGAATTAAGTATCGGAATTCCGATACCGCGAATATCGGCCGATACCCGATATTTCAGTATCGGAATGCTCAACACTACTCTTAACCAATTGCTGCACGCGTTCCTCGCTCTGTCTTTACCTGGCATTAGACTCAGGCTAGGGAAGGCAAGAGATGAGCACTAGTCGATCTCCACTGAACTCTAAAGTCAAAAAGGAAGGACAAACAGGGGAAATTGCTTAGCTTTTAGACGACTCCAGACAAACGCGCACATGTCCTCAAACACCAGAGAGGAGGAAGTACTGCTCTTGCTGAAGTCTTCACTAGGAGTAATGAATATTGCCAGTGACTCGCCCCCTGGGCCGTGGGGCACTCGTATCCGGGCAATAGGGAACGATGGGAGTAGTAGTGGCAACCCGGTTCCGTGGCTCAGGGTGGTCAGGCCAGTGGTAGTCCGTTATGTGCTATTGATTATGTCCGACTACGCCACCCGTGGATTGCGGTTATTAGGAACCGCCGCTGCAAGGCAGTCCGCTGGGGCCGATGATGAATGCAGCTGGGATGGTGTGACTCCCCACGGGAAGAGTGCGGCCCCAGGGCAGTGTAGTGGATGGTGGGAGTGATGGTGGTGAGAGTCCCAGTACCGGTAGTGCCGGAGGAGCGAAAAAGCACATAGACAACGTACTGCAGTCCAGGGTCTTTACTCACGGTTAATATCCAAGTCACTTCTGCAGGGAATGACTGCCCGAGCCGTGCTGCGTCCACCAGGTGAGGGGCTCGGTCAACTCCCAGGCAGTTCAGGAGCATGGCACAGGACCCCCTTTAATCCTTTCTCTGGCCTGCCTCACCAGTGACTCACTTTTGTCCAGCTGCCGCGGACTTGTGCGGGTATACGTGGGCCCCGTCCTCCGCTGTCCTATATGGTGCCTTCCTAGCAGGTTTGATGAGGTGTCGCACCAATATATGATCACGACGACCGGTCTTTGGCTGAGGGTAGTTTCTCCTCCACCAACTTGGGATCCGGTACCCTTAATCTGCCTGACCCTTCACCCTGGATTCTCGTGGGTTCTTAGGGTCCCTTCCACCTTCTTGTTCCTGAGCCCTTCTGTTTCTCTCTTTCTTCTCCTTCTTTCCTATTCTGTCTTCTCCTCCTTCCCTTGGCCTCTTCTCCAGGCCCACTTCTCCTTCTCCTCTCAGGCTCCGGCCTCTTCTCTAGGCCTGCCTCTGGAGCAGCACTCAGCCTGAGCTGCTGCTCCCTGTCAGCTCTCCTCTCCTCACAGACTGAACACTGAACTAAGATGGTGCCCACCTTTTATACCTCCCTCTGACCATGAGCCCAGGTGACCAGCAACCAATGAGCTCCTATCTACGCTCAGGAACCAACCCCTATCTGCCCCTACAGCACTGGGTGTTCCACCCCCCTCCCCACTCCAGGCAGGGACATAGTCGGTCGTGCCTGCACTTCTGTCTAGTGGGAGCACCGTTGAGCTGTCCCTCGGAAATGGGGTGTGTGTGCTGTATGCAGCTAACTGAGCCCTGTTCCATACTCCATCCTCACCCGGGAGTGGAATATTACACCTCTGGCAGAGGTGCAATACCCCTGTAGCGGCCGAACCCTCGGGGCGCTACATTCCCCCCTGGTAAAGCACAGCACGTCCTCGGGCTGGAAAAGAGCAAAAACAGTTAATTACAGGACATGCAAAACTTTTTAAAACTTTTCACATCAGAAAACAGGCAACACGGTTCAATTCCCTTTATGGGAAACGCTTTTCTTTTCTTGTCACACTATTATAAAACGCTTACTAATACTTCTGGAACTCTTTTGACATATAAACACTATTAGAAAACATTCACATTACTATCTAGCAGCATATAAAAACTTTTCATATAAAACATTTACAGGAAAACATTTTTACAACACATTCTTGGATCCTGGCGGCGGTGCAACTTGCGACCAGGTGTTCTTCCCTCTTAAAGGTGCAACAATTTATGTTGAGGTAGACGTTGCAGCCTTTTTTATAAAACCAGTAGGGGGCACTTTAGGAAGCGCAACTATGTACAAGGGATTGGCCGTTCCCAGTCCTCGGCCGGTTTTAGGGAGAGGAATGGCTGCTCACAGACCTCAGCCTGTTAGGGGAAGAGGGATGGCTGCTCTCAGTCCTCAGCCAGGTTACTTAGGGGATAGGGCAACAATCAAACAGTCCTATATCAGTCCCAATGGGGACCACACTTTTCTGGAAACAGTCCCAAACAGTTCTCTGTACCCTGACGGGTAACTATATACACTGGTATGCTACTGTTCACTGGTAACGATACCCTCCAGCCGCTCCTTGCTCCTCTCGATCTTCAGGCCCGTCCGGGCCCTCCTGGTACTCAGAGTCCGAGTAGTGCTGCTCCTCCTCCTCTACTACTCTGTGGACGTGGAGGGCGTACCATCCCTTCATGCCTTGGTGTCGGGTGTAAGACACCACATCCCCTGGAAACAGATCTCGCCCTCGATGACCCTCCGGCAGGTGGCTCTCCACAACTCTCCTCGTCATGAACACATCGCTGATGGTCTCAGGGTCTCGGATGAAACCGCAGCCATGTTCCATGTGAAATTTCACGACAGTCCCGGTGACTCGGGGACCGCGGGCAGCTCGGGGATCTCGTCGGGCCTTCATCTTCTGCTCCGCACTTTGGGCCTGCAGCTTCTCCTGTTTCATGCGCCGCTCCCGCTGCTCCCTCTCGAACTCCTCCAGCTGTTGGCGGCAGTACTCCTGTCGACGAGCGGTGTACGGGGGCGCTAGGCCTTGCGACCGGGCCTGCGATTGTGGTCTGCTGATCACGCCCGGGGTCAGAGGGCACGGTGTGGGGCGGGACTCGCTGGTGGTGTCAATGGCCTGGGAACCGGTTGGTAGCGGTGGAGGCACGGTGTTGATGGCGGGTTCAGGTACGTTGGGCTCCGCAACAGGGTGCAGGGGCACGTCGGCGACCCCAGGGTTCGGGGTAGGGGCGTCTCCGTTACCTGCCTCTGCTGTCGCGGCCTCCTCCGCGGCGTCGTCCTCGGCCTCCGCTCTGCTTTCACTGCCCTCGGTGGCTGGTGTGCCGCTGGATGTCGACGGCGCCTCCTGCTGCAGGATCACGGCCCGCCGGGCCATTTCTTCTTTCCACCCGGCAATCACGTCCCGCTGCGCCCGGACCATCCTCCGGTCCAGCTCCTCCAGCGCAGCCCGCACATACTCAGGGTCTTCCTTGGGGAGGTGTGCTAGCAGCTCCGTGAAGCTGCATGGGGATTCGGCCTGCAGCAGGCCACGCGCCAGGGCGCTGGAGCTGGTTCCTGTCTCTATCTTTGGGTGTGGCCTGGCCAGACTGATCCAGACCGCACCCTGCCCCACAGTTTTCTTCTCTTCCCACACCCATTGGGGGTTGTCCCGGGGCAACTTGGTGACAATCACTTTCAGGGGCAGCGCCCCCACTTTGATGGACATCTCCACAGCCGTGCTCAGGGCTGTTGGGGGCGGGCTCTTTCTTTGGCGCCATTCTGGGACCTGGCCCACGATGGGAGGTGGCTTCCTGTTGTCTTTTGGCGTGCACATTATGGCGCTCGTTCTTCTGGGGCGGGCGCCATCTTTCGTTACATAAAACAGTCTTTTTTTCAGGCGCGCAATACCCGCTTGTGGCGGGTGGGTAACGATCCTGCCGACTATGCCAAAGCTGACTCGCCCCCTGGGCCGTGGGGCACTCGTATCCGGGCAATAGGGAACGATGGGAGTAGTAGTGGCAACCCGGTTCCGTTGCTCAGGGTGGTCAGGCCAGTGGTAGTCCGTTATGTGCTATTGATTATGTCCGACTACGCCACCCGTGGATTGCGGTTATTAGGAACCGCCGCTGCAAGGCAGTCCGCTGGGGCCGATGATGAATGCAGCTGGGATGGTGTGACTCCCCACGGGAAGAGTGCGGCCCCAGGGCAGTGTAGTGGATGGTGGGAGTGATGGTGGTGAGAGTCCCAGTACCGGTAGTGCCGGAGGAGCGAAAAAGCACACAGACAACGTACTGCAGTCCAGGGTCTTTACTCACGGTTAATATCCAAGTCACTTCTGCAGGGAATGACTGCCCGAGCCGTGCTGCGTCCACCAGGTGAGGGGCTCGGTCAACTCCCAGGCAGTTCAGGAGTATGGCACAGGACTCCCTTTAATACTTTCTCTGGCCTTCCTCACCAGTGACTCACTTTTGTCCAGCTGCCGCGGACTTGTGCGGGTAAACGTGGGCCCCGTTCCCCGCTGTCCTATATGGTGCCTTCCTAGCAGGTTTGATGAGGTGTCGCACCAATAAATGATCACGACGACCGGTCTTTGGCTGAGGGTAGTTTCTCCTCCACCAACTTGGGATCCGGTACCCTTAATCTGCCTGACCCTTCACCCTGGATTCTCATGGGTTCTTAGGGTCCCTTCCACCTTCTTGTTCCGGAGCCCTTCTGTTTCTCTCTTTCTTCTCCTTCTTTCCTGTTCTGTCTTCTCCTCCTTCCCTTGGCCTCTTCTCCAGGCCCACTTCTCCTTCTCCTCTCAGGCTCCGGCCTCTTCTCTAGGCCTGCCTCTGGAGCAGCACTCAGCCTGAGCTGCTGCTCCCTGTCAGCTCTCCTCTCCTCACAGACTGAACACTGAACTAAGATGGTGCCCACCTTTTATACCTCCCTCTGACCATGAGCCCAGGTGACCAGCAACCAATGAGCTCCTATCTGCGCTCAGGAACCAACCCCTATCTGCCCCTACAGCACTGGGTGTTCCACCCCCCTCCCCACTCCAGGCAGGGACATAGTCGGTCGTGCCTGCATTACTGTCTAGTGGGAGCACCGTTGAGCTGTCCCTCGGAAATGGGGTGTGTGTGCTGTATGCAGCTAACTGAGCCCTGGTCCACACTCCATCCTTACCCGGGAGTGGAATATCACACCTCTGGCAGAGGTGCAATACCCCTGTAGCGGCCGAACCCTCGGGGCGCTACACCAGCACCTCCCTCTTGTACACAACAGGTACTTATACACCCACAGCAGGGAGTTAATTAGCCAGAGGAAGGTAGCCGCTGGGTCCTAGAGACAGCCTCTAAGAAGATGTCTGTAATGCCAAACGTAGAGATCTCCTGCAACCAACTGCAGGGCGACTGTCACTTCTGACACACCTGTGACAGACCCTCACGTTGTATGCATTTTGGCCAACACTAATTACTGGTTGATCACCGTTCTAGACCCACGCTACAAGGAGAACTTTCCATCTCTCCTTCCTGTAGCAGAGAGGTCTACTAAAATGTTGCAGTATTGGAAGGCCATAGTTAAAGATTTATTAAATAATATTCACATCTGACAACGCTGGTGGCAGAGGTCATAGTTTCTTGGACAACCAAGGAGTACAGGCGAGAGAGACACATACCAGAGGCAGGGGAACACTATCAAAGGTCTGGAACAGTTTTGTCAGACCCTCCCACTGCCCAGGCTCTGATCTGCGGAGTACTCTGACAAGGAGGGAAAAGTTTTGGAAGATGCTGAAGGAGTACCCTGCCAATGGAATCAGCATCCTCCGTGATTCCTCTGTGTCTTACAACTATTGGGTATCCAAGCTGGACACGTGGCATGAACTGGCTCTCTACGCCTTGGAGGTTCTGGCCTGCCCTGCCGCTAGCTTTTTGTCAGAGCGAGCTTTTAGTGCTGCCGGGGGTATTATAAGTGATCGGCGCATCCGCCTGTCAACTGACAGGGTGACTCTTATCAAAATGAACAGGGGCTGGATTGGGCCAGACTTCACAACACCACTGGATGCTAGCAGTGGAACAAACTCAAATTGAGTGTTTTTTTTTCTGGTCTATTTCTATGCAACCCTTCCATCCCAAACATAGGTACAGTGGGTACGGAAAGTATTCAGACCCCTTTAAATTTTTCACTCCTTGTTTCATTGCAGCCATTTGGTAAATTCTAAAAAGTTCATTTTTCTTTCTCATTCAAGTCCAATCGGCACCCCATCTGGACTGAAAAAAAAAACAGAAATGTAGAAATTTTTGCAAATTTATTAAAAAAGGAAAACTGAAATCTCACATGGTCATAAGTATTCAGACCCTTTGCTCAGACACTCATATTTAATTCACATACTTTCCATTTCCTTGTTATCCTCCTTGAGATGGTTCTACTCCTTCATTGGAGTCCAGCTGTGTTTAATTAAACTGATAGGACCTGATTTGGAAAGGCGCACACCTGTCTATATAAGACCCCACAACTCACAGTGCATGTCAGACCAAATGAGAATCATGAGCTCAAAGGAACTGCCCAAGGAGCTCAGAGACAGAATTGTGGCAAGGCACAGATCTGGCCAAGGTTACAAAAGAATTTCTGCATTACTCAAGGTTCCTAAGAGCACAGTGGCCTCCATAATCCTTAAATGGAAGGTGTTTGGGACCACCAGAAGTCTTCCTAGACCTATCCGTCCAGCCAAACTGAGCAATCGTGGGAGAAGAGCCTTGGCGAGAGAGGTAAAGAAGAACCCCAAGATCACTGTGGCTGAGCTCCAGAGATGCAGTAGCGTGATGGGAGAAAGTTCCACAAAATCAACTATCACTGCAGCCCTCCACCAGTCAGGCCTTTATGGCAGAGTAGCCCAACGGAAGCCTCTCCTCAGTGCAAAACATGTGAAAGCCCGCATAGAGTTTGCTCAAAAACACATGAAGGACTCCCAGACTATGAGAAATAAGATTCTCTCGTCTGATGAGATGAAGATAGAACTTTTCGGTGATAATTCTAAGCTATATGTGTGGAGAAAACCGTACACTGCTCATTACCTGCCCAATACAGTCCCAACAGTGAAACATGGTGGTGGCAGCATCATGCTATGGGGGTGTTTTTCAGCTGTAGGGACAGGACGACTGGTTGCAATTCAATGAAACATGAATGCGGCCAAGTACAGAGTTATCCTGGATGAAAACCTCTTCCAGAGTGCTCTGGACCTCAGACTTGGCCGAAGGTTCACCTTCCAACAAGACAATGACCCTAAGCACACAGCTAAAATAACAAAGGAGTGGCTTCAGAACAACTCTGTGACCATTCTTGACTGGCCCAGCCAGAGCCCTGACCTAAACCCAATTGAGCATCTCTGGAGAGACCTGAAAATGGCTGTCCACCAACGTTCACCATCCAACCTGACGGAACTGGAGAGGATCTGCAAGGAAGAATGGCAGAGGATCCCCAAATCCAGGTGTGAAAAACTTCTTGCATCATTCCCAAGAAGACTCATGGCTGTACTAGCTCAAAAGGGGGTTTCTACTCAATACTGAGCAAAGGGTCTGAATACTTATGACCATGTGATATTTCAGTTTTTCTTTTTTAATAAATTTGCAAAAATTTCTACATTTGTTTTTTTTTCAGTAAAGATGGGGTGCAGAGTGTACATTAATGAGAAAAAAAAATGAACTTTTTAGAATTTACAAAATGGCTGCAATGAAACAAAGAGTGAAAAATTTAAAGGGGTCTGAATACTTTCCGTACCCACTGTAGGTCAGATGCAGGGTTGAGCGAGATGGTGGAAAGATGATGAATTCACTTTTATCCATACTAAGTTTTAGAAATCTAGCAGAGAAGAAAGATGATATAGCGGACAGACATTGTGGGATTCTGGTTAGTAAGGAGTTGATATCAGGTCCAGAGAGGTAGATCTGTGTGTCATCAGAGGTGATACTGAAAGCCGTGGGACTCTATGAGCTGTCCCAGGCCGTAGGTGTAGATGGAGAAGAGCAGGAGTCCTAGAACTGAACCTTGGGGTGGGAGACACTGAATGTCCTGTCTTTTAGGTATGAGGAGATCCAAGATACGGCCAAGTCTGTGATGCCGAGAGATGAGAGTCTGTAGTAAGAGGGAATGGTCCACTGTGTCAAAGGCAGATGACAGGCCCAGAAGGAGAAAGACAGAGTAGTGTCGCTTGGATTTGGCAGTTAGTAGGTCATTGGTGACTTTAGTCAGGCCAGTTTCAGTGGAGTGGTGCGGTCGGAAGCCAGATTGGAGGCGGTCAAAGAGGGAGCAGGAGGAGAGGTGAGAGGACAGCTCGAGATGGACGTGTTGTTACAGTAGTTTTGAGGCATAGGGGAGAAGTTATATGGGGCAATAACTAGACAGAGAGGATGGGTCAAGGGAGGGCTTTTTGAGGATGGGTGTGATTGAGGCATGTTTGAAGCATGAGGGGAAGACACCAGTTGTTAGTGACAGGTTGAAGAGGTGGGTTAGGGTTGGGATGAAGACTAAGGTAAGGTTTGGGATGAGGTGGGACGGGATTGGGTCAAGTTCACAGGTGGTGAGATGTGACTTGGAGAGTAACGAGGAAAGTTGATCTTCCATGATGGCGGAGAAGCTGGTTTTGGAGGAGGAGAGTTGGGTAGTTGTGAAGAGAGACTGTGGGGACTTATGGCAAAAGCTTTGTCTGATGGTGTCAATCTTATGCTTGAAGAATGAGGCAAAGTCTTCAGCTGAGATGAGTGGAGAGGGAGGGGGAGCTGGGGAACGGAGGAGAGAATTGAAAGTACTGAATAGCTGTTTAGGGTTGTGAGACAGGGAGGATATGAGAGATGAGAAGTATGTTTGTTTTTCTGCAGTGAGTGTGGACCTGAAATTAGTGAGGGCTTGTTTGAATGCGATGAAGTGCTCGTTGGAGTGGGACCCTTTCCATCTCCATTCAGCAACCCTGGAAGCCCGTCTCGGTTCTTTAGTCAGGCTGGTGTGCCAGGGTTGCCTGTTGATTGTGAGAGCTTTGGTATGTATGAGGGGGTGACCAATTCAAGAGTTGCAGCTGTTGTGGTGTTATATAAGGCAGCAGCAGCATCTGCATCGTGTAAAGAATTTGTCTGTAAGAGGCAGGAGGGATTCAGAGAGTGAGTGTAGGTTTAGATGTTTGAGATTTCTGCGAGGGTATGCAAGTTTCTGGGTGGGGGATTGTGGACCTGGAGAGGAGAGGTGAGATAATGTGAGTAAGTTGTGGTTAGAAAGAGGGAGAGGAGAGTTAGAGAGGTTGGATAAGGAACAGAGGTGGGTGAAGATGAGGTCCAGTGTGTGGCCATTTTTGTGAGTGGGGGTGGAAGACCATTGAGCAATGCCAAAGGAGGATGTGAGGGATAGGAGCTTAGAGACAGACGAGTGGGAAGTGTCAATGGGGATGTTGAAGTCGCCCATGATGATTGTGGGGATGTCAGCGGAAAGGAAGCGAAGTAGCCAGGTGGTGAAGTGGTCTAAGATGGTGGTTCTGGCCCTGGGGGCGGTAAATGACAGCCAGTTGGAGGTTGGAGGGGGAGTAAATGCACATGCAGTGCACTTCAAAAGAGGGGAGGGTAACAGACGGTGGCAGTGAGATATGTGAGAAGGAGCAGTTGTCTGACAGGAGAAAGCCAACTCCTCCACCATGCTTGCTGCTTGGGCTGGGTGTGTTTGGAAGGTGGAGTCCTCCATACGAAAGTGCAGCTGGGGAGGCTGTGTCAGAGGGGGTGAGCCAGGTTTCGGTGATGGCGAGAAAGGAAAGTTTATTAGTGATGAAAAGATCATGGATGTACGAAAGTTTGTTGCAGACAGAGCATATGGTGGATATGATATGGAGGCGACAAGGATTTTCTGTACTTACTGTGCAAAGTCTCCTGTCCCGGCTGTGTAAGAACTCCCTATGTGACGAGCATCTGACAGCCCACAACAAGGCACTGGATCATATACTAATAGAACCCACCGGCTCTTTTGGTTTCCAAAAATGTTTCTTCAAGTAGAAGGTGGAGCCGCAGAAAAGCATTTTTTCCCATTAGTAAGGGAAGTCTCCTAGACTGGTAATGCGAATGCACTAAGTGCGTGAACTGAAAAACATTTACCTACTGAAAAAATGTTAGAGCTACTGTAGGTCTCTAAAAATTATTAATGCAGGCATCATAAACACCTTTAAAAATCTTATACCGACGTTAGCATGATCACCCTGTTGATATGGTGGTGGTGAAGGAGGACAACATAAAAAAAATCCTGAAGTGTATACAGTGGGTACGGAAAGTATTCAGACCTCTTTAAATTTTTCACTCTTTGTTGCATTGCAGCCATTCGGTAAATTCTAAAAAGTTCATTATTTTTCTCATTAAAGTCCACTCTGCACCCCATCTGGACTGAAAAAAAACAGAAATGTAGAAATTTTTGCAAATTTATTAAAAAAGAAAAACTGAAATATCACATGGTCATAAGTCTTCAGCCCCTTTGCTCAGTATTGAGTAGAAGCCCCCTTTTGAGCTAATACTGCCATGAGTCTTCTTGGGAATGATGCAACAAGTTTTTCACACCTGGATTTGGGGATCCTCTGCCATTCTTCCTTGCAGATCCTCTCCAGTTCCGTCAGGTTGGATGGTGATCGTTGGTGGACAGCCATTTTCAGGTCTCTCCAGAGATGCTCAATTGGGTTTAGGTCAGGGCTCTGGCTGGGCCAGTCAAGAATGGTCACAGAGTTGTTCTGAAGCCACTCCTTTGTTATTTTAGCTGTTTGCTTAGAGTCATTGTCTTGTTGGAAGGTGAACCTTCGGCCAAGTCTGAGGTCCAGAGCACTCTGGAAGAGGTTTTCATCCAGGATATCTCTGTACTTGGCCTCATTCATGTTTACTTCAATTGCAACCAGTCGTGCTGTCCCTGCAGCTGAAAAACACCCCCATAGCATGATGCTGCCACCACCATGTTTCACTGTTGGGATTGTATTGGGCAGGTGCCTGGTTTTCTCCACACATACCGCTTAGAATTATCGCCAAAAAGTTCTATCTTCATCTCATCAGACCAGAGAATCTTATTTCTCATAGTCTGGGAGTCTTTCATGTGTTTTTGAGCAAATTTTATGCAGGTTTTCATATGTCTTGCACTGAGGAGAGGCTTCCGTTGGGCCACTCTGCCATAAATGCCCGACTGGTGGAGGGCTGCAGTGATAGTTGACTTTGTGGAACTTTCTCCCATCTCCCTACTGCATCTCTGGAGCTCAGCCACAGTGATCTTGGGGTTCTTCTTTACCTCTCTCACCAAGGCTCTTCTCTCACGATTGCTCAGTTTGGCTGGACGACCAGGTCTAGGAAGACTTCTGGTGGTCCCAAACTTCTTCCACTTAAGGATTATGGAGGCCACTGAGCTCTTAGGAACCTTGAGTAATGCAGAAATTCTTTTATAACCATGGCCAGATCTGTGCCTTGCCACAATTCTGTCTCTGAGCTCCTTGGGCAGTTCCTTTGAGCTCATGATTCTCATTTGGTCTGACATGCACTGTGAACTGTGAGGTCTTATATAGACAGGTGTGCGCCTTTCCAAATCAAGTCCTATCAGTTTAATTAAACACAGCTGGACTCCAATGAAGGAGTAGAACCATCTCAAGGAGGATCACAAGGAAATGGACAGCATGTGAATTAAATATGAGTGTCTGAGCAAAGGGTCTGAATACTTATGACCATGTGATATTTCAGTTTTTCTTTTTTAATACATTTGCAAAAATTTCTACATTTCTGTTTTTTTTCAGTCAAGATGGGGTGCAGAGTGGACTGTAATGAGACAGAAAATTAACTTTTTACTAAAAGGCTGCAATGTAACAAAGAGTGAAAAATTTAAAGGGGTCTGAATACTTTCCGTACCCACGGTATTTATCAAAGTCAATGGCCGTCCACTCTCCCCAGTCCCTCAGGCTCGCTGCCTTGGGGTAACCCTGGACTCTGATCTCTCCTTCAAACCACATATCCAAGCCCTTTCCACTTCCTGCCGACTCCAACTGAAAAATCTTTCCCGGATCCGCACATTCCTCAACCATGAATCTGCAAAAACACTAGTGCATGCCCTCATCATCTCCCGCCTCGACTACTGCAACCTCCTGCTCTGTGGCTTCCCTTTTAACACTCTCGCACCCCTGCAATCTATCCTAAACTCTGCTGCCCGACTTATCCTTGGGACCCCCCCCCCGCTATTCCCCAGCCTCTCCTCTCTGTCAATCACTTTACTGGCTCCCCATTGCTCAGAGATTCCAGTTCAAAACCCTAACCATGGCATACAAAGCCATCCACAACCTGTCTCCTCCATATATCGGTGACCTAGTCTCCCGTTACATACCTGCACGTAACCTCCGATACTCACAAGATCTCCTTTTCTACTCTCCTCTTCCCACAATTGCATACAAGATTTCGCCCGTGCTTCCGCCCTACTCTGGAATTCTCTACCCCAACATATCAGACTTTCCCCTACCGTGGAAACCTTCAAAAGGAGCCTGAGGACCTACCTCTTCTGACAAGCCTACAGCCTGCAGTAACCATCGCTCCACCATACTGCTGCACGACCAGCTCTACTCTCACCTACTGTATCCTCACCCATCCCCTGTAGACAGTGAGCCCTTGGGGGCAGGGTCCTCTCTCGTCCTGTACCAGTCGCTGACTCGTTTTTGTTCAAATTATTGTACTTGTTGTTTGCTATGTATACCCCTTTTAAACATGTAAAGCGCCATGGAATGAATGGCGCTATAATAATAAATAATAGTAATATCAGGCAGAGTAGATGTTAAACGCTCCACTATATTCCCGAGAAGGATTGATTAAACAACAGTCCTTGATGCTGCTCCATTAAACTAATAGCTTTTTTCAGGGCTAATTCAAGTAGATTCTATTCTTAATAATACCACTCTTACCTGCAATTTGTGTAGGGTGTGCTGTCGCAGTAGGAATAGCGACAGCACACTTCCTGCTGCAACCTAAAAAAAAATTATCAAGGTAGCTGCTATTCTATTCCATATAATACCGCTGTTAGCTGCATTTAGTGTAGGGATAGGTGCTAGATATGATCTGCTGGAAATGAGTGTTTATTCTGGTGACATACATCTCTTCCACAGTCCATAACTTCATTGCTTTTTTCCATACTCTCATTGACAGATTCATATTTTTGCGATCTGTACTCAGAAATTTATCAAAGCAGGCAGGGTTGCTTGCGTTCCTCCACAGTTTATTGCTGCCACATTCAAGGAAAAAAATCTCTTCAGGGCCAATTCAAATCCATTCTATATTCTGCAATATTACCGCTCTTATCTGCAACTTGTGTAGGGTGAGATGTCACACTAGGGACTCATTGACAAATTCGTGTTTTTTACTGTGATATGTACTCATAAATGTACCAAAGCAGGCTGAATTAACTGATTTAATGTGTCCATTCACAGTTTCTCTGTAGCATCTGTATGTAAGAGGTAGTGGTGGGAGACTTTACGCTACTGGAGCTGGAATTACCACTTCAGAACTCTCCAGTGCTTTTTTTCCATAATTTCTGGGGGCTTCTTGAAGTGTGTTTTTGGTCATTTTCCTGCTGGAAGACCCATGACCTAGGATGCAAACCAGGTTTCTGACACTGGGCACTACATTGCCACCCAAAATCTTTTGGGAATCTTTACATTTCATGATGCCTCACACAAAGTCAAGGCACTCTATAAATTGTGAGGGCTACCTGTTGGCCTTCCAAGTTTCAAGCTTTACAGTATTAATATGAAAAAGAAAATGTGACCCCCTCAGATTGATACCTTATATTGTAGCAGCAATATACGGCTATGCAAAGCATAGCCGGCTGCTGGCAGTCCAAAAATATTGAATGAGGACCAGCTGCAGGCCCTATAAAATTAGAGGGCTGCCTGATGGCCCTCTACAAATAATGAGGGCCACCTGATTAAACAGGATGCATCTGATCATGTCTCACACACCACATGGCCATATAAAGTAGTAAAATGTTAAAATTACATTTACTGGTGAATGTTTTTTTCACCATTGAAATCAATGCCAATGTGCAAAAACGCAGCAAAAACACTACGTGTGAACATAGCCCAAGGTGTGGAGGAGCATTTTTTTTCTCTTATTTATTTTGTCTTATATACAAGTCATTACCCTGGAAAGAATGTTTCTTAACATATTCCCAGGAAAATCCATTTCAGCTTCAGTTTTGTGTTTTTTATTGTGAGTCCGTAAAAGTGGCGCAACATTCTGACAACATTGTCCCAGCAGCGACCTGGGTTTCAGAGATGCTTCCAGTGGTCTTCCCCATGCTGTTCACATGTCATTTCAGTGCTGTTTCCATCGATTTGAGCAATTTTTAGACCCCCTCCAGACCTCTGAGGGGGCCGCCGGAAAAATGTTTGAGTTTCCCGTTGACTTACATTATACTCATTATAATGCACCCAAGCATTACGATTTGCTTGACTCGAGAACACAGGAGGACATTACATTAGAGAGGTGGAGAACACAGGAGGACATTACATTAGAGAGGTGGAGAACACAGGAGAAGGATATTACACTAGAGAGGTGGGAATATAGGAAAAGGACGATACACTAGAGAGGGGAATACAAGAGAAAGACGATGCACTAGGGGAGTAGAGAACACAGGAGAAGCATAATACACAAGAGGAGGGAGAACACAGGAGGACAATAATACACTAAAGATGTGGAGAACACTATAAGAGGATGATATACTAGAGAAGGGAGTACACAGGAGGAGGAGGATCCACTAGAGAGGTGGAAAAAACAGGAGGAGGATTATCCACTAGAGAGATAGAGAACACAGTAGGAGGATGATTCACTAGAGAGGTGGAGAACACAGGAGGAGGATGATCCACTAGAGAGATAGAGAACACAGGAGGAGGATGATTCACTAGAGAGGTGGAGAACACAGGAGGAGGATTATCCACTAGAGAGATAGAGAACACAGGAGGAGGATGATCCACTAGAGAGGTGGAAAACATAGGAGGAGGATGATCTACTAGAGAGATAGAGAACACAGGAGGAGGAGGATTCACTAGAGAGATGGAAAACACAGGAGGAGGATGATCCATAAGAGAGATGGAGAACACAGGAGGAGGGTGATCCACTAGAGAGATGGAAAGCACAGGAAGAGTGTGATCCACTAGAGAGGTGGAGAACAAAGAAGGATGATACACTAGAAAGGTGGAGAACACAGGAGAAGGAGGATACGCTAGAGAGGTGGATGATCCACTAGAGACGTGGAGAACACAGGAGGAGGATGATCCACTAGAGAGGTGGAGAACACAGGAGAAGGATGATACACTAGAGAGGTGGAGAACACAGGAGGAGTATGATACACTAGAGAGGGGAGAACACAGGAGAAGGATGATACACTAGAGAGGTGGAGAACATAGGAGGTGGATGATCCACTAGAGAGATGGAGAACACAGGAAGAGGATGAACCACTAGAGAGGTGGAGAACAAAGAAGGATGATACACTAGAAAGGTGGAGAACACAGGAGAAGGAGGATACACTAGAAAGGTGGATGATCCACTAGAGACGTGGAGAACACAGGAGGAGGATGATACACTAGAGAGGTGGAGAACATAGGAGGTGGATGATCCACTAGAGAGGTGGAGAACAAAGACAGATGATACACTAGAGAGGTGGAGAACACAGGGGGAGGATACACTAGAGAGATGGAGAACACAGGAGAAGGATGATCCACTAGAGAGGTGGAGAACACAGGAGAAGGATGATCCTCTAGAGAGGGGAGTAAACAGGAGAAGGATGATACACGAGAGAGATGGAGAACACAGTAGGAGGATGATCCACTAGAGAGGTGGAGAAAACAGAGGGAGGATACACTAGAGAGATAGAGAACACAGGAGGAGGATGATACACTAGAGAGTTGGAGAACACAGAAGGAGGAAGATACACTAGAGAGGTAGAAAACACAGGAGGAGTATGATACACTAGAGAGGGCGTACACAGTAAAACAATTATACACTACAGAGGTGGAGAACACAGGAGGAGTATGATACACTAGAGAGGTGGAGAACACAGGAGATGGATGATACACTAGAGAGGTAGAAAACACAGGAAGAGGATGATACACTAGAGAGGTGGAGAAAACAGAGGGAGGATACACTAGAGAGGTGGAGAACACAGGAGATGGATGATACACTAGAGAGGTGGAGAACACAGGAGTATGAGGAACGGTTACAGGATTTGGGAATGTTTAGCTTGCAAAAAAGAAGACTGAGAGGAGACTTAATAGCTGTCTACAAATATGTCAAGGGCTGTCACATTGTAGAAGGATCATCTTTATTCTCATTTGCACAAGGAAAGACTAGAAGCAATGGGATGAAACTGAATGGGAGGAGACACAGATTAGATATTAGAAAAAACTTTTTGACTGTTAGGGTGATTAATGAGTGGAACAGGCGGCCACGAGAGGTGGTGAGTTCTCCTTCAATGGACGTCTTCAAACAGAGGCTGGACAGACATCTGTCTGGGATGATTTAGTGAATCCTCCTGCTTTGAGCAGTGGGTTGGACCAGATGACCCAGGAGGTCCCCTCCAACTCTACCATTCTATGATTCTATGATACACTAGAGAGGTAGAAAACACAGGAGGAGTATGATACACTAGAGGGGGAGAACACAGGAGAAGGATGATACACTAGAGGGGGAGAACGCAGGAGGAGGATGATACACTAGAGAGGTGGAGAACACAGGAGGAGGATGATACACTAGAGAGGTAGAAAACACAGGAGGAGGATGATACACTAGAGAGGTGGAGAACACAGGAGAAGGATGATACACTAGAGAGGTGGAGAACACAGGAGGAGTATGATACACTAGAGAGGTGGAGAACACAGGAGGAGGATGATACACTAGAGAGGTGGAGAACACAGGAGGAGTATGATACACTAGAGAGGTAGAAAACACAGGAGAAGGATGATACACTAGAGAGGTGGAGAACACAGGAGGAGTATGATACACTAGAGAGGTGGAGAACACAGGAGAAGGATGATACACTAGAGAGGTAGAAAACACAGGAGGAGGATGATACACTAGAGAGGTGGAGAACACAGGAGGAGGATGATACAGTACACTAGAGGGGGAGAACACAGGAGGAGTATGATACACTAGAGAGGTGGAGAACACAGGAGAAGGATGATACACTAGAGAGGTGGAGAACACAGGAGGAGGATGATACACTAGAGAGGTGGAGAACGCAGGAGGAGTATGATACACTAGAGAGGTGGAGAACACAGGAGAAGGATGATACACTAGAGAGGTGGAGAACACAGGAGGAGTATGATACACTAGAGAGGTGGAGAACACAGGAGGAGGATGATACACTAGAGAGGTGGAGAACACAGGAGGAGTATGATACACTAGAGAGGTAGAAAACACAGGAGGAGTATGATACACTAGAGAGGTAGAAAACACAGGAGGAGGATGATACACTAGAGAGGTAGAAAACACAGGAGGAGGATGATACACTAGAGAGGTAGAAAACACAGGAGGAGGATGATACACTAGAGAGGTAGAAAACACAGGAGGAGGATGATACACTAGAGAGGTGGAGAACACAGGAGGAGGATGATACACTAGAGAGGTAGAAAACACAGGAGGAGGATGATACACTAGAAAGGTGGAGAACACAGGAGGAGGATGATACAGTACACTAGAAGGGGAGAACACAGGAGGAGTATGATACACTAGAGAGGTGGAGAACACA
Organism: Phyllobates terribilis; assembly: GCF_046119375.1. Lineage (NCBI taxonomy): Eukaryota > Metazoa > Chordata > Amphibia > Anura > Dendrobatidae > Phyllobates > Phyllobates terribilis. The sequence continues at coordinate 645,787,667 of NW_027362771.1, forward strand.
GGAGGAGGATGATACACTAGAGAGGTAGAAAACACAGGAGGAGTATGATACACTAGAGAGGTGGAGAACGCAGGAGGAGGATGATACACTAGAGAGGTAGAAAACACAGGAGGAGTATGATACACTAGAGAGGTGGACAACGCAGGAGGAGTATGATACACTAGAGGGGGAGAACACAGGAGAAGGATGATACACTAGAGGGGGAGAACGCAGGAGGAGGATGATACACTAGAGAGGTGGAGAACACAGGAGGAGGATGATACACTAGAGAGGTAGAAAACACAGGAGGAGGATGATACACTAGAGAGGTGGAGAACACAGGAGAAGGATGATACACTAGAGAGGTGGAGAACACAGGAGGAGTATGATACACTAGAGAGGTGGAGAACACAGGAGGAGGATGATACACTAGAGAGGTGGAGAACACAGGAGGAGTATGATACACTAGAGAGGTAGAAAACACAGGAGGAGGATGATACACTAGAGAGGTGGAGAACACAGGAGGAGTATGATACACTAGAGAGGTGGAGAACACAGGAGAAGGATGATACACTAGAGAGGTAGAAAACACAGGAGGAGGATGATACACTAGAGAGGTGGAGAACACAGGAGGAGGATGATACAGTACACTAGAGGGGGAGAACACAGGAGGAGTATGATACACTAGAGAGGTGGAGAACGCAGGAGGAGTATGATACACTAGAGAGGTGGAGAACACAGGAGAAGGATGATACACTAGAGAGGTGGAGAACACAGGAGGAGTATGATACACTAGAGAGGTGGAGAACACAGGAGGAGGATGATACACTAGAGAGGTGGAGAACACAGGAGGAGTATGATACACTAGAGAGGTAGAAAACACAGGAGGAGGATGATACACTAGAGAGGTAGAAAACACAGGAGGAGGATGATACACTAGAGAGGTAGAAAACACAGGAGGAGGATGATACACTAGAGAGGTGGAGAACACAGGAGGAGTATGATATACTAGAGAGGTAGAAAACACAGGAGGAGGATGATACACTAGAGAGGTAGAAAACACAGGAGGAGGATGATACACTAGAGAGGTAGAAAACACAGGAGGAGGATGATACACTAGAGAGGTGGAGAACACAGGAGGAGTATGATACACTAGAGAGGTAGAAAACACAGGAGGAGGATGATACACTAGAGAGGTGGAGAACACAGGAGGAGTATGATACACTAGAGAGGTAGAAAACACAGTAGGAGGATGATACACTAGAGAGGTGGAGAACACAGGAGGAGTATGATATACTAGAGAGGTAGAAAACACAGGAGGAGTATGATACACTAGAGAGGTAGAAAACACAGGAGGAGGATGATACACTAGAGAGGTGGAGAACACAGGAGGAGGATGATACACTAGAGAGGTGGAGAACACAGGAGGAGTATGATATACTAGAGAGGTAGAAAACACAGGAGGAGTATGATACACTAGAGAGGTAGAAAACACAGGAGGAGGATGATACACTAGAGAGGTAGAAAACACAGGAGGAGGATGATACACTAGAGAGGTGGAGAACACAGGAGGAGTATGATACACTAGAGAGGTAGAAAACACAGGAGGAGGATGATACACTAGAGAGGTGGAGAACACAGGAGGAGTATGATACACTAGAGAGGTGGAGAACACAGGAGGAGGATGATACACTAGAGAGGTGGAGAACACAGGAGGAGTATGACATACTAGAGAGGTAGAAAACACAGGAGGAGTATGATACACTAGAGAGGTAGAAAACACAGGAGGAGGATGATACACTAGAGAGGTGGAGAACACAGGAGGAGGATGATACACTAGAGAGGTGGAGAACACAGGAGGAGGATGATACACTAGAGAGGTGGAGAACACAGGAGGAGTATGATACACTAGAGAGGTGGAGAACACAGGAGGAGTATGATACACTAGAGAGGTAGAAAACACAGGAGGAGGATGATACACTAGAGAGGTGGAGAACACAGGAGGAGGATGATACACTAGAGAGGTGGAGAACACAGGAGGAGTATGATACACTAGAGAGGTGGAGAACACAGGAGGAGGATGATACACTAGAGAGGTGGAGAACACAGGAGGAGTATGATACACTAGAGAGGTAGAAAACACAGGAGGAGGATGATACACTAGAGAGGTGGAGAACACAGGAGAAGGATGATACACTAGAGAGGTGGAGAACACAGGAGGAGTATGATACACTAGAGAGGTGGAGAACACAGGAGGAGGATGATACACTAGAGAGGTGGAGAACACAGGAGGAGGATGATACACTAGAGAGGTGGAGAACACAGGAAGAGTATGATACACTAGAGAGGTGGAGAACACAGGAGGAGGATGATACACTAGAGAGGTGGAGAACACAGGAGGAGTATGATACACTAGAGAGGTAGAAAACACAGGAGGAGGATGATACACTAGAGAGGTGGAGAACACAGGAGGAGGATGATACACTAGAGAGGTAGAAAACACAGGAGGAGTATGATATACTAGAGAGGTGGAGAACACTATAAGAGGATGATATACTAGAGAAGGGAGTACACAGGAGGAGGAGGATCCACTAGAGAGGTGGAAAAAACAGGAGGAGGATTATCCACTAGAGAGATAGAGAACACAGTAGGAGGATGATTCACTAGAGAGGTGGAGAACACAGGAGGAGGATGATCCACTAGAGAGATAGAGAACACAGGAGGAGGATGATTCACTAGAGAGGTGGAGAACACAGGAGGAGGATTATCCACTAGAGAGATAGAGAACACAGGAGGAGGATGATCCACTAGAGAGGTGGAAAACATAGGAGGAGGATGATCTACTAGAGAGATAGAGAACACAGGAGGAGGAGGATTCACTAGAGAGATGGAAAACACAGGAGGAGGATGATCCATAAGAGAGATGGAGAACACAGGAGGAGGGTGATCCACTAGAGAGATGGAAAACACAGGAAGAGTGTGATCCACTAGAGAGGTGGAGAACAAAGAAGGATGATACACTAGAAAGGTGGAGAACACAGGAGAAGGAGGATACGCTAGAGAGGTGGATGATCCACTAGAGACGTGGAGAACACAGGAGGAGGATGATCCACTAGAGAGGTGGAGAACACAGGAGAAGGATGATACACTAGAGAGGTGGAGAACACAGGAGGAGTATGATACACTAGAGAGGGGAGAACACAGGAGAAGGATGATACACTAGAGAGGTGGAGAACATAGGAGGTGGATGATCCACTAGAGAGATGGAAAACACAGGAAGAGGATGAACCACTAGAGAGGTGGAGAACAAAGAAGGATGATACACTAGAAAGGTGGAGAACACAGGAGAAGGAGGATACACTAGAAAGGTGGATGATCCACTAGAGACGTGGAGAACACAGGAGGAGGATGATACACTAGAGAGGTGGAGAACATAGGAGGTGGATGATCCACTAGAGAGGTGGAGAACAAAGACAGATGATACACTAGAGAGGTGGAGAACACAGGGGGAGGATACACTAGAGAGATGGAGAACACAGGAGAAGGATGATCCACTAGAGAGGTGGAGAACACAGGAGAAGGATGATCCTCTAGAGAGGGGAGTAAACAGGAGAAGGATGATACACGAGAGAGATGGAGAACACAGTAGGAGGATGATCCACTAGAGAGGTGGAGAAAACAGAGGGAGGATACACTAGAGAGATAGAGAACACAGGAGAAGGATGATACACTAGAGAGTTGGAGAACACAGAAGGAGGAAGATACACTAGAGAGGTAGAAAACACAGGAGGAGTATGATACACTAGAGAGGGCGTACACAGTAAAACAATTATACACTACAGAGGTGGAGAACACAGGAGGAGTATGATACACTAGAGAGGTGGAGAACACAGGAGATGGATGATACACTAGAGAGGTAGAAAACACAGGAGGAGGATGATACACTAGAGAGGTAGAAAACACAGGAGGAGGATGATACACTAGAGAGGTGGAGAACACAGGAGGAGTATGATATACTAGAGAGGTAGAAAACACAGGAGAAGGATGATACACTAGAGAGGTGGAGAACACAGGAGGAGTATGATACACTAGAGAGGTAGAAAACACAGGAGGAGGATGATACACTAGAGAGGTAGAAAACACAGGAGGAGTATGATACACTAGAGAGGTAGAAAACACAGGAGGAGGATGATATACTAGAGAGGTGGAGAAAACAGAGGGAGGATACACTAGAGAGGTGGAGAACACAGGAGAAGGATGATACACTAGAGAGGTAGAAAACACAGGAGGAGTATGATACACTAGAGAGGGGAGAACACAGGAGATGGATGATACACTAGAGAGGTGGAGAACACAGGAGATGGATGATACACTAGAGAGGTGGAGAACACAGGAGTATGAGGAACGGTTACAGGATTTGGGAATGTTTAGCTTGCAAAAAAGAAGACTGAGAGGAGACTTAATAGCTGTCTACAAATATGTCAAGGGCTGTCACATTGTAGAAGGATCATCTTTATTCTCATTTGCACAAGGAAAGACTAGAAGCAATGGGATGAAACTGAATGGGAGGAGACACAGATTAGATATTAGAAAAAACTTTTTGACTGTGAGGTGATCAATGAGTGGAACAGGCAGCCACGAGAGGTGGTGAGTTCTCCTTCAATGGACGTCTTCAAACAGAGGCTGGACAGACATCTGTCTGGGATGATTTAGTGAATCCTCCTGCTTTGAGCAGTGGGTTGGACCAGATGAACCAGGAGGTCCCCTCCAACTCTACCATTCTATGATTCTATGATACACTAGAGAGGTAGAAAACACAGGAGGAGTATGATACACTAGAGAGGTGGAGAACACAGGAGGAGGATGATACACTAGAGAGGTGGAGAACACAGGAGAAGGATGATACACTAGAGGGGGAGAACGCAGGAGGAGGATGATACACTAGAGAGGTGGAGAACACAGGAGGAGGATGATACACTAGAGAGGTAGAAAACACAGGAGGAGGATGATACACTAGAAAGGTGGAGAACACAGGAGGAGGATGATACAGTACACTAGAAGGGGAGAACACAGGAGGAGTATGATACACTAGAGAGGTGGAGAACGCAGGAGGAGTATGATACACTAGAGAGGTGGACAACGCAGGAGGAGTATGATACACTAGAGAGGTGGAGAACACAGGAGAAGGATGATACACTAGAGAGGTGGAGAACACAGGAGGAGTATGATACACTAGAGAGGTGGAGAACACAGGAGGAGGATGATACAGTACACTAGAGGGGGAGAACACAGGAGGAGTATGATACACTAGAGGGGGAGAACACAGGAGGAGTATGATACACTAGAGAGGTAGAAAACACAGGAGGAGGATGATACACTAGAGAGGTGGAGAACACAGGAGGAGGATGATACAGTACACTAGAGGGGGAGAACACAGGAGGAGGATGATACACTAGAGAGGTGGAGAACACAGGAGAAGGATGATACACTAGAGAGGTGGAGAACACAGGAGGAGTATGATACACTAGAGAGGTGGAGAACACAGGAGGAGGATGATACACTAGAGAGGTAGAAAACACAGGAGGAGTATGATACACTAGAGAGGTAGAAAACACAGGAGGAGGATGATACACTAGAGAGGTGGAGAACACAGGAGGAGTATGATATACTAGAGAGGTAGAAAACACAGGAGGAGGATGATACACTAGAGAGGTAGAAAACACAGGAGGAGGATGATACACTAGAGAGGTAGAAAACACAGGAGGAGGATGATACACTAGAGAGGTAGAAAACACAGGAGGAGGATGATACACTAGAGAGGTGGAGAACACAGGAGGAGTATGATATACTAGAGAGGTAGAAAACACAGGAGGAGGATGATACACTAGAGAGGTGGAGAACACAGGAGGAGTATGATACACTAGAGAGGTAGAAAACACAGGAGGAGGATGATACACTAGAGAGGTGAAGAACACAGGAGGAGGATGATACACTAGAGAGGTGAAGAACACAGGAGGAGGATGATACACTAGAGAGGTGAAGAACACAGGAGGAGGATGATACACTAGAGAGGTGGAGAACACAGGAGGAGTATGATACACTAGAGAGGTAGAAAACACAGGAGGAGGATGATACACTAGAGAGGTGAAGAACACAGGAGGAGGATGATACACTAGAGAGGTGAAGAACACAGGAGGAGTATGATACACTAGAGAGGTAGAAAACACAGGAGGAGGATGATACACTAGAGAGGTAGAAAACACAGGAGGAGGATGATACACTAGAGAGGTGGAGAACACAGGAGGAGTATGATATACTAGAGAGGTAGAAAACACAGGAGGAGTATGATACACTAGAGAGGTAGAAAACACAGGAGGAGGATGATACACTAGAGAGGTAGAAAACACAGGAGGAGGATGATACACTAGAGAGGTGGAGAACACAGGAGGAGTATGATACACTAGAGAGGTAGAAAACACAGGAGGAGGATGATACACTAGAGAGGTGGAGAACACAGGAGGAGTATGATACACTAGAGAGGTGGAGAACACAGGAGGAGGATGATACACTAGAGAGGTGGAGAACACAGGAGGAGTATGATATACTAGAGAGGTAGAAAACACAGGAGGAGTATGATACACTAGAGAGGTAGAAAACACAGGAGGAGGATGATACACTAGAGAGGTGGAGAACACAGGAGGAGGATGATACACTAGAGAGGTGGAGAACACAGGAGGAGGATGATACACTAGAGAGGTGGAGAACACAGGAGGAGTATGATACACTAGAGAGGTGGAGAACACAGGAGGAGTATGGTACACTAGAGAGGTAGAAAACACAGGAGGAGGATGATACACTAGAGAGATGGAGAACACAGGAGGAGGATGATACACTAGAGAGGTGGAGAACACAGGAGGAGTATGATACACTAGAGAGGTAGAAAACACAGGAGGAGGATGATACACTAGAGAGGTGGAGAACACAGGAGGAGGATGATACACTAGAGAGGTGGAGAACACAGGAGGAGTATGATACACTAGAGAGGTGGAGAACACAGGAGGAGGATGATACACTAGAGAGGTGGAGAACACAGGAGGAGGATGATACACTAGAGAGGTGGAGAACACAGGAGGAGTATGATACACTAGAGAGGTGGAGAACACAGGAGGAGGATGATACACTAGAGAGGTGAAGAACACAGGAGGAGGATGATACACTAGAGAGGTGGAGAACACAGGAGGAGTATGATACACTAGAGAGGTGGAGAACACAGGAGGAGGATGATACACTAGAGAGGTGGAGAACACAGGAGGAGTATGATATACTAGAGAGGTAGAAAACACAGGAGGAGTATGATACACTAGAGAGGTAGAAAACACAGGAGGAGGATGATACACTAGAGAGGTGGAGAACACAGGAGGAGGATGATACACTAGAGAGGTGGAGAACACAGGAGGAGGATGATACACTAGAGAGGTGGAGAACACAGGAGGAGTATGATACACTAGAGAGGTGGAGAACACAGGAGGAGTATGGTACACTAGAGAGGTAGAAAACACAGGAGGAGGATGATACACTAGAGAGGTGGAGAACACAGGAGGAGGATGATACACTAGAGAGGTGGAGAACACAGGAGGAGTATGATACACTAGAGAGGTAGAAAACACAGGAGGAGTATGATACACTAGAGAGGTGGAGAACACAGGAGGAGGATGATACACTAGAGAGGTGGAGAACACAGGAGGAGTATGATACACTAGAGAGGTAGAAAACACAGGAGGAGGATGATACACTAGAGAGGTGGAGAACACAGGAGGAGGATGATACACTAGAGAGGTAGAAAACACAGGAGGAGTATGATATACTAGAGAGGTAGAAAACACAGGAGGAGGATGATACACTAGAGAGGTAGAAAACACAGGAGGAGTATGATACACTAGAGAGGTAGAAAACACAGGAGGAGTATGATACACTAGAGAGGTGGAGAACACAGGAGGAGGATGATATACTAGAGAGGTAGAAAACACAGGAGGAGGATGATATACTAGAGAGGTGGAGAACACAGGAGGAGGATGATACACTAGAGAGGTAGAAAACACAGGAGGAGGATGATACACTAGAGAGGTAGAGAACACAGGAGGAGGATGATACACTAGAGAGGTAGAAAACACAGGAGGAGTATGATACACTAGAGAGGTAGAAAACACAGGAGGAGGATGATACACTAGAGAGGTGAAGAACACAGGAGGAGTATGATACACTAGAGAAGTAGAAAACACAGGAGGAGGATGATATACTAGAGAGGTAGAAAACACAGGAGGAGGATGATATACTAGAGAGGTAGAAAACACAGGAGGAGTATGATATACTAGAGAGGTAGAAAACACAGGAGGAGTATGATACACTAGAGAGGTAGAAAACACAGGAGGAGGATGATATACTAGAGAGGTAGAAAACACAGGAGGAGTATGATACACTAGAGAGGTGAAGAACACAGGAGGAGGATGATACACTAGAGAGGTGAAGAACACAGGAGGAGTATGATACACTAGAGAGGTGGAGAACACAGGAGGAGTATGATACACTAGAGAGGTAGAAAACACAGGAGGAGGATGATATACTAGAGAGGTAGAAAACACAGGAGGAGTATGATACACTAGAGAGGTGAAGAACACAGGAGGAGGATGATACACTAGAGAGGTGGAGAACACAGGAGGAGGATGATACACTAGAGAGGTGAAGAACACAGGAGGAGGATGATACACTAGAGAGGTAGAAAACACAGGAGGAGGATGATATACTAGAGAGGTGGAGAACACAGGAGGAGTATGATATACTAGAGAGGTAGAAAACACAGGAGGAGTATGATACACTAGAGAGGTAGAAAACACAGGAGGAGGATGATACACTAGAGAGGTGAAGAACACAGGAGGAGTATGATACACTAGAGAAGTAGAAAACACAGGAGGAGGATGATATACTAGAGAGGTAGAAAACACAGGAGGAGGATGATACACTAGAGAGGTAGAAAACACAGGAGGAGTATGATATACTAGAGAGGTAGAAAACACAGGAGGAGGATGATACACTAGAGAGGTAGAAAGCACAGGAGGAGGATGATATACTAGAGAGGTAGAAAACACAGGAGGAGGATGATACACTAGAGAGGTGAAGAACACAGGAGGAGGATGATACACTAGAGAGGTGGAGAACACAGGAGGAGTATGATATACTAGAGAGGTAGAAAACACAGGAGGAGTATGATATACTAGAGAGGTAGAAAACACAGGAGGAGGATGATACACTAGAGAGGTAGAAAACACAGGAGGAGGATGATATACTAGAGAGGTAGAAAACACAGGAGGAGGATGATACACTAGAGAGGTAGAAAACACAGGAGGAGGATGATACACTAGAGAGGTGAAGAACACAGGAGGAGTATGATACACTAGAGAAGTAGAAAACACAGGAGGAGGATGATATACTAGAGAGGTAGAAAACACAGGAGGAGGATGATACACTAGAGAGGTAGAAAACACAGGAGGAGGATGATACACTAGAGAGGTAGAAAACACAGGAGGAGGATGATATACTAGAGAGGTGGAGAACACAGGAGGAGGATGATACACTAGAGAGGTAGAAAACACAGGAGGAGGATGATACACTAGAGAGGTGGAGAACACAGGAGGAGGATGATACACTAGAGAGGTGAAGAACACAGGAGGAGGATGATACACTAGAGAGGTGGAGAACACAGGAGGAGGATGATACACTAGAGAGGGGAGAACGCAGGAAGACTATCCACTAGAGAGGTGGAGAACACAGAAGGCTTCTACCTGAAATGAGCATGTACAGACTTCATGGGTATTAGAAAAATATAACCTTTATTAACACAGTTACACACAAATATTCTTCTGGCATCTATTGTACTTGTGCGGTGACCTCTTCCCCGCATTGAGCTCCTTTGCTCTTGTATGGAATGCTTCTCACCCTTTCTGGTCTTTGTCTCTCATCCTTCTTTTAAGTCTTCTGTTCTTTTTTCTTCTCACAGTCTTTTTCGTTCACCTGTCTCCATATCTCCACCAATCTGTCTGGGCTGATTCCATGCACAACCAGCACCTCCTTGTACCGGCAGACATTATACTTCAGCCCATAGACATGGAAACGAGGGTCGTGTCTGTAGGTCAAATTTGCTGCCAGAGCCAAGAAACCAAAATATACATCATCCAATGGGAAAACCGGCATCTTACAAGAGGCTTCATATAAACGAGGCACCGAGGCTCCTGAGAAGATGAAGCCTCCACCTGACACAAAGCCAGGATAGCGTTCCGAGGGGTAGAGAGACTCAGTGATTCTGTATTTGGTTTTACGCATGACGAGTGGGCGATGCTGATGGTAACCATGGACGAAATCTGGAGATCCAAAATCCCTAATAAGATCTAACACCAGATGTACGTTCACAAACACGTCATCGTCACCTGCCAGGGAAACACAAGACCATCCATGTTATATAAGGTCAGTGATATAAATGATAGGGTCAGAGATAATAATGTCACACAGGGGATTCCTATAAGTTGTAGGGTCACTGGCTGCTACCTACCCTTGAATATGTAATCCACTTCTGTGCTGTTGTGGTGCATCCACTCCAGGAAGCATCGTTCCTTTAGAGATAGGTTGTGATGTCCTTCGAGCATGTCCCACTGTAGGACGTCCCCATGGGTGTCGCTCTCCAATTTCACAGTCTCCATTTCCTCTGATATCTCCGTCCTCCCCAGCAGAAAGAGTCGTCTTACTTTGTAGCCCTTCAGTTCTTGTTCTTTGGCCCAGGTCTGTCGTAAAGCATTTCTCCTAATTCCAGCCCCTGGATGGGATTTTATGGCCATAATTAGGAGCAGTAAGTTGCTGGTATCGTATGGTGCCACCGCCGGACCGAGAATCACGGAACATTGGTACGTCTGCAGGTACGGGAACTCCGAATAAAAACTGGAGAGTTTCAAGTGATAATCATATTTCCCATCACTGAGGGTCTCTGATTGTCTGATCCCAAGATACATGGGGGTCTCTTGGGGCATCTCAAGACGACTTCTAGACATGGAGGGGTTTGACTGTTCAATCCATTTAAAAATCAGGAAGATCGTAATAGAGATAAGGCCGGAGTGGACCAAGAACTTACTCTTTTTCATGGCCTGATAAGAAAGAGCAAAAGGTTCAAGGATAAGTATGAAGAAACATCTATCAAATATAAAATTTCCCCTTTTTTACATGAATATAACTACTATAATACTGCCCCCTATGTACAAGAATATAACTACTGTAATACTGCCCCCTATGTACAAGAATATAATTACTATAATACTGCACCCTATGTACAAGAATATAACTCCTATAATACTGCCCATATGTACAAGAATATAACTACTATAATACTGCACCCTATGTACAAGAATATAACTACTATAATACTGTCCCCTATGTACAAGACTATAACTACTATAATACTGTCCCCTATGTACAAGAATATAACTACTATAATACTGCTCCCTATGTACAAGAATATAACTACTATAATACTGCTCCTATGTACAAGAATATAACTACTATAATACGGCTCCTATATACAAGAATAAAACTACTATAATACTGCTCCTATATAAAAGAATATAACTACTATAATACTGCCCTCTATGTACAAGAATATAACTACTACAATACTGTTCCCTATGTACAAGAATATAACTACTATAATACTGCTCTTATAAACAAGAATATAACTACTATAATACTGCCCCCTATGTACAAGAATATAACTGCTATAATACTGCCCCCTATGTACAAGAATATAACTGCTATAATACTGCCCCCTATGTACAAGAATATAACTACTATAATACTGCCCCCTATGTACAAGAATATAACTACTATAATACTGCTCCCTATGTACAAGAATAGAACTACTATAATACTGCTCCTATGTACAAGAATATAACTACTATAATACTGCCCCCTATGTACAAGAATATAACTACTATAATACTGCCCCTATGTACAAGAATATAACTACTATAATACTGCCCCCTATGTACAAGAATATAACTACTATAATACTGCTCCTATGTACAAGAATATAACTACTATAATACTGCTACTATATACAAGAATATAAGTACGATAATACTGCTCCTATATACAAGAATATAACTACTATAATACTGCCCTCTATGTACAAGAATATAACTACTATAATACTGTTCCCTATGTACAAGAATATAACTACTATAATACTGCCCCCTATGTACAAGAATATAACTACTATAATACTGCCCCCTATGTAGAAGAATATAACTACTATAATACTGCCCCCTATGTACAAGAATATAACTACCATAATACTGCCCCCTATGTACAAGAATATAACTACTATAATACTGCTCCCTATGTACAAGAATATAACTACTATAATACTGCCCCCTATGTACAAGAACATAACTACTATAATACTGTCCCCTATGTACAAGAATATAACTGCTATAATACTGCCCCCTATGTACAAGAATATAACTACTATAATGCTGCCCCCTATGTACAAGAAAATAACTGCTATAATACTGCCCCTATGTACAAGAATATAACTACTATAATACTGCTCCTATGTACAAGAATATAACTACTATAATACTGCTCCTATGTACAAGAATATAACTACTATAATACTGCTCCTATGTACAAGAATATAACTACTATAATACTGTCCCCTATGTACAAGAATATAACTGCTATAATACTGCCCCCTATGTACAAGAATATAACTACTATAATGCTGCCCGCTATGTACAAGAATATAACTACTATAATACTGCCCCTATGTACAAGAATATAACTACTATCATACTGCTCTTATATACAAGAATATAACTACTATAATTCTACTCCGTATGTACAAGAATATAACTACTATAATACTGCCCCCTATGTACAAAAATATAACTACTATAATACTGCTCCTATGTACAAGAATATAACTACTATAATACTGCCCCCTATGTACAAGAATATAACTACTATAATACTGCCCCCTATGTACAAGAATATAACTACTATAATACTGCCCCCTATGTACAAGAATATAACTACTATAATACTGCCTCCTATGTACAAGGATATAACTACTATAATACTGCCCCCTATGTACAAGAATATAACTACTATAATACTGCCCCCTATGTATAAGAATATAACTACTATAATACTGTCCCCTATGTACAAGAATATAACTACTATAATACTGCCCCCTATGTACAAGAATATAACTACTATAATACTGCTCCTCTGTAGAAGAATATAACTACTATAATACTGCTTCTATGTACAAGAATATAACTCCTATAATACTGCCCATATTTACAAGAATATAACTACTATAATACTGAACCCTATGTACAAGAATATAACTACTATAATACTGTCCCCTATGTACAAGAATATAACTACTATAATACTGCTCCTATGTACAAGAATATAACTACTATAATACTGTCCTCTATGTACAAGAATATAACTACTATAATACTGCTCCCTATGTACAAGAATATAACTACTATAATACTGCTCCTATGTACAAGAATATAACTACTATAATACGGCTCCTATATACAAGAATAAAACTACTATAATACTGCTCCTATATACAAGAATATAACTACTATAATACTGCCCTCTATGTACAAGAATATAACTACTATAATACTGTTCCCTATGTACAAGAATATAACTACTATAATACTGCTCTTATAAACAAGAATATAACTACTATAATACTGCCCCTATGTACAAGAATATAAGTACTATAATACTGCCCCCTATGTACAAGAATATAACTGCTATAATACTGCCCCCTATGTACAAGAATATAACTGCTATAATACTGCCCCCTATGTACAAGAGTAAAACTACTATAATACTGCCCCTTTGTACAAGAATATAACTACTATCATACTGCTCCTATATACAAGAATATAACTACTATACTACTGCCCCCTATGTGCAAGAATATAACTACTATAATACTACTCCTATATACAAGAATATAACTACTATAATACTGCCCCTATGTACAAGAATATAACTACTATAATACTGCCCCCTATGTACAAGAATATAACTGCTATAATACTGCCCCCTATGTACAAGAATATAACTACTATAATACTGCCCCCTATGTACAAGAATATAACTGCTATAATACTGCCCCTATGTACAAGAATATAACTACTATAATACTGCCCCTATGTACAAGAATATAACTACTATAATACTGCTCCTATGTACAAGAATATAACTACTATAATACTGCTCCTATGTACAAGAATATATCTACTATCATACTGCTCCTATATACAAGAATATAACTACTATAATTCTACTCCGTATGTACAAGAATATAACTACTATAATACTGCCCCCTATGTACAAGAATATAACTACTATAATACTGTCCCCTATGTACAAGAATATAACTACTATAATACTGCCCCCTATGTACAAAAATATAACTACTATAATACTGCTCCTATGTACAAGAATATAACTACTATAATACTGCTCCTATGTACAAGAATATAACTACTATAATACTGGCCCCTATGTACAAGAATATAACTACTATAATACTGCCCCCTATGTACAAGAATATAACTACTAAAATACTGCTCCTCTGTAGAAGAATATAACTACTATAATACTGGCCCCTATGTACAAGAATATAACTCCTATAATACTGCCCATATGTACAAGAATATAACTACTATAATACTGCACCTATGTGCAAGAATATAACTGCTATAATACTGCCCCTATGTACAGGAATATAACTACTATAATACTGCTTCTAAGTACAAGAATATAACTCCTATAATACTGCCCATATGTACAAGAATATAACTACTATAATACTGCACCTATGTGCAAGAATATAACTACTATAATACTGCACCTATGTGCAAGAATATAACTACTATAATATTGCCCCTATGTACAGGAATATAACTACTATAATACTGCCCCCTATGTACAAGAATATAACTACTGTAATACTGCCCCCTATGTACAAGAATGTAACTACTATAATACTGCCCCTATGTACAAGAATATAACTACTATAACACTGCCCCTATGTACAAGAATATAACTACTATAATACTGCCCCTATGTACAGGAATATAACTACTATAATACTGCCCCCTATGTACAAGAATATACCTACTGTAATACTGCCCCCTATGTACAAGAATGTAACTACTATAATACTGCCCCCTATGTACAAGAATATAACTACTATAACACTGCCCCTATGTACAAGAATATAACTACTATAATACTGCCCCTATGTACAGGAATATAACTACTATAATACTGCCCCCTATGTACAAGAATATAACTACTATAATACAGCCCCTATGTACAAGAATATAACTACTATAATACGGCCCCTATGTACAAGAATGTAACTACTATAATACTGCCTATATGTACAAGTATATAACTAATATAATACTGCCCCCTATGTACAAGAATATAACTACTATAATACTGCTCCTGTGTACAAGAATATAACTACTATAATACAACCCCATATGTACAAGAATATAACTACTATAATACTGCTCCTATATACAAGAATATAACTACTATAATAATGCTCCGATGTACAAGAATATAATTACTATGATACTATTCCTATGTACAAGAATATTACTACTATAATACTGCTCCGATGTACAAGAATATAGCTACTATAATACTGCCCCCTATGTACAAGAGTATAACTACTATAATACTGCTCCTTTGTAAAGAATATAACTACTATAATACTGCCCCTATGTACAAGAATATAACTACTATAATACTGCCCCTATGTATAAGAATATAACTACTATAATACTGCTCCTATGTACAAGAATATAACTATTATAATACTGCCTCTATGTACAAGAATATAACTAGAATAATACTGCCCCTATTTACAGGAATATAACTACTATAATACTGCCCCTATGTACAAGAATATAACTACTATAATACTGCCCTCTATGTACAAGAATATAACTACTATAATACTGCTCCTATGTACAAGAATATAACTATTATAATACTGCCTCTATGTACAAGAATATAAGTACTATAATACTGCCCCTATTTACAGAAATATAACTACTATAATACTGCCCCTATGTACAAGAATATAACTACTATAATACTGCCCTCTATGTACAAGAATATAACTACTATAATACTGCCCCTATGTACAAGAATATAACTACTATAATACTGCCCCTATATACAAGAATATAACTACTATAATACTGCTCCCTATGTACAAGAATATAACTACTATAATACTGCTCCTATGTACAAGAATATAACTACTATAATACTGCCCCCTATGTACAAGAATATAACTACTATAATACTGCTCCTATATACAAGAATATAACTACTATAATACTGCCCTGTATGTACAAGAATATAACTACTATAATACTGTTACCTATGTACAAGAATATAACTACTATAATACTGCTGCTATGTACAAGAATATAACTACTATAATACTGCCCTCTATGTACAAGAATATAACTACTATAATACTGCTCCTATATACAAGAATATAACTACTATAATACTGCCTCTATGTACAAGAATATAACTACTATAATACTGCCCATATGTACAAGAATATAGCTACTATAATTCTGCTCCTATGTACAAGAATATAACTACTATAATACTGCCCCCTATGTACAAGAATATAACTACTATAATACTGCTCCTATATACAAGAATATAACTACTATAACACTGCCCTCTATGTACAAGAATATAACTACTATAATACTGCCCCCTATGTACCAGAATATAACTACTATAATACTGCTGCTATGTACAAGAATATAACTACTATAATACTGCCCTCTATGTACAAGAATATAACTACTATAATACTGCTCCTATATACAAGAATATAACTACTATAATACTGCTCCTATGTACAAGAATATAACTACTATAATACTGCTCCTATGTACAAGAATATAACTACTATAATACTGCTCCCTATGTACAAGAATATAACTACTATAATACTGCTCCCTATGTACAAGAATATAACTACTATAATACTGCTGCTATGTACAAGAATATAACTACTATAATACTGCCCTCTATGTGCAAGAATATAACTACTATAATACTGCCCCTGTGTACAAGAATATAACTGCTATAATACTGCCCCCTATGTACAAGAATATAACTACTATAATGCTGCCCCCTATGTACAAGAATATAACTGCTATAATACTGCCCCCAATGTACAAGAATATAACTACTATAATACGGCCCCTATGTACAAGAATATAACTACTATCATAATGCTCCCATATACAAGAATATAACTACTATAATTCTACTCCGTATGTACAAGAATATAACAACTATAATACTGCCCCCTATGTACAAAAATATAACTACTATAATACTGCTCCTATGTACAAGAATATAACTACTATAATACTGCTCCTATGTACAAGAATATAACTACTATAATACTGCCCTCTATGTACAAGAATATAACTACTATAATACTGGCCCCTATGTACAAGAATATAACTACTATAATACTGGCCCCTATGTACAAAAATATAACTACTATAATACTGCTCCTATGTACAAGAATATAACTACTATAATACTGCTCCTATGTACAAGAATATAACTACTATAATACTGGCCCCTATGTACAAGAATATAACTACTATATTACTGCTCCTATGTACAAGAATATAACTACTATAATACTGCTCCTATGTACAAGAATATAACTGCTATAATACTGCTCCCTATGTACAAGAATATAACTACTATAATACTGCCCCTATGTACAAGAATATAACTACTATAATACTGCTCCCTATGTACAAGAATATAACTTATATAATACTGCTCCTTTGTAAAGAATATAACTACTATAATACTGCCTCCTATGTACAAGAATATAACTACTATAATACTGCACCCTATGTTCAAGAATATAAGTACTATAATACTGTCCCCTATGTACAAGACTATAACTACTATAATACTGTCCCCTATGTACAAGAATATAACTACGATAATACTGCTCCCTATGTACAAGAATATAACTACTATAATACTGCTCCTATGTACAAGAATATAACTACTATAATACTGCTACTATATATAAGAATATAAGTACTATAATACTGCTCCTATATACAAGAATATAACTACTATAATACTGCCCTCTATGTACAAGAATATAACTACTATAATACTGTTCCCTATGTACAAGAATATAACTACTATAATACTGCCCCCTATGTACAAGAATATAACTGCTATAATCCTGCCCCCTATGTACAAGAATATAACTACTATAATGCTGCCCCCTATGTACAGGAATATAACTGCTATAATACTGCCCCCTATGTACAAGAATATAACTACTATAATACTGCCCCTATGTACAAGAATATAACTACTATAATACTGCTCTTATATACAAGAATATAACTACTATAATTCTACTCCGTATGTACAAGAATATAACTACTATAATACTGCCCCCTATGTACAAAAATATAACTGCTATAATACTGCTCCTATGTACAAGAATATAACTACTATAATACTGCTACTATGTACAAGAATATAACTACTATAATACTGGCCCCTATGTACAAGAATATAACTACTATAATACTGCCCCCTATGTACAAGAATATAAATACTATAATACTGCTCCTCTGTAGAAGAATATAACTACTATAATACTGCTTCTATGTACAAGAATATAACTCCTATAATACTGCCCATATGTACAAGAATATAACTACTATAATACTGTACCTTATGTACAAGAATATAACTACTATAATACTGTCCCCTATGTACAAGAATATAACTACTATAATACTGCTCCCTATGTACAAGAATATAACTACTATAATACTGCTCCTATGTACAAGAATATAACTACTATAACACGGCTCCTATATACAAGAATAAAACTACTATAATACTGCTCCTATATACAAGAATATAACTACTATAATACTGCCCTCTATGTACAAGAATATAACTACTATAATACTGTTCCCTATGTACAAGAATGTAACTACTATAATACTGCCCCCTATGTACAAGAATATAACTACTATAATACTGCCCCTATGTACAAGAATATAAATACTATAATACT
This sequence comes from Phyllobates terribilis, assembly GCF_046119375.1. Taxonomy (NCBI): domain Eukaryota; kingdom Metazoa; phylum Chordata; class Amphibia; order Anura; family Dendrobatidae; genus Phyllobates; species Phyllobates terribilis. The sequence continues at coordinate 645,806,919 of NW_027362771.1, forward strand.
GCCCCTATGTACAGGAATATAACTACTATAATACTGCCCCCTATGTACAAGAATATAACTACTATAATACAGCCCCTATGTACAAGAATATAACTACTATAATACGGCCCCTATGTACAAGAATGTAACTACTATAATACTGCCTATATTTACAAGTATATAACTAATATAATACTGCCCTCTATGTACAAGAATATAACTACTATAATGCTGCTCCTGTGTACAAGAATATAACTACTATAATACAGCCCCATATGTACAAGAATATAACTACTATAATACTGCTCCTATATACAAGAATATAACTACTATAATACTGCTCCGATGTACAAGAATATAATTACTATAATACTACTCCTATGTACAAGAATATTACTACTATAATACTGCTCCTTTGTAAAGAATATAACTACTATAATACTGCCCCCTATGTACAAGAATATAACTACTATAATACTGCCCTCTATGTACAAGAATATAACTACTATAATACTGCCCCCTATGTACAAGAATATAACTACTATAATACTGCCCCTATGTACAAGAATATAACTACTATCATACTGCTCCTATATACAAGAATATAACTACTATAATACTGCCCCTATGTGCAAGAATATAACTACTATAAAACTGCTCCTATATACAAGAATATAACTACTATAATACTGCCCCTATGTACAAGAATATAACTACTATAATACTGCCCCCTATGTACAAGAATATAACTGCTATAATACTGCCCCCTATGTACAAGAATATAACTACTATAATACTGCCCCCTATGTACAAGAATATAACTGCTATAATACTGCCCCTATGTACAAGAATATAACTACTATAATACTGCACCTATGTACAAGAATATAACTACTATAATACTGCTCCCCTATGTACAAGATTATAACTACTATAATACTGCTCCTATGTACAAGAATATAACTACTATAATACTGCTCCTATGTACAAGAATATAACTACTATAATACTGCTCCTATGTACAGGAATATAACTACTATAATTCTACTCCGTATGTACAAGAATATAACTACTATAATACTGCCCCCTATGTACAAAAATATAACTACTATAATACTGCTCCTATGTACAAGAATATAACTACTATAATACTGCTCCTATGTACAAGAATATAACTACTATAATACTGCTCCTATGTACAAGAATATAACTACTATAATACTGTCCCCTATGTACAAGAATATAACTGCTATAATACTGCCCCCTATGTACAAGAATATAACTACTATAATGCTGCCCGCTATGTACAAGAATATAACTACTATAATGCTGCCCCCTATGTACAAGAAAATAACTGCTATAATACTGCCCCTATGTACAAGAATATAACTACTATAATACTGCTCCTATGTACAAGAATATAACTACTATAATACTGCTCCTATGTACAAGAATATAACTACTATAATACTGCTCCTATGTACAAGAATATAACTACTATAATACTGTCCCCTATGTACAAGAATATAACTGCTATAATACTGCCCCCTATGTACAAGAATATAACTACTATAATGCTGCCCGCTATGTACAAGAATATAACTACTATAATACTGCCCCTATGTACAAGAATATAACTACTATCATACTGCTCTTATATACAAGAATATAACTACTATAATTCTACTCCGTATGTACAAGAATATAACTACTATAATACTGCCCCCTATGTACAAAAATATAACTACTATAATACTGCTCCTATGTACAAGAATATAACTACTATAATACTGCCCCCTATGTACAAGAATATAACTACTATAATACTGCCCCCTATGTACAAGAATATAACTACTATAATACTGCCCCCTATGTACAAGAATATAACTACTATAATACTGCCTCCTATGTACAAGGATATAACTACTATAATACTGCCCCCTATGTACAAGAATATAACTACTATAATACTGCCCCCTATGTATAAGAATATAACTACTATAATACTGTCCCCTATGTACAAGAATATAACTACTATAATACTGCCCCCTATGTACAAGAATATAACTACTATAATACTGCTCCTCTGTAGAAGAATATAACTACTATAATACTGCTTCTATGTACAAGAATATAACTCCTATAATACTGCCCATATTTACAAGAATATAACTACTATAATACTGAACCCTATGTACAAGAATATAACTACTATAATACTGTCCCCTATGTACAAGAATATAACTACTATAATACTGCTCCTATGTACAAGAATATAACTACTATAATACTGTCCTCTATGTACAAGAATATAACTACTATAATACTGCTCCCTATGTACAAGAATATAACTACTATAATACTGCTCCTATGTACAAGAATATAACTACTATAATACGGCTCCTATATACAAGAATAAAACTACTATAATACTGCTCCTATATACAAGAATATAACTACTATAATACTGCCCTCTATGTACAAGAATATAACTACTATAATACTGTTCCCTATGTACAAGAATATAACTACTATAATACTGCTCTTATAAACAAGAATATAACTACTATAATACTGCCCCTATGTACAAGAATATAAGTACTATAATACTGCCCCCTATGTACAAGAATATAACTGCTATAATACTGCCCCCTATGTACAAGAATATAACTGCTATAATACTGCCCCCTATGTACAAGAGTAAAACTACTATAATACTGCCCCTTTGTACAAGAATATAACTACTATCATACTGCTCCTATATACAAGAATATAACTACTATACTACTGCCCCCTATGTGCAAGAATATAACTACTATAATACTACTCCTATATACAAGAATATAACTACTAGAATACTGCCCCTATGTACAAGAATATAACTACTATAATACTGCCCCCTATGTACAAGAATATAACTGCTATAATACTGCCCCCTATGTACAAGAATATAACTACTATAATACTGCCCCCTATGTACAAGAATATAACTGCTATAATACTGCCCCTATGTACAAGAATATAACTACTATAATACTGCCCCTATGTACAAGAATATAACTACTATAATACTGCTCCTATGTACAAGAATATAACTACTATAATACTGCTCCTATGTACAAGAATATAACTACTATCATACTGCTCCTATATACAAGAATATAACTACTATAATTCTACTCCGTATGTACAAGAATATAACTACTATAATACTGCCCCCTATGTACAAGAATATAACTACTATAATACTGTCCCCTATGTACAAGAATATAACTACTATAATACTGCCCCCTATGTACAAAAATATAACTACTATATTACTGCTCCTATGTACAAGAATATAACTACTATAATACTGCTCCTATGTACAAGAATATAACTACTATAATACTGGCCCCTATGTACAAGAATATAACTACTATAATACTGCCCCCTATGTACAAGAATATAACTACTAAAATACTGCTCCTCTGTAGAAGAATATAACTACTATAATACTGCTTCTATGTACAAGAATATAACTCCTATAATACTGCCCATATGTACAAGAATATAACTACTATAATACTGCACCTATGTGCAAGAATATAACTGCTATAATACTGCCCCTATGTACAGGAATATAACTACTATAATACTGCTTCTAAGTACAAGAATATAACTCCTATAATACTGCCCATATGTACAAGAATATAACTACTATAATACTGCACCTATGTGCAAGAATATAACTACTATAATACTGCACCTATGTGCAAGAATATAACTACTATAATATTGCCCCTATGTACAGGAATATAACTACTATAATACTGCCCCCTATGTACAAGAATATAACTACTGTAATACTGCCCCCTATGTACAAGAATGTAACTACTATAATACTGCCCCTATGTACAAGAATATAACTACTATAACACTGCCCCTATGTACAAGAATATAACTACTATAATACTGCCCCTATGTACAGGAATATAACTACTATAATACTGCCCCCTATGTACAAGAATATACCTACTGTAATACTGCCCCCTATGTACAAGAATGTAACTACTATAATACTGCCCCCTATGTACAAGAATATAACTACTATAACACTGCCCCATGTACAAGAATATAACTACTATAATACTGCCCCTATGTACAGGAATATAACTACTATAATACTGCCCCCTATGTACAAGAATATAACTACTATAATACAGCCCCTATGTACAAGAATATAACTACTATAATACGGCCCCTATGTACAAGAATGTAACTACTATAATACTGCCTATATGTACAAGTATATAACTAATATAATACTGCCCCCTATGTACAAGAATATAACTACTATAATACTGCTCCTGTGTACAAGAATATAACTACTATAATACAACCCCATATGTACAAGAATATAACTACTATAATACTGCTCCTATATACAAGAATATAACTACTATAATAATGCTCCGATGTACAAGAATATAATTACTATGATACTATTCCTATGTACAAGAATATTACTACTATAATACTGCTCCGATGTACAAGAATATAGCTACTATAATACTGCCCCCTATGTACAAGAGTATAACTACTATAATACTGCTCCTTTGTAAAGAATATAACTACTATAATACTGCCCCTATGTACAAGAATATAACTACTATAATACTGCCCCTATGTATAAGAATATAACTACTATAATACTGCTCCTATGTACAAGAATATAACTATTATAATACTGCCTCTATGTACAAGAATATAACTAGAATAATACTGCCCCTATTTACAGGAATATAACTACTATAATACTGCCCCTATGTACAAGAATATAACTACTATAATACTGCCCTCTATGTACAAGAATATAACTACTATAATACTGCTCCTATGTACAAGAATATAACTATTATAATACTGCCTCTATGTACAAGAATATAAGTACTATAATACTGCCCCTATTTACAGAAATATAACTACTATAATACTGCCCCTATGTACAAGAATATAACTACTATAATACTGCCCTCTATGTACAAGAATATAACTACTATAATACTGCCCTCTATGTACAAGAATATAACTACTATAATACTGCCCCTATATACAAGAATATAACTACTATAATACTGCTCCCTATGTACAAGAATATAACTACTATAATACTGCTCCTATGTACAAGAATATAACTACTATAATACTGCCCCCTATGTACAAGAATATAACTACTATAATACTGCTCCTATATACAAGAATATAACTACTATAATACTGCCCTGTATGTACAAGAATATAACTACTATAATACTGTTACCTATGTACAAGAATATAACTACTATAATACTGCTGCTATGTACAAGAATATAACTACTATAATACTGCCCTCTATGTACAAGAATATAACTACTATAATACTGCTCCTATATACAAGAATATAACTACTATAATACTGCCTCTATGTACAAGAATATAACTACTATAATACTGCCCATATGTACAAGAATATAGCTACTATAATTCTGCTCCTATGTACAAGAATATAACTACTATAATACTGCCCCCTATGTACAAGAATATAACTACTATAATACTGCTCCTATATACAAGAATATAACTACTATAACACTGCCCTCTATGTACAAGAATATAACTACTATAATACTGCCCCCTATGTACCAGAATATAACTACTATAATACTGCTGCTATGTACAAGAATATAACTACTATAATACTGCCCTCTATGTACAAGAATATAACTACTATAATACTGCTCCTATATACAAGAATATAACTACTATAATACTGCTCCTATGTACAAGAATATAACTACTATAATACTGCTCCTATGTACAAGAATATAACTACTATAATACTGCTCCCTATGTACAAGAATATAACTACTATAATACTGCTCCCTATGTACAAGAATATAACTACTATAATACTGCTGCTATGTACAAGAATATAACTACTATAATACTGCCCTCTATGTGCAAGAATATAACTACTATAATACTGCCCCTGTGTACAAGAATATAACTGCTATAATACTGCCCCCTATGTACAAGAATATAACTACTATAATGCTGCCCCCTATGTACAAGAATATAACTGCTATAATACTGCCCCCAATGTACAAGAATATAACTACTATAATACGGCCCCTATGTACAAGAATATAACTACTATCATAATGCTCCCATATACAAGAATATAACTACTATAATTCTACTCCGTATGTACAAGAATATAACAACTATAATACTGCCCCCTATGTACAAAAATATAACTACTATAATACTGCTCCTATGTACAAGAATATAACTACTATAATACTGCTCCTATGTACAAGAATATAACTACTATAATACTGCCCTCTATGTACAAGAATATAACTACTATAATACTGGCCCCTATGTACAAGAATATAACTACTATAATACTGGCCCCTATGTACAAAAATATAACTACTATAATACTGCTCCTATGTACAAGAATATAACTACTATAATACTGCTCCTATGTACAAGAATATAACTACTATAATACTGGCCCCTATGTACAAGAATATAACTACTATATTACTGCTCCTATGTACAAGAATATAACTACTATAATACTGCTCCTATGTACAAGAATATAACTAGAATAATACTGCCCCTATTTACAGGAATATAACTACTATAATACTGCCCCTATGTACAAGAATATAACTACTATAATACTGCCCTCTATGTACAAGAATATAACTACTATAATACTGCTCCTATGTACAAGAATATAACTATTATAATACTGCCTCTATGTACAAGAATATAAGTACTATAATACTGCCCCTATTTACAGAAATATAACTACTATAATACTGCCCCTATGTACAAGAATATAACTACTATAATACTGCCCTCTATGTACAAGAATATAACTACTATAATACTGCCCCTATGTACAAGAATATAACTACTATAATACTGCCCCTATATACAAGAATATAACTACTATAATACTGCTCCCTATGTACAAGAATATAACTAATATAATACTGCTCCTATGTACAAGAATATAACTACTATAATACTGCCCCCTATGTACAAGAATATAACTACTATAATACTGCTCCTATATACAAGAATATAACTACTATAATACTGCCCTGTATGTACAAGAATATAACTACTATAATACTGTTACCTATGTACAAGAATATAACTACTATAATACTGCTGCTATGTACAAGAATATAACTACTATAATACTGCCCTCTATGTACAAGAATATAACTACTATAATACTGCTCCTATATACAAGAATATAACTACTATAATACTGCCTCTATGTACAAGAATATAACTACTATAATACTGCCCATATGTACAAGAATATAGCTACTATAATTCTGCTCCTATGTACAAGAATATAACTACTATAATACTGCCCCCTATGTACAAGAATATAACTGCTATAATACTGCCCCCAATGTACAAGAATATAACTACTATAATACGGCCCCTATGTACAAGAATATAACTACTATCATAATGCTCCCATATACAAGAATATAACTACTATAATTCTACTCCGTATGTACAAGAATATAACAACTATAATACTGCCCCCTATGTACAAAAATATAACTACTATAATACTGCTCCTATGTACAAGAATATAACTACTATAATACTGCTCCTATGTACAAGAATATAACTACTATAATACTGCCCTCTATGTACAAGAATATAACTACTATAATACTGGCCCCTATGTACAAGAATATAACTACTATAATACTGGCCCCTATGTACAAAAATATAACTACTATAATACTGCTCCTATGTACAAGAATATAACTACTATAATACTGCTCCTATGTACAAGAATATAACTACTATAATACTGGCCCCTATGTACAAGAATATAACTACTATATTACTGCTCCTATGTACAAGAATATAACTACTATAATACTGCTCCTATGTACAAGAATATAACTGCTATAATACTGCTCCCTATGTACAAGAATATAACTACTATAATACTGCCCCTATGTACAAGAATATAACTACTATAATACTGCTCCCTATGTACAAGAATATAACTTATATAATACTGCTCCTTTGTAAAGAATATAACTACTATAATACTGCCTCCTATGTACAAGAATATAACTACTATAATACTGCACCCTATGTTCAAGAATATAAGTACTATAATACTGTCCCCTATGTACAAGACTATAACTACTATAATACTGTCCCCTATGTACAAGAATATAACTACGATAATACTGCTCCCTATGTACAAGAATATAACTACTATAATACTGCTCCTATGTACAAGAATATAACTACTATAATACTGCTACTATATATAAGAATATAAGTACTATAATACTGCTCCTATATACAAGAATATAACTACTATAATACTGCCCTCTATGTACAAGAATATAACTACTATAATACTGTTCCCTATGTACAAGAATATAACTACTATAATACTGCCCCCTATGTACAAGAATATAACTGCTATAATACTGCCCCCTATGTACAAGAATATAACTACTATAATGCTGCCCCCTATGTACAGGAATATAACTGCTATAATACTGCCCCCTATGTACAAGAATATAACTACTATAATACTGCCCCTATGTACAAGAATATAACTACTATAATACTGCTCTTATATACAAGAATATAACTACTATAATTCTACTCCGTATGTACAAGAATATAACTACTATAATACTGCCCCCTATGTACAAAAATATAACTGCTATAATACTGCTCCTATGTACAAGAATATAACTACTATAATACTGCTACTATGTACAAGAATATAACTACTATAATACTGGCCCCTATGTACAAGAATATAACTACTATAATACTGCCCCCTATGTACAAGAATATAAATACTATAATACTGCTCCTCTGTAGAAGAATATAACTACTATAATACTGCTTCTATGTACAAGAATATAACTCCTATAATACTGCCCATATGTACAAGAATATAACTACTATAATACTGTACCTTATGTACAAGAATATAACTACTATAATACTGTCCCCTATGTACAAGAATATAACTACTATAATACTGCTCCCTATGTACAAGAATATAACTACTATAATACTGCTCCTATGTACAAGAATATAACTACTATAACACGGCTCCTATATACAAGAATAAAACTACTATAATACTGCTCCTATATACAAGAATATAACTACTATAATACTGCCCTCTATGTACAAGAATATAACTACTATAATACTGTTCCCTATGTACAAGAATGTAACTACTATAATACTGCCCCCTATGTACAAGAATATAACTACTATAATACTGCCCCTATGTACAAGAATATAAATACTATAATACTGCCCCTATGTACAGGAATATAACTACTATAATACTGCCCCCTATGTACAAGAATATAACTACTATAATACAGCCCCTATGTACAAGAATATAACTACTATAATACGGCCCCTATGTACAAGAATGTAACTACTATAATACTGCCTATATTTACAAGTATATAACTAATATAATACTGCCCTCTATGTACAAGAATATAACTACTATAATACTGCTCCTGTGTACAAGAATATAACTACTATAATACAGCCCCATATGTACAAGAATATAACTACTATAATACTGCTCCTATATACAAGAATATAACTACTATAATACTGCTCCGATGTACAAGAATATAATTACTATAATACTACTCCTATGTACAAGAATATTACTACTATAATACTGCTCCTTTGTAAAGAATATAACTACTATAATACTGCCCCCTATGTACAAGAATATAACTACTATAATACTGCCCTCTATGTACAAGAATATAACTACTATAATACTGCCCCCTATGTACAAGAATATAACTACTATAATACTGCCCCTATGTACAAGAATATAACTACTATCATACTGCTCCTATATACAAGAATATAACTACTATAATACTGCCCCTATGTGCAAGAATATAACTACTATAAAACTGCTCCTATATACAAGAATATAACTACTATAATACTGCCCCTATGTACAAGAATATAACTACTATAATACTGCCCCCTATGTACAAGAATATAACTGCTATAATACTGCCCCCTATGTACAAGAATATAACTACTATAATACTGCCCCCTATGTACAAGAATATAACTGCTATAATACTGCCCCTATGTACAAGAATATAACTACTATAATACTGCACCTATGTACAAGAATATAACTACTATAATACTGCTCCCCTATGTACAAGATTATAACTACTATAATACTGCTCCTATGTACAAGAATATAACTACTATAATACTGCTCCTATGTACAAGAATATAACTACTATAATACTGCTCCTATGTACAGGAATATAACTACTATAATTCTACTCCGTATGTACAAGAATATAACTACTATAATACTGCCCCCTATGTACAAAAATATAACTACTATAATACTGCTCCTATGTACAAGAATATAACTACTATAATACTGCTCCTATGTACAAGAATATAACTACTATAATACTGGCCCCTATGTACAAGAATATAACTACTAAAATACTGCTCCTCTGTAGAAGAATATAACTACTATAATACTGCTTCTATGTACAAGAATATAACTCCTATGATACTGCCCATATGTACAAGAATATAACTACTATAATACTGCACCTATGTGCAAGAATATAACTGCTATAATACTGCCCCTATTTACAAGAATATAACTACTATAATACTGCTCCTATGTACAAGAATATAACTATTATAATACTGCCTCTATGTACAAGAATATAAGTACTATAATACTGCCCCTATTTACAGGAATATAACTACTATAATACTGCTCCCTATGTACAAGAATATAACTACTATAATACTGCTCCTATGTACAAGAATATAACTACTATAATACTGCCCCCTATGTACAAGAATATAACTACTATAATACTGCTCCTATGTACAAGAATATAACTACTATAATACTGCCCCCTATGTACAAGAATATAACTACTATAATACTGCTGCTATGTACAAGAATATAACTACTATAATACTGCCCTCTATGTACAAGAATATAACTACTATAATACTGCTCCTATATACAAGAATATAACTACTATAATACTGCCCATATGTACAAGAATATAGCTACTATAATTCTGCTCCTATGTACAAGAATATAACTACTATAATACTGGCCCCTATGTACAAGAATATAACTACTATAATACTGCTCCTATATACAAGAATATAACTACTATAATACTGCCCATATGTACAAGAATATAGCTACTATAATTCTGCTCCTATGTACAAGAATATAACTACTATAATACTGCCCCCTATGTACCAGAATATAACTACTATAATACTGCTGCTATGTACAAGAATATAACTACTATAATACTGCTTCTATGTACAAGAATATAACTCCTATGATACTGCCCATATGTACAAGAATATAACTACTATAATACTGCACCTATGTGCAAGAATATAACTGCTATAATACTGCCCCTATTTACAAGAATATAACTACTATAATACTGCTCCTATGTACAAGAATATAACTATTATAATACTGCCTCTATGTACAAGAATATAAGTACTATAATACTGCCCCTATTTACAGGAATATAACTACTATAATACTGCTCCCTATGTACAAGAATATAACTACTATAATACTGCTCCTATGTACAAGAATATAACTACTATAATACTGCCCCCTATGTACAAGAATATAACTACTATAATACTGCTCCTATGTACAAGAATATAACTACTATAATACTGCCCCCTATGTACAAGAATATAACTACTATAATACTGCTGCTATGTACAAGAATATAACTACTATAATACTGCCCTCTATGTACAAGAATATAACTACTATAATACTGCTCCTATATACAAGAATATAACTACTATAATACTGCCCATATGTACAAGAATATAGCTACTATAATTCTGCTCCTATGTACAAGAATATAACTACTATAATACTGGCCCCTATGTACAAGAATATAACTACTATAATACTGCTCCTATATACAAGAATATAACTACTATAATACTGCCCATATGTACAAGAATATAGCTACTATAATTCTGCTCCTATGTACAAGAATATAACTACTATAATACTGCCCCCTATGTACCAGAATATAACTACTATAATACTGCTGCTATGTACAAGAATATAACTACTATAATACTGCTCCTATGTACAAGAATATAACTACTATAATACTGCCCCCTATGTACCAGAATATAATTACTATAATACTGCTCCTATATACAAGAATATAACTACTATAATACTGCTCCTATGTACAAGAATATACAGTCATATGAAAAAGTTTGTGCACCCCTATTAATCTTAAGCTTAATGTTTTATAAAAATTGGTGTTTTTGCAACAGCTATTTCAATTTGATATATGTAATAACTGTTGGACACAGTAATGTTTCTGCCTTGAAATGAGGTTTATTGTACCAACAGAAAATGTGCAATCTGCATTCAAACAAAATTTGACAGGTGCATAAGTATGGGCACCTCACCAGAAAAGTGACATTAATATTTAGTAGATCCTCCTTTTGCCTCTAGTCGCTTCCTGTAGCTTTTAATGAGTTCCTGGATCCTGGATGAAGGTATTTTTGACCATTCCTCTTTACAAAACAATTCCAGTTCAGTTAAGTTTGATGGTCGCCCCCGAGCATGGACAGCCCTCTTCACATGATCCCACAGATGTCCAATGATATTCAGGTCTGGGGACTGGGATGGCCATTCCAGAACATTGTAATTGTTCCTCTGCATGAATGCCTGAGTAGATTTGGAGCGGTGTTTTGGATCATTGTCTTGCTGAAAGATCCATCCACTTTGTAACTTCATATTTATCACTGATTCTTGAACACTATTGTCAAGAATCTGCTGATACTGAGTGGAATCCATGCGTCCCTCAACTTTAACAAGATTCCCAGTGCCAGCATTGACCACACAGCCCCAAAGCATGATGGAACCTCCACCAAATTTTACTGTGGGTAGCAAGTGTTTTTCTTGGAATGCTGTGTTTTTTTGCCACCATGCATAACGCCTTTTTGTATGACCAAATAACTCAATCTTGATTTCATCAGTCCACAGGACCTTCTTCCAAAAAGAAATTGGCTTCTCCACATGTGCTTTTGCATACCTCAGCCGACTCTGTTTGTGGCGTGCTTGCAGAAACGGCTTCTTTCGCATCACTCTCCCATACAGCTTCTCCTTGTGCAAAGTGCCTTGTATAGTTGACCGATGCACAGTGACACCATCTGCAGCAAGTTGATGCTTCAGCTCTCTGGAGGTGGTCTGAGGATTGTCCTTGACTGATCTCACCATTCTTCTTCTCTGCCTTTCTGATGTTTTTCTTGGCCTGCCACTTCTGGCCTTAACAAGAACTGTCCCTGTGTTCTTCCATTTCCTTACTATGTTCCTCACAGTGGAAACTGACAGGTTAAATCTCTGAGACAGCTTTTTGTATGCTTCCCCTGAACAACTATGTTGAATAATCTTTGTTTTCAGATCATTTGACAGTTGTTTTGAGGAGCACATGATGCCACTCTTCAGAGGAGATTCAAACAGGAGAACAACTTGCAAGTGGCCACTTTAAGTAGCTTTTCTCATGATTGCATACACCTGGCTATAAAGTTCAAAGCTCCATGAGGTTACAAAACCAAAAAAAGTGCTTTAGTAAGTCAGTAAAAAGTAGGTAGGAGTATTTAAAACAAGAAAATGATAAGGGTGCCCATACTTATGCACCTTTCAAATTTTGTTTGAATGCAGATTGCACATTTTCTGTTAGTACAATAAACCTCATTTAAAGGCAGAAACATTACTGTGTCCAACAGTTATTACATAGATCAAACTGAAAGAGCTGCTGCAAAAACACCAATTTTTATAAAACATTAAGCTTAAGATTAATAGGGGTGCCCAAACTTTTTCATATGACTGTAAATACTATAATACTGCTCCTATGTACAAGAATATAACTACTATAATACTGCTCCCTATGTACAAGAATATAACTACTATAATACTGCTCCCTATGTACAAGAATATAACTACTATAATACTGCTGCTATGTACAAGAATATAACTACTATAATACTGCCCTCTATGTGCAAGAATATAACTACTATAATACTGCCCCTATGTACAAGAATATAACTGCTATAATACTGCCCCCTATGTACAAGAATATAACTACTATAATGCTGCCCCCTATGTACAAGAATATAACTGCTATAATACTGCCCCCATTGTACAAGAATATAACTACTATAATACGGCCCCTATGTACAAGAATATAACTACTATCATAATGCTCCTATATACAAGAATATAACTACTATAATTCTACTCCGTATGTACAAGAATATAACTACTATAATACTGCCCCCTATGTACAAAAATATAACTACTATAATACTGCTCCTATGTACAAGAATATAACTACTATAATACTGCTCCTATGTACAAGAATATAACTACTATAATACTGGCCCCTATGTACAAGAATATAACTACTATATTACTGCTCCTATGTACAAGAATATAACTACTATAATACTGCTCCTATGTACAAGAATATAACTGCTATAATACTGCTCCCTATGTACAAGAATATAACTACTATAATACTGCCCCTATGTACAAGAATATAACTACTATAATACTGCTCCCTATGTACAAGAATATAACTTATATAATACTGCTCCTTTGTAAAGAATATAACTACTATAATACTGCCTCCTATGTACAAGAATATAACTACTATAATACTGCACCCTATGTACAAGAATATAACTACTATAATACTGTCCCCTATGTACAAGACTATAACTACTATAATACTGTCCCCTATGTACAAGAATATAACTACGATAATACTGCTCCCTATGTACAAGAATATAACTACTATAATACTGCTCCTATGTACAAGAATATAACTACTATAATACTGCTACTATATACAAGAATATAAGTACTATAATACTGCTCCTATATACAAGAATATAACTACTATAATACTGCCCTCTATGTACAAGAATATAACTACTATAATACTGTTCCCTATGTACAAGAATATAACTACTATAATACTGCCCCCTATGTACAAGAATATAACTGCTATAATACTGCCCCCTATGTACAAGAATATAACTACTATAATGCTGCCCCCTATGTACAGGAATATAACTGCTATAATACTGCCCCCTATGTACAAGAATATAACTACTATAATACTGCCCCTATGTACAAGAATATAACTACTATAATACTGCTCTTATATACAAGAATATAACTACTATAATTCTACTCCGTATGTACAAGAATATAACTACTATAATACTGCCCCCTATGTACAAAAATATAACTGCTATAATACTGCTCCTATGTACAAGAATATAACTACTATAATACTGCTACTATGTACAAGAATATAACTACTATAATACTGGCCCCTATGTACAAGAATATAACTACTATAATACTGCCCCCTATGTACAAGAATATAACTACTATAATACTGCCCCTATATACAAGAATATAACTACTATAATACTGCCCCTATGTACAAGAATATAACTACTATAATACTGCTCCTATGTACAAGAATATAACTACTATAATACTGCTTCTATGTACAAGAATATAACTACTATAATACTGCCCCTATGTACAAGAATATAACTACTATAATACTGCCCCCTATATACAAGAATATAACTACTATAATACTGCTCCCTATGTACAAGAATATAACTACTATAATACTGCCCCTATGTACAAGAATATAACTACTATAATACTACCCCCTATGTACAAGAATATAACTACTATAATACTGCCCCCTATGTACAAGAATATAACTACTATAATACTGGCCCCTATGTACAAGAATATAACTACTATAATACTGCCCCCTATGTACAAGAATATAACTGCTATAATACTGCCCCTATGTACAAGAATATAACTACTATAATACTGCCCCTATGTACAAGAATATAACTACTATAATACTGCTCCTATGTACAAGAATATAACTACTATAATACTGCTCCTATGTACAAGAATATAACTACTATAATACTGCCCCTATGTACAAGAATATAACTACTATAATACTGCCCCCTATATACAAGAATATAACTACTATAATACTGCTCCCTATGTACAAGAATATAACTACTATAATACTGCCCCTATGTACAAGAATATAACTACTATAATACTGCCCTCTATGTACAAGAATATAACTACTATAATACTGCCCCTATGTACAAGAATATAACTACTATAATACTGCTCCTATGTACAAGAATATAACTACTATAATACTGCCCCTATGTACAAGAATATAACTACTATAATACTGCTCCTATGTACAAGAATATAACTACTATAATACTGCTCCTATGTACAAGAATATAACTACTATAATCCTGCTCCTATGTACAAGACTATAACTACTATAATACTGCCCTGTATGTACAAGAATATAACTACTATAATACTGCCCCTACAGTGGGGAAAAAAGAATTTAGTCAGCCACCAATTGTGCAAGTTCTCCCACTTATAAAGATGAGGTCGACCTCAACTATGAGAGACAAAATGAGAAAACAAATCATGAAAATCACATTGTCTGATTTGGAAAGAAATTTTTTCCAAATTTTGGTGGAAAATAAGTATTTGGTCAATTACAAACAAGCGAGATTTCTGTCTCTCACAGACCTGTAACTTCTTCTTTAAGAGGCTCCTCTGTCCTCCACTCATTACCTGTAGTACTGGCTCCTCTGTCCTCCACTCATTACCTGTAGTACTGGCTCCTCTGTCCTCCACTCATTACCTGTAGTACTGGCTCCTCTGTCCTCCACTCATTACCTGTAGTACTGGCTCCTCTGTCCTCCACTCATTACCTGTAGTACTGGCTCCTCTGTCCTCCACTCATTACCTGTAGTACTGGCTCCTCTGTCCTCCACTCATTACCTGTAGTACTGGCTCCTCTGTCCTCCACTCATTACCTGTAGTACTGGCTCCTCTGTCCTCCACTCATTACCTGTAGTACTGGCTCCTCTGTCCTCCACTCATTACCTGTAGTACTGGCTCCTCTGTCCTCCACTCATTACCTGTAGTACTGGCTCCTCTGTCCTCCACTCATTACCTGTAGTACTGGCTCCTCTGTCCTCCACTCATTACCTGTAGTACTGGCTCCTCTGTCCTCCACTCATTACCTGTAGTACTGGCTCCTCTGTCCTCCACTCATTACCTGTATTACTGGCTCCTCTGTCCTCCACTCATTACCTGTAGTACTGGCTCCTCTGTCCTCCACTCATTACCTGTAGTACTGGCTCCTCTGTCCTCCACTCATTACCTGTAGTACTGGCTCCTCTGTCCTCCACTCATTACCTGTAGTACTGGCTCCTCTGTCCTCCACTCATTACCTGTAGTACTGGCTCCTCTGTCCTCCACTCATTACCTGTAGTACTGGCTCCTCTGTCCTCCACTCATTACCTGTAGTACTGGCTCCTCTGTCCTCCACTCATTACCTGTAGTACTGGCTCCTCTGTCCTCCACTCATTACCTGTAGTACTGGCTCCTCTGTCCTCCACTCATTACCTGTAGTACTGGCTCCTCTGTCCTCCACTCATTACCTGTAGTACTGGCTCCTCTGTCCTCCACTCATTACCTGTAGTACTGGCTCCTCTGTCCTCCACTCATTACCTGTAGTACTGGCTCCTCTGTCCTCCACCCATTACCTGTAGTACTGGCTCCTCTGTCCTCCACTCATTAAATGTAGTACTGGCTCCTCTGCCCTCCACTCATTACCTGTAGTACTGGCTCCTCTGTCCTCCACTCATTACCTGTAGTACTGGCTCCTCTGTCCTCCGCTCATTACCTGTAGTACTGGCTCCTCTGTCCTCCGCTCATTACGTGTAGTACTGGCTCCTCTGTCCTCCACTCATTACCTGTAGTACTGGCTCCTCTGTCCTCCACTCATTACCTGTAGTACTGGCTCCTCTGTCCTCCACTCATTACCTGTAGTACTGGCTCCTCTGTCCTCCACTCATTACCTGTAGTACTGGCTCCTCTGTCCTCCGCTCATTACCTGTAGTACTGGCTCCTCTGTCCTCCACTCATTACCTGTAGTACTGGCTCCTCTGTCCTCCACTCATTACCTGTAGTACTGACTCCTCTGTCCTCCACCCATTACCTGTAGTACTGGCTCCTCTGTCCTCCACTCATTACCTGTAGTACTGGCTCCTCTGTCCTCCACTCATTACCTGTAGAACTGGCTCCTCTGTCCTCCACCCATTACCTGTAGTACTGGCTCCTCTGCCCTCCACTCATTACCTGTAGTACTGGCTCCTCTGTCCTCCACTCATTACCTGTAGTACTGGCTCCTCTGTCCTCCACTCATTACCTGTAGTACTGGCTCCTCTGTCCTCCACTCATTACCTGTAGTACTGGCTCCTCTGTCCTCCACTCATTACCTGTAGTACTGGCTCCTCTGCCCTCCACTCATTACCTGTAGTACTGGCTCCTCTGTCCTCCACTCATTACCTGTAGTACTGGCTCCTCTGTCCTCCACTCATTACCTGTAGTACTGGCTCCTCTGTCCTCCACTCATTACCTGTAGTACTGGCTCCTCTGTCCTCCACTCATTACCTGTAGTGCTGGCTCCTCTGTCCTCCACTCATTACCTGTAGTACTGGCTCCTCTGTCCTCCACTCATTACCTGTAGTACTGGCTCCTCTGTCCTCCACTCATTACCTGTAGTACTGGCTCCTCTGTCCTCCACTCATTACCTGTAGTACTGGCTCCTCTGTCCTCCACTCATTACCTGTAGTACTGGCTCCTCTGTCCTCCACTCATTACCTGTAGTACTGGCTCCTCTGTCCTCCACTCATTACCTGTAGTACTGGCTCCTCTGTCCTCCACTCATTACCTGTAGTACTGGCTCCTCTGTCCTCCACTCATTACCTGTAGTACTGGCTCCTCTGTCCTCCGCTCATTACCTGTAGTACTGGCTCCTCTGTCCTCCACTCATTACCTGTAGTACCGGCTCCTCTGTCCTCCACCCATTACCTGTAGTACTGGCTCCTCTGTCCTCCACCCATTACCTGTAGTACTGGCTCCTCTGTCCTCCACTCATTACCTGTAGTACTGGCTCCTCTGTCCTCCACTCATTACCTGTAGTACCGGCTCCTCTGTCCTCCGCTCATTACCTGTAGTACTGGCTCCTCTGTCCTCCACTCATTACCTGTAGTACTGGCTCCTCTGTCCTCCACTCATTACCTGTAGTACTGGCTCCTCTGTCCTCCACTCATTACCTGTAGTACTGGCTCCTCTGTCCTCCACTCATTACCTGTAGTACTGGCTCCTCTGTCCTCCGCTCATTACCTGTAGTACTGGCTCCTCTGTCCTCCACCCATTACCTGTAGTACTGGCTCCTCTGCCCTCCACTCATTACCTGTAGTACTGGCTCCTCTGTCCTCCACTGATTACCTGTAGTACTGGCTCCTCTGTCCTCCACTCATTACCTGTAGTACTGGCTCCTCTGTCCTCCACTCATTACCTGTAGTACTGGCTCCTCTGTCCTCCACTCATTACCTGTAGTACTGGCTCCTCTGTCCTCCACTCATTACCTGTAGTACTGGCTCCTCTGTCCTCCACTCATTCCCTGTAGTACTGGCTCCTCTATCCCCCACTTATTACCTGTAGTGCTGGCTCCTCTGTCCTCCGCTCATTACCTGTAGTACTGACTCCTCTGTCCTCCACTCATTACCTGTAGTACTGGCTCCTCCGCCCTCCTCTCATTACCTGTAGTACTGGCTCCTTCACCCTCCTCTCATTACCTGTAGTACTGGCTCCTCTGTCCTCCACTCATTACCTGTAGTACTGGCTCCTCTGTCCTCCACTCATTACCTGTAGCACTGGCTCCTCTGTCCTCCACTCATTACCTGTAGTACTGGCTCCTCTGTCCTCCACTCATTACCTGTAGTACTGGCTCCTCTGTCCGCCACTCATTACCTGTAGTGCTGGCTCCTCTGTCCTCCACTCATTACCTGTAGTACTGGCTCCTCTGTCCTCCACTCATTACCTGTAGTACTGGCTCCTCTGTCCTCCACTCATTACCTGTAGTGCTGGCTCCTCTGTCCTCCACTCATTACCTGTAGTACTGGCTCCTCTGTCCTCCACTCATTACCTGTAGTACTGGCTCCTCTGTCCTCCACTCATTACCTGTAGTACTGGCTCCTCTGTCCTCCACTCATTACCTGTGGTACTGGCTCCTCTGTCCTCCACTCATTACCTGTAGTACTGGCTCCTCTGTCCTCCACTCATTACCTGTAGTACTGGCTCCTCTGTCCTCCACTCATTACCTGTAGTACTGGCTCCTCTGTCCTCCACTCATTATCTGTAGTACTGGCTCCTCTGTCCTCCACTCATTACCTGTAGTACTGGCTCCTCTGTCCTCCACTCATTACCTGTAGTACTGGCTCCTCTGTCCTCCGCTCATTACCTGTAGTACTGGCTCCTCTGTCCTCCGCTCATTACCTGTAGTACTGGCTCCTCTGTCCTCCGCTCATTACCTGTAGTACTGGCTCCTCTGTCCTCCGCTCATTACCTGTAGTACTGGCTCCTCTGTCCTCCGCTCATTACCTGTAGTACTGGCTCCTCTGTCCTCCACTCATTATCTGTAGTACTGGCTCCTCCGTCCTCCGCTCATTACCTGTAGTACTGGCTCCTCTGTCCTCCACTCATTACCTGTAGTACTGGCTCCTCTGTCCTCCACTCATTACCTGTAGTACTGGCTCCTCTGTCCTCCACTCATTACCTGTAGTACTGGCTCCTCTGTCCTCCGCTCATTACCTGTAGTACTGGCTCCTCTGTCCTCCGCTCATTACCTGTAGTACTGGCTCCTCTGTCCTCCACTCATTACCTGTAGTGCTGGCTCCTCTGTCCTCCACTCATTACCTGTAGTACTGGCTCCTCTGTCCTCCACTCATTACCTGTAGTACTGGCTCCTCTGTCCTCCGCTCATTACCTGTAGTACTGGCTCCTCTGTCCTCCGCTCATTACCTGTAGTACTGGCTCCTCTGTTCTCCGCTCATTACCTGTAGTACTGGCTCCTCTGTCCTCCATTCATTACCTGTAGTACTGGCTCCTCTGTCCTCCACTCATTACCTGTAGCGCTGGCTCCTCTGTCCTCCACTCATTACCTGTAGTACTGGCTCCTCTGTCCTCCACTCATTACCTGTAGTACTGGCTCCTCTGTCCTCCACCCATTACCTGCAGTACTGGCTCCTCTGTCCTCCACTCATTACCTGTAGTACTGGCTCCTCTGTCCTCCACTCATTACCTGTAGTACTGGCTCCTCTGTCCTCCACTCATTACCTGTAGTACTGGCTCCTCTGTCCTCCACTCATTACCTGTAGTACTGGCTCCTCTGTCCTCCGCTCATTACCTGTAGTACTGGCTCCTCTGTCCTCCGCTCATTACCTGTAGTACTGGCTCCTCTGTCCTCCGCTCATTACCTGTAGTACTGGCTCCTCTGTCCTCCGCTCATTACCTGTAGTACTGGCTCCTCTGTCCTCCACTCATTACCTGTAGTACTGGCTCCTCTGTCCTCCACTCATTACCTGTAGTACTGGCTCCTCTGTCCTCCACTCATTACCTGTAGTACTGGCTCCTCTGTCCTCCACTCATTACCTGTAGTACTGGCTCCTCTGTCCTCCACTCATTACCTGTAGTACTGGCTCCTCTGTCCTCCACTCATTACCTGTAGTACTGGCTCCTCTGTCCTCCACTCATTACCTGTAGTACTGGCTCCTCTGTCCTCCACTCATTACCTGTAGTACTGGCTCCTCTGTCCTCCACTCATTACCTGTAGTACTGGCTCCTCTGTCCTCCGCTCATTACCTGTAGTACTGGCTCCTCTGTCCTCCGCTCATTACCTGTAGTACTGGCTCCTCTGTCCTCCACTCATTACCTGTAGTGCTGGCTCCTCTGTCCTCCACTCATTACCTGTAGTACTGGCTCCTCTGTCCTCCACTCATTACCTGTAGTACTGGCTCCTCTGTCCTCCACTCATTACCTGTAGTACTGGCTCCTCTGTCCTCCGCTCATTACCTGTAGTACTGGCTCCTCTGTCCTCCGCTCATTACCTGTAGTACTGGCTCCTCTGTCCTCCGCTCATTACCTGTAGTACTGGCTCCTCTGTCCTCCATTCATTACCTGTAGTACTGGCTCCTCTGTCCTCCACTCATTACCTGTAGCGCTGGCTCCTCTGTCCTCCACTCATTACCTGTAGTACTGGCTCCTCTGTCCTCCACTCATTACCTGTAGTACTGGCTCCTCTGTCCTCCACCCATTACCTGCAGTACTGGCTCCTCTGTCCTCCACTCATTACCTGTAGTACTGGCTCCTCTGTCCTCCACTCATTACCTGTAGTACTGGCTCCTCTGTCCTCCACTCATTACCTGTAGTACTGGCTCCTCTGTCCTCCACTCATTACCTGTAGTACTGGCTCCTCTGTCCTCCGCTCATTACCTGTAGTACTGGCTCCTCTGTCCTCCGCTCATTACCTGTAGTACTGGCTCCTCTGTCCTCCGCTCATTACCTGTAGTACTGGCTCCTCTGTCCTCCGCTCATTACCTGTAGTACTGGCTCCTCTGTCCTCCACTCATTACCTGTAGTACTGGCTCCTCTGTCCTCCACTCATTACCTGTAGTACTGGCTCCTCTGTCCTCCACTCATTACCTGTAGTACTGGCTCCTCTGTCCTCCACTCATTACCTGTAGTACTGGCTCCTCTGTCCTCCACTCATTACCTGTAGTACTGGCTCCTCTGTCCTCCACTCATTACCTGTAGTACTGGCTCCTCTGTCCTCCACTCATTACCTGTAGTACTGGCTCCTCTGTCCTCCACTCATTACCTGTAGTACTGGCTCCTCTGTCCTCCACTCATTACCTGTAGTACTGGCTCCTCTGTCCTCCACTCATTACCTGTAGTATTGGCTCCTGTTTGAACTCGTTATCAGTATAAAAGACACCTGTCCGCAACCTCAGTCACTCCAAACTCCACTATGGTGAAGACCAAAGAGCTTTCAAAGGAATTACTATAATAATGCCCCTTGTCACGGGGTCCTTCTCCAGTATCACACAATCAACAGAGCGAGGGAAGAGTGAACAATCCCAAGATCTTTATTATAGGCAAAACCGAAAGGTCCATATACAATCCACCACACCGAGGATAAAATACTCCAGAACTCAAATGCAGTTCAGTAACAGGATAAAAGCCCTGGGAGATGAGAGTCCAACAATCCAGCAGACAGAGGATAAAATAGTCCACATGCTTCTCTTTCTCTCCGAGGTGCCGGGCTCACATCGTTGTCCCACACAGGATCCCTCTCCTCATTCACAAGTCAGGGGGGAAGGTGCGGAAGGTGGCAGGAGCTCAATGTTTGAGCATTTTATCAATTTGCATTGTGTGTCTTTCTTTACTTTGCAAAATCAACAAGCTGGTTCAATATGTCATTAGCATATCAGCAAACAGCATTATTCACTGACCCTGGGCACAGATAACAGTACAGTAAACTGTGGGAGCTGATATCAGATGATAAATAACAGCTATTCATCAATTACCAAATATCAACTCACCCACAAGAGAAGTCAACATTAAAGGGTCACAGAGTAACAAAAGAACACTATGAGAATCAGCAAAATATAAATATAGACAAAATGATACCCCACATACCATATCACACCATCACAACCTCTCCCGCCTCTTAATAAGTGAGAACGCCATGAGGTCTACACAGACCTCTGGCCTGCTCACTTTAGTCCAGTTAAATATTAATTATGGATATTCATTTTATTCTTAATTCTGAGTTCTGTACCATACATTGCATAAGATTGCATCAGCCATCGTGCTAGGGTTTCTAGATGTCATGCGCTATTTGTGTATTTTTAGTTCAGTGCCATATGCAGAAGAACAGGTGCTATATGATCGACCTATATAATCCCATGTTAGAGACAGGGGGCGCTCTTGCCATTTCACAGGACACTGGACGAGGATTGATGTGTGAAGGAAACAGCTGAGATGTACGCCCAAGGAGACACGTCCTTTACCCGGACACATGGTGTCATCCTGACACACGTGCCGGACACAGACAGACGCAATCTACCATCCAGGATCCCAGGGAAAGATGGGTGACTCTCAACACTTAAGCTAATTATGGACAAATGGACAATCACTCTAACTCTTTTTAATGGACAATTCAAGAATAAATCGATACTTTTTTTTATAAGAATATCGTGATATCGATACTTTGATCGATCGCATCTGATAAGAAGTCCTCGATAGAAAAATTATACCGTAATAAGTATTTTTTTACAAGTCCACATTGCTCAACTGTTTATAGTTCCTTGTACAGTGACAGGTATAGGTCAGCCTGAGGGAGTCTATGGTTCTTCTTGTCGAGACAGTCCATCTGCGTTCTGGTGTTGGCTTCCCAATTTGTATTGGATGGAGAAGCTATAGGGTTGTAAAGATAAGTTCCACCACAGCAATCTTCCATTGTCCCCTGATACGCGGTTCAGCCATGTGAATGGGTTGTAGACTGTAACAATTGTAAAGTCCCTGCTATGCAAGTATGGCTGTAATTTTTTTAGCGCCCATACGATGTGTAGTGCCGGCGTCCCTGCCCTCTGCTAGGCAGGGACGCTGCTCCTCTCACCGCTCTGCTCCGTGCCCGGCTTCCTCCCCCCGCTCTGCTGTCAGCGCGCGCTCCGTCCCGGCGTCCTCCTCCTGCTCTGCTCTCAGCGCGCGCTCCTTCCCGGCCCCTGTGCTTAGGGCGCGCGCGCGCGCGCTCCCCTCCTCTTAAAGGGGCCGCGCGCGCCGCCCTAAAGAGTCCCCGGCCAATGGCCGGAGGACTTCATCATATATAAGGCACCTCCTCCAAAATGGAGGTGCCCGAGCAATGTTGTTTGCACCTGTGTCTCACCTGTGCTTCAGCCCTCAGGTCCCGTTGCCAGTTACCTGCCAGTTTCCTGCTAGTTACCTGCCAGTACCTGCCAGTTACCTGCCTGATTCCTGCCTGAATACTTGTTACCTGTCTGCCAGTCTGAGGTCCGACGGTCTGCCTTACTTCTCCTGTCAGTCTGTCTAAGGACCAGCCTGCCCGCTCACCTGGGAGCGCATGTCAGCTACCTGCCTGCTTGCCTGAGGTCCGACGGTCTGCCTTACTACTCCGGTCAGTCTGTCTATGGACCAGCTTGCCCGCTCACCTGGGAGCGCTTCTCCGTTATCTGCCTGCTTGCCAGCCCGGAGGCTCCGTTGTCACGTGCTGTGACCACCAGCTATCTCAGAGACTCTTGCCCGCTCACCTGGGAGCGCATCTCCGTTACCTGCCTGCTTGCCAGCCCGGAGGTCCCGTTGTCACGTGCGGTGACCATCAGCTATTCCAGAGACTCTTGCCCGCTCACCTGGGAGCGCATCTCCGTTACCTGCCTGCTTGCCAGCCCGGAGGTCCCGTTGTCACGTGCGGTGACCATCAGCTATTCCAGAGACTCTTGCCCGCTCACCTGGGAGCGCATCTCCGTTACCTGCCTGCTTGCCAGCCCGGAGGTCCCGTTGTCACGTGCGGTGACCATCAGCTATTCCAGAGACTCTCGCTTGCTCACCTGGGAGCACACATCTACCACCTGCCTGCTAGCCTACCCGGAGGCTCTGCCATCACAGGTCGTACCTACCCCTTACCCAGAGACTGCCCTGATCACTTGCCGTAACTCCCTGTCCATTCACCCAGAGACTGCCACCCGCTCCCTTACAAGGGCCGCCCCCTTGTATAGTAGCTCAGAGGTTCCGCCTCCCGGACCCGTTACAGTCCGCCTCCCGGACCCGTTACAGTTTGCTCGGGCCATGGAACCCGGTGGCACCCAAGCTCCCTCGCTCTCGGACCTCGCTCTTGAACTGTCCCGTCAGAGGTCCCAACAGGAGGCCATCCTGGGTCACCTGCGGAATGTTAATACTCGCCTGAACACTCTGTCTGATCCACCAACAACCTCCGCCAGTGCCATATCTTGCAATCCGGCGGCTCCGCTGCTCACTAATACTATGGTATCCTACCCCGGACCCCGGCTTTCTGCACCTCCTCGCTTCGGAGGCGACCCCGTCCAGGCTCGGGGCTTCTTGAATCAGTGCACCCTGCATTTTGAACTTTTGTCCTACCAGTTTAACTCCGACCGGGCCAAAATTGCCTTCATCATGTCCCATCTCACCGGGGAGGCCCTGGCCTGGCTGAATCCTCTATGGGAGAGAGGAGACCCCCTGGTGTCCAACTTGCCTGCTTTTCTCACGGCTTTCCGGAAAGTCTTCGACGAACCCGGACGGAAGACCTCATCTGCATCATCGTTGCTACGCCTCCGTCAGGGGAGTCTCACCGTGGGCCAATATGCCATACGGTTCCGTACCCTTGCCTCGGAGCTGGCCTGGGATAACGACGCTCTGGTTTCCGTCTTCTGGGAGGGTCTGTCCGGCCGTATTAAAGATGAACTTGCCGGTCGGGACATTCCTACCACTCTCGATGACTTAATAACTCTTGCCACCCGAATTGACCTACGGTTTCAGGAGCGTGCCAAAGAGGTCACCCGTGAGAGAAGGATTCCACGTTTAGCTCCTACTTTCCAGAAACCCGTCATTCCCTCCATCTCTCCCCAGGTACACTCTCCTGAGCCTATGCAGGTCGACCAGACCAAGATGGTCAAAACCCGTCAGGACTCACGCCGTGCCGAGGGGAGCTGCTTCTACTGTGGCAGTAAGGAGCACCGGATCCGTGCCTGCCCGGAGAGGTCGGGAAACGCCTGTGTCTAGGTTCGCTCAGAGAGGTCCACCTAGACAAGAATAAATCCTCTCCATCCCTGCTGTTGTCAGTTTCGATCATCTACGGGGAGAACCGTTATTTCGAACTAGCCCAACTTGACTCTGGAGCAGCCGGGAACCTTATTTCACAGTCCCTGGTTGAGAAATACCGCATCCCCACCAAACCTCTGGCTGTACCCTTGTCTGTCGCTGCCGTGGATGGGGGCCTCTTACCTCGCCCCATTCAACTCATCACCGAATCCATTACCCTGCAGGTGGGAATGCTGCATTCTGAAAGTATCTCCTTTCATGTTCTGCCTGGACTCTCTCACGCCCTCTTGCTAGGTCTGCCCTGGCTCCAGAGACATGCACCCGTGCTACACTGGCAAACCGGAGAGGTCCTTCGCTGGGGACAAGACTGTCATAAGACCTGCCTGGTTCCCGTCCATCCCGTTCGTCCCTCTCCTACCCCAGCTAATCTACCTGGACTTCCGATTCCTTATTGGTCTTATGCAGATGTCTTTAATAAAAAGGAGGCAGAGACATTACCACCACATAGACCATACGACTGTCCCATCGATCTGCTACCCGGTACTACTCCTCCCCGTGGGCGTATCTATCCTTTATCCGCTGCTGAGACCCGGTCAATGTCCGAATATATTGAGGAGAATCTGGCCAGAGGATTCATCCGGAAATCTACCTCCCCGGCGGGAGCAGGCTTCTTTTTCGTCAAAAAGAAGGACGGCTCTCTCCGTCCCTGTATAGACTATAGAGGCCTAAACCTGATCACGGTGAAGAATAAGTACCCCCTTCCGCTCATTCCAGAATTATTTGATCGTCTGAGGGGGGCTAGGATCTTCACCAAACTGGACCTTCGTGGGGCGTACAACCTGGTTCGTATTCGTCAGGGGGATGAATGGAAGACGGCATTCAACACCCGGGACGGCCACTATGAATACCTGGTAATGCCCTTTGGTCTCTGTAACGCTCCTGCCGTCTTTCAAGAGTTGGTCAATGACATCTTCCGGGACCTTCTCTACTCCTGCGTAGTGGTGTACCTGGACGACATCTTGGTCTTCTCTCCGGATCTCCAGACTCACCGGAGGGACGTTCGTCAGGTCCTGCTCAGGCTAAGGCAGAACCATCTCTACGCTAAATTTGAGAAGTGCCTCTTTGAGCAGACCTCGCTTCCGTTTCTGGGCTACATTATCTCTCAGACCGGCCTTCAAATGGATCCTGAGAAACTGTCTGCCATCGAGAAATGGCCCCGACCGGAGGGGTTGAAGGCCATTCAGCGTTTCCTGGGCTTCGCCAACTACTACCGCCTCTTCATACCACACTTCTCTTCCCGGACGGCCCCAATTTCTGCGCTCACCCGTAAAGGTACTAATCCCAAAGAGTGGCCACCCGAAGCAGAGGAGGCCTTTCTTTCCCTTAAACAGGCCTTCTCTTCCGCCCCGGTGCTGCATCGCCCAGATGGCAACAAGCAGTTCTTCCTGGAAGTTGACGCCTCCTCCTCTGGAGCCGGAGCGGTACTTACTCAAAAATCATCTTCCGGGAGGATGGTAACTTGTGGCTTCTTCTCTAAACTCTTCTCCTCCTCTGAGCGCAACTATTCCATAGGAGACCGAGAGTTATTGGCCATCAAACTGGCATTGGAGGAGTGGCGTTACCTGCTCGAGGGGGCTCTTCACCCGGTAATAATTTACACTGACCACAAGAACTTGGCTTACCTCCAGCATGCCCAGAGACTTAACCCGCGCCAAGCCCGGTGGTCCTTGTTTTTTGCTCGTTTTGATTTTGTCCTTCATTTTCGCCAGGCTGACAAAAACGTCAAGGTGGATGCCTTGTCTCGATCCTTTCTGGTGTCTGATCTCGAGGAGGATCCGAAACATATCATCGATCCCGCCAGAGTAATGCAGGTGGCTCCCGTGAGTCTAAATCGTCTTCCTCCTGGTAAGACGTTCGTACCAGTACCTGATCGGGAGAAGATTCTACACTGGGGTCATTCGTCTAAACTAGCTGGCCACGCCGGTCAGAAAAAGACCCTCCAGCTTATTACCCGGCACTACTGGTGGCCTAACCTGCACAAGGATGTAATAGACTTTGTTTCTGCCTGTGTGTCCTGCGCCCGCAACAAAGTTCCGAGACACCTGCCGGCCGGCCGCCTCCTACCTCTGCCAGTACCTGCTGCCCCCTGGCAGCATATAGCGATGGACTTCATTACTGATCTGCCTGTCTCTGCCGGTTGTACGGTCATTTGGGTGGTCGCTGACCGCTTCTCCAAGATGGCTCACTTCATTCCACTGCCAGGTCTTCCGTCTGCACCCGAGCTGGCTAAAGACTTTATCCGCCACATCTTCCGTCTTCATGGCCTGCCCCGTCACATCGTGTCGGATCGTGGGGTACAGTTCACTTCCCGTTTCTGGAGAGCCACTTGTAAATTGCTGGACGTCACCCTGGACTTCTCCTCCGCTTACCACCCACAGTCTAATGGTCAAGTGGAGCGGATCAATCAGAACCTGACCAGTTACCTTCGGCACTTCGTTAATGCCCACCATTCTGACTGGGTGGATCTCCTGCCATGGGCCGAATTCTCGTACAACAATCACGAGAGCGAGTCTTCCTCCAAATCCCCGTTTTTTGTAGTCTACGGTCAGCATCCTCGGATCCCGTTTCCCGTCTCCACCTCGGCGGACAATCCGGCTGCGGAATCTCTTGTTAACAAATTTTCCTCCATATGGGAGAGTACCCGGTCCGCACTTCTTCTGTCATCCGAGCGTATGAAAAGACACGCTGACAAAAAACGTCTGGACCCTCCTCAATTCCGCCCTGGGGATAAAGTCTGGCTCTCGTCCAAATATGTCCGGCTCAAGATCCCTTCCTATAAGTTAGGGCCTCGGTTCATCGGCCCACTGGAGGTCATCAGTCAGATCAACCCGGTGGCCTATAAATTGAAACTCCCGGCCAACTTACGGATCCCTAACTCCTTCCATGTGTCTCTCCTCAAACCTGTGGTACTTAACTCTTTTTCCAAGTCTACAGGTACGCCTCCTGCTCCGGTTTCTGCTGTGGACGAGTTTGAGGTAGAGAACATTCTTGCCACCAAAAGGGTAAGAGGAAAGACCTTTTTCCTGGTAGATTGGAAGGGGTTTGGTCCTGAGGAGAGAACGTGGGAGCCCCGGGAGAACATCCATGCCCCTCTCATCCTAGCTAAATTTCTGTCTGGCCTAAAAAAGGGGGGGCCTAAAGGGGGGGGTACTGTAGTGCCGGCGTCCCTGCCCTCTGCTAGGCAGGGACGCTGCTCCTCTCACCGCTCTGCTCCGTGCCCGGCTTCCTCCCCCCGCTCTGCTGTCAGCGCGCGCTCCGTCCCGGCGTCCTCCTCCTGCTCTGCTCTCAGCGCGCGCTCCTTCCCGGCCCCTGTGCTTAGGGCGCGCGCGCGCGCGCTCCCCTCCTCTTAAAGGGGCCGCGCGCGCCGCCCTAAAGAGTCCCCGGCCAATGGCCGGAGGACTTCATCATATATAAGGCACCTCCTCCAAAATGGAGGTGCCCGAGCAATGTTGTTTGCACCTGTGTCTCACCTGTGCTTCAGCCCTCAGGTCCCGTTGCCAGTTACCTGCCAGTTTCCTGCTAGTTACCTGCCAGTACCTGCCAGTTACCTGCCTGATTCCTGCCTGAATACTTGTTACCTGTCTGCCAGTCTGAGGTCCGACGGTCTGCCTTACTTCTCCTGTCAGTCTGTCTAAGGACCAGCCTGCCCGCTCACCTGGGAGCGCATGTCAGCTACCTGCCTGCTTGCCTGAGGTCCGACGGTCTGCCTTACTACTCCGGTCAGTCTGTCTATGGACCAGCTTGCCCGCTCACCTGGGAGCGCTTCTCCGTTATCTGCCTGCTTGCCAGCCCGGAGGCTCCGTTGTCACGTGCTGTGACCACCAGCTATCTCAGAGACTCTTGCCCGCTCACCTGGGAGCGCATCTCCGTTACCTGCCTGCTTGCCAGCCCGGAGGTCCCGTTGTCACGTGCGGTGACCATCAGCTATTCCAGAGACTCTTGCCCGCTCACCTGGGAGCGCATCTCCGTTACCTGCCTGCTTGCCAGCCCGGAGGTCCCGTTGTCACGTGCGGTGACCATCAGCTATTCCAGAGACTCTTGCCCGCTCACCTGGGAGCGCATCTCCGTTACCTGCCTGCTTGCCAGCCCGGAGGTCCCGTTGTCACGTGCGGTGACCATCAGCTATTCCAGAGACTCTCGCTTGCTCACCTGGGAGCACACATCTACCACCTGCCTGCTAGCCTACCCGGAGGCTCTGCCATCACAGGTCGTACCTACCCCTTACCCAGAGACTGCCCTGATCACTTGCCGTAACTCCCTGTCCGTTCACCCAGAGACTGCCACCCGCTCCCTTACAAGGGCCGCCCCCTTGTATAGTAGCTCAGAGGTTCCGCCTCCCGGACCCGTTACAGTCCGCCTCCCGGACCCGTTACACGATGACAAGTCACTCCTTTTCAATGGTGGCATAGGCAACTTCCAGATCCAGTAGTTTCCGACCGGCAAAAGCAACAGGATGTTCTTCTCTGATGGTGTTTACTTGGCTAAGTACTGCCCCAATCCCGAAGGTTGATAAACCTGTCTACACGAGTAACCTGCACTTTTAGTCAGGGACAACCAATACAGGAGCAGTGATGAGGGCGGTCTTTAATGCTGAAAAGGCATCCTCGCATGCGGTCGTCCACGTCATATTCCCAGGCATGTTCTTGCGGGTCAGGTCGGTTAGTGGCTTGGCCAAGGTACTGGAATTAGAAAATTTTTTCGATAGTAACCAACAGTTCCTAAAAATGCAAGTACCTGCTTTTTAGTCTTTGGTCTACACCAGTTGCTAATGGCTTCCACCTTGGCAGGCTCAGGCTTTAGGGTCACTCCGCTTACTCTATGCCCGAGGTGCTGCACTGCAGCCATCCCCAACTGGCATTTATCAGGGCGAATGGTCAGTCCTGCAGTAAGGATACAGTCTAGCACTATGCCCAAGTGTTTAAGATGTTGCTCCCAGGTTGTGCTAAACATAGAAATGTCATCCAGGTAAGCACAGGCAAAGTCCTGACATTGTTCTAACAGTCGATCTACCAGTCTCTGGAAAGTAGTGGGTGCATTTTTCATCCTGAAGGAAATTCCCAGGAACTCAAAAAGCCCAAATGGATTAATGGAGGCTGAGCGCTCCCGAGCGTCCTCCGTTAGGGGTATCTGCCAGTACCCCTTGCTCAAGTCTAACGTGTTTACAAATTGGGCACTGGCTACACGATCCAATAGATCATCAACCCTGGGCATGGGGTAAGCGTCACTCTTTGTTTCATCATTTAATCGTCTGTAATCAATGCAGAACCACGTTGTACCATCCTTCTTGGGGACCAGGACGACAAGTGAGGCCCAAGAGCGGAGAGGTGGCTGAATAACTCCCAGTTGTTTCATCTACTCCAGTTCGTTCTTTATCATGCCTTGAACAGCCTCAGGAACCCGGTAGGCAGCCACATGGTGGCTGGTGAGAGTAGTCTTCCCCGGCTTTGAGGAGAAAGCAGCAGCCCTCAGTCTTAGTACGGAGATAATATTGCCCTTTTGTATATCCGATAAATGGGAGCCCAGGGGCACTTGTTCCAGGGATCCTCCTGCTTGGGTGACATGGAAAAGATCAGGGAGATAATCGTCCTCAACGGTATCACTAGGGGTTGGTAGATGGCTATAACAGGCAAAAATCGGTCGTGATATTCATTTAGCATATTGATGTGGACGGCCTTCTGTCCTTGACCGCTAGGATCCAGGGCAATAACTTAGTTAGTGTCATTAATTTTCTTGACAACCTGATAAGGGATTTCCCACGCTGCTTGAAGCTTGTTGGCAGGGGAAGCAATAATCATGAGCACTTGTTGCGCTTCCATAAATTACTGGGTCCTGGCGCTACGGCCATTCCAGGTTTTTTGTCCGCACTGGGCCATTCACTGATGTTCTTTAGCCAAGGTAGCTAGCTGGGCGAAACGGTTTCTGAACTCTAGAAAGTATGGAATGATGGGCATTCCGTTGTATGAGATATCTCCCTAAAAGTGTTCTTTCAGAAGAGCGAGAGACCAACAGACCTTCCAGTGTCTCCCCTCCACCCATATAGAATCATCTCAGCGATCGTATAGTAAGTCTCTTCCTTAATCCTTATTATTTTGTGTAACTGCTTATGTATTGTAATGTCTCCTTTGTAAAATCTTGTAAACTTTTCATAACACTGCCTCCCTTTGGGATTAAATATAAAATTTAATAGTTCTGTTTCTTTTGCTCTGTAATCGTTCCCTTCCCCGAAGCCATACGCTAACAGAACGCAGGCGTCTGACCAGGCCTGTAGTATAGTTCAAACTCGGCCGGTGGTGACAGTGAATAATATTAATAATCGGGCTATCGTGAAGCTGACAGTGACGCTACGGAGGGCGAAAAGACATATTTCATGCGTTGGAATCCAGAGGTGTGACGCCATACGCTTACTGGTTGCTTGCCGATACTTACGTAGAGAGTAGTGGGGACCGTGTGCTCGCGGATCCCTGACAAAATCCTGATAGAGTGACGGCACGGTGAGATATTGCGTGATCTCCCCGGTGTCGTCGCTGTGGAATGCCTGACAGACAAGCATATAGCTACCATAATACTGCTCCCTATTTACAAGAATATAACTACTATAATTCTGCTCCCTTTGTACAAGAATATAACTGCTATAATACTGCTCCCTATGTACAAGAAAATAACTACTATATTACTGCCCCTATGTACAAGAATATAACTACTATAATACTGCCCCTATGTACAAGAATATAACTACTATAATACTGCTCCTATGTACAAGAATATAACTACTATAATACTGCCCCTATGTACAAGAATATAACTACTATAATACTGCCCCTATGTACAAGAATATAACTACTATAATACTGCTCCTATGTACAAGAATATAACTACTATAATACTGATCTTATGTACAAGAATATAACTACTATAATACTGCCCCTATGTACAAGAATATAACTACTATAATACTGCTCCTATGTACAAGAATATAACTAATATAATACTGCCCTCTATGAACAAGAATATAGCTGCTATAATACTGCCCTCTATGTACAAGAATATAACTAGTATAATACTGCTCCTATGTACAAGAATATAACTGATATAATACTGCTCTCTATGTAAAAGAATATAACTGCTATAATACTGCTCCTGTGTACAAGAATATAACTACTATAATACTTCTCCAATGTACAATGCTATACCTACTATAATACTGCCCTCTATGTAAAAGTGTATAACTGCTATAATACTGCTCTTATGTACAAGAATATAACTACTATAATACTGCCGTCTATGTACAAGAATATAACTGATAATGTAAAGGACATATTGATACTCATGCTAGAGCAACTCCATTTTGTCTGCTTGCTCTAAAATCATGTTATTATCACTCCTTGCATAACATACATTCTTTCCTTCTTTTCTCATGCAACTTTCTCACACTAACCTTTTCTCACAAGAACATTCTGTGAGACACCCTGTGCCCGTTATCTGACTGGTCTGAGCCAGGATGTGTATAACCTTGTAAATTTCCACCATGCACCGAACTAACGATAATATGACCATATGTGTATTTCCGTAATAATTGTACTAACATTGATTCAAGCCTGTAGTATGTCTGTAGGAGATTGGCTATTGATAAACTCAAAACAATATAAAATGCTAAGTAGAAATAAACGGTATTAGAGATTCTCTGAATCCTCCCATACAGAGCATTGCCTCCATTTGGTTTTCTGTGGATTGCAATCAACATAATAATTTGACACTCACTTGGTCAACCGTGAAGGGTTATTGCCCTCCCTCAACAGCTTGGTGCCGTGCCTCGGATCCCTAACCAGGGTCGCCCCATCACCCCTGGACGTCCACAAAGAGAGACTTGCTTTCAGCCTCCCCCACTGGAATTGGGACTGATCATCCCCCACAAAAAGCCATGGTAAGTGCAAGAGTTCTTTACTAGTGATACTGACCGTTTGGCGTGGTTTCCACGTGGTGTGTGGTTGTTTGCAGTATCTCCGGACGTCTTGGTTGGATATAGTCAAAGGTGAGACTATAAGGGGTGTATCACCTCGGATTGACAAGTGAATATTGTGTTTATCTTCCTTAACTTCTGACAAAGATCCTTAGGAGACTGAACATTATTAGTTTCAGTCGCGGCAGGTGATCGAAGATTGGGTAGGACACGCACGTAGATATACATATATCTAGTGTCCGGAGAGCTGCAGACGAGAGTTCTCCTCCTTTCATTTGGCCATTCGAGACTCCCCCAATGGGAGGCGGTGAAGTAAAGTCAGTGGAACAGCTGTGAGGTCCAGCCGGACTCGTGCTGTGCACAAATCAAGGATCTTTTGTCAGTTGTAGTGATTAATCAATGTTTCCGTGGAGCAGAACTAAATTGTCTCCCCTGCAGGAGGGAGAGGATGGGATGAATATCATGGTCGGTCGCGAGAGGAAAAGGTCATTTAAGAATGCACCAAAAGTGTTTAAGGTGTTAAATTTTCCCATGGAGGGGAGACTTCAGCCTGCGTTGTGGGACGAAGGCATCCGGCAGAAAAGGGGTAGACTAGTTGACTGTGGATTGTTGGAAGACGCTGAAAAGTTCAGGAAAGTTGCACATGAGATTTGTGATGAAGGATATGTTGAAACAGGGCAGGAGATGAAGCCTGGTTATTTCAATTATCTTTATGTAAAAAAGGGAAAATT